>NC_092042.1:3483472-3807951 GCF_003086295.3 Arachis hypogaea | reverse complement strand
TAATTCTTGATTTTGGGTGGTTTGAATCCAGGATTAGGCACAAATCTCATTGTAGTTGCTGGTAGATTTCTTGCTGTTTCAATGCTTGCAGGCTGACTACTTGCAGATGGAGTACTTGCAGTTGGAGTAGATGGAATACTTGCAGATGGAGCAGATAGAGTACTTGCAAATGGGGTGCTGGTTGGTTGGGTGGTAGCAGTAGGTATGCTTGTTGATAGACTGTTCTTCTTGGGTGTGGACAACTTTTTCTTAGGAGGCAGTTTGGATGGCCGAACAGGAGGTGGTTGCACCTATGTATGAAACAGCAAAAATTTAATGTGACTAAGAAAAATTAAAAGTGGAATATACATGTATGTATAGGGTAAGTAATATTACCAACCTGTTGCGAGTCATCAGTTTCTGACAAGATAGGCTGACTAAGATCAAGCTGAATCTCGACCTGATCCTATGACACAGCTGGGGCATCACCGCCATTTACAGCAGCAGTTGGAGCAAAATTGTTGACCTCACCTCCATTAGCATCAGAATTAGCGGCAGCAGTAACCACCATAGCAGCTGATTCTTCGTCAACGGCCCTCTTATGACAGTTCCTCTTTGTGTGACCTGATTCTCCACAATAGCGACAATGTCATTTCTTATAAACTCTTTTAATGGAGGTCTTCTGCTTCTTGCCTCTACTTGGCTCCTCATCAGCATCCTTTCTTCTTTTCTTCTTAATTGGCCATGGCTTCTTCTTGAACTTTGGTGCTTGAGGTCTATTATGTGGTGATTTCTCCCACAGTGCTTGGCCGGGAATTGGATTTATATGGAAGGCATAGGTGCTGTTGTATGCTTTCATGGTCAACCAGTTATGACAAAATTTATTTGACCTTCTACCAGCCCTGGCCAAAGCGGCACATGTATGCACACATGGCATCCCTACAGAGAACATCACAGCCATACATAAATAAAATTCTAACTGCAAATGAAAAATAAAAAAATTAAAAAATATGCATAAAAAAACCATACTACTTAGTTGCCAAAAATCACAGGTGCATGATCTCTTGCCTAAGTCCACAACCATATTTGTAGGCCACCCATGAACTTCAAATATTTCATAATCTGCACCACCAGACCACATGAGAACCCAATTTTTTTATTCTTTTCTTATCTTTTCCAACCTACTTCTCTGTATTGGAGGTAGAATCTCGTCATTGTTCCTCAAATTCACCTTGTTTCTGACTATAGATCTCATGGCATACATCCTGACCTCCTCCAAAAGTGTGATAATAGGCTTGGCTCTAGATTCCTTGATCTGTGAGTTAAAAATCTCACATGCATTATTGCAGATGTTGTCCATTTTAGGTGCACTGCTGAAGAATGTCCTGCTCCATGAATTCTTTGGCCATTTGCATAGATAAGTCCAAGCATCCTTATTTAGCTTTTCTAATTTTTTCATCCCTTCGACGAATCCCTCTTGAGTTGTAGAACTTCCAAAAGCAAACCTCTAAACTGATTATCCTTCCACTGTTTGTTGAAGTTCCTCCATACATGCCATACACAAAATCTGTGATGGACATTTGGGAACACATCCTGAACTGCATGAATAAGACCCTGCAAACCTAACAAGCCAGTAACAAAGTTTCAATCCGAACCTCAAAATGGTCCATAATGTTATTTTAATGAACTCATAGTGGTCCCTAAAGTTGTGTAAGTGACATCAACTTGGTCCTTTAGCAGAGTAAACAGATACACCCTCCTATAATGCAACCATCAACTATGCAGCATACAACAATTATTCAATTTACACTACTATTATTCAATTGATCTAAATAGTAGTAAACAGATTTATGTGTATAAACCAGCAGGTATTTAATACAACAATTATTCAATTTACACAACAAATATTGAATTTATATTACTATTATTTACTACTCAGCAGGTATATCTAAGAATCACTACTATTAGGTAAGATATCCAGTAATAAACAACAACAATATCTTTTGCATGTTTGAAATAAAACACCAACCATGTTGTTTGTAATCACCCAAGTCTTGGTGCAGCAATTTCAGAAACCATCGCCAATTCTCTGTGTTTTCGATGGACACTATTGCATAAGCAATCACATAAATGTTATTGTTTGCGTCTTGACCAATCGCAGAGAGGATTTGACCACCATGTTGTGCTTTTAGAAATGCTCCATCCAACCCTATAAGTGGTCTACAGCCAACCTTAAACCCTCTTTTACACCCATCAAGGCAAATGTACATCCTATCAAAAGTTGGATCTTCATTAGGATTGGGATAAGGTCTAACACCAATACTAACAGTGGAGCCAGGATTAGTTTTCAGTAATGTTAACCTGTAATCCCTAACCATATCATACTGGGCAGCAGCATCTCCATAAACTATGGTCCTAGCATCCCCTAGAGCCCTTGTCAGTGAAGACTTGTTGAGGTCCAAGTCGCACTTGCTCTTAAAGTACTGTGCAGCTTCACAATGTTTAAGGTTCGGATATTTTCTTAATTTCCTAACCAGTTTGCAACCCAGCCACTTCCTATTAGCTAGCCTGTTCTTAGTCTCTCTAGGACAAGTGTGATCGTCTATAAATGTCTTGATCTACCAGCAGTTACCCTCACTGGCCCTAGAAGCATATACTACCCAGCCACAGTTCTCTCCCTTATACACAGCCCTCGTCCTTAAATTGTCATTCTTCTTCCACCAGATCCGCCTTCCCTCCTGGATACAGTACTCATGAGCAGCTTCTTTGAATTCCATCTTCGAATTAAATTTCATCTTAACCTCTAGTTTCAGCTCACCAAACCTTCCTCATTCCCTAAATACCGGAAATACCTCATCTGACTCAACCTCCTCTAACTCATCCTCAGAGTTTGGTAGAGTCTTCATTTTCTCAGAGTGCCAAGATTCTCCACCATCAAATTCATCATAAGCTCCATCTTGAGCATCATAATATGCTCCCATTTCACCAACCTTAGGAATCGGGCCAAAGAAAAATTCATCATCTTCAGACCCTGAGTCTTCACACACAAGACCATCATCCTCAAGCATAACTGAACTCTTTTCATTAACTTCTTTATTATCTGTTGTAGTCCTCTTTTTAACATCACTCTTCTTTCTAATTGATCTTTTCACAACCACTTATTCTTCTTCACTAGAGACATCATCACCAGCAGGCCTATACGGTTCATTCTCTACACTGTCATAATTGTCATGGCTGTCTGAAGATTCTTCCTCACTAGACAAGCTAACAAACACATTTTTAGGATCCTTTCCCTTAACAGATGCTCTTCCAAAAATTTCAATTGCAGCTGATCTTGTTAAAGGCCTCCTAGCATGTAATGCTGCATTTTTTACTTTTTGAAGGCCTTTCTTTGGTATACCAGACCTCCTTGATTTTTGTGATGCTGATCTTGTTAGAGGTTTTGAAGTGGGTTGAGCCGTTGACTTTGGTAGTGGGTTGGGCTTGGCAGTAGGAGCAGCAGTGGACTGGCCCATTCTTTTGGGTGGTGGGTTGGGCTTAGAACTAGGGGTGGCAACGGGGAGGGTAGGGGCGGGTTTTTGCTCTACCCGACCCCGTCCCGCCGTACAACAATCTGCGTAGAATCTGCACCGCTTCTACCCGCGGGTAGTAAAACGTTGAACCCTAACCCGCCCCTGTGGGTACCCGCTCCGCCCCTACCCGTCCCTATAATTATTAAAATCTAATAAATAAAATTAAATTTCAAAATTTATATAACTATTATCACATACATAACATAAATTAAAGTAAAATTTTCAATATGATACAATATTATTAATCATTTACTAATTATTTTACACATATACATATTATATATTAAAATTATATATATTATATATATAGCGGGGCATGTATTACCTAAATCCGACCCCGCCCCGCCCCTTCTAAGAACCCGCCCCGCACCCGCCCCGAGCGGGTAGGGACGGGGTGGGTACCCGCGGGTTCGGGTGGTATTGCCATCCCTACTTAGAACTAGTAGCAACTGTGGGTTTGGCCATTTTTTTTGGTGGTGGGATGGGCTTCACAGTGGGAGTAGCAGCAGTGGGTGCTGCCATTTTTTTGGGTGGTGATTTGGAATAACTAACAGAAGTTGCAGTAATGTGACTCTTATGCTTTGGTCCTAAAATACCTTTACCAGTAGGCATAGTTGGGGGATTGTTGTTGGAGTAAGAATTCTGATGTTTATTGGTTCTGAGGTTGGAATTGGTGGTGATGTGGTGGAAATTGTATTGGCTGTGACATTGATGCTGGGGTATGCATGTGGAATAGGATCTGGTAGCACTATTAACTCTTTGCCTTTGGATGATGCTAGTTCTGTTTTCTCATCAAATACAGGTTCAAGACCCCATGTTCATAATACACATGGACAATTCCCTTGTTGGTCTGAACAATATAACACATCTCCATGAGCTCTTTGTCATGTGTCAAATCACTAAGACCAATTTGCAATGGCCTATTAGGCACCAGCCACCAACAGTGAGTCACAATGTCATACCCAAGTGTCTTATAGTAGTCTCGGAAAAAAATACATCCATTGTGTCTACGTCAAGTCTCGGCAACTCAAAAATCTGTCCACCACTGTAATTCACACTTCCATCACGCTCTGTGACGAATACCCCTCCATGGTAAAATATGATGGTATTCCAAGGATCTCCCATCTGCAATTTAAAAACAAAATTTCATGATCAACTTTGTCATCTTCAACCATATTAACAAATTGAAAACCACATTAACTGTAAATACAGCAAACCATAACAGATAAGAAACAGCTTTTCACCATGACAGCACAACCTTTATCCAGTCAACACTTTCATTAGCCTAACCACTCAAAAAATTAGTTGCGATAAAACCCTAGCTAAATATTGCGAAACACAAACATGCATACCAACAGATTACACTCCAAAAAATTGTTTCTAACTACTGAAGACATTAAACTAACAACCTTATCAAAAAAAACAGAGCATTCCTTTATATCACATTATTTTTTTCTTTTTTCCTTACCTTTTTCAGAGAAACCAACCTTCGATACAGTCTTCGTTTGAGACAGATGACGATATTCGATCCTATATAGCAGTCGTGCTCCACAGAAATCGCAACAGTTACAGCAATCCAACCACCGCCATTGATGAGTATAGGGGAGGAGGGGTTTGTGTTGTATTTTAAGGGAGGGAAGACAATGCGTTATGTTAACGTTTGATGGGGGAGTCTTGAAAACCAACTTTAGACTGAAACGACGTCGTTTTAGGACATTTACGCGCTACCAACAACACTACGTCGTTTTAGTGTTGCCTGCGCGTCACCAACTTAGCCAGATCAGCTTTTCGATCATGCCAGCTGGAGGAAATGTGCCGGAAGGACAACACTAAGCCCCGGCATTTAACTTCAGGTACTAATTTGGATAATTATAAAATTTAGGGACTACTATAAAACACGAATGTAATTTCAGGGACCACTCTAAAGCTTAACTCATAAGAAAACATAAAAAATCTGATTGCAGAAGAGTAAGAAAATCTGGTAAAGCATCCAATCAAAACGAAAAGAGTTTGCACTTGATTTCACACCGGACACAACGTAGGAAACTTCCCGTTTCGTTCTCTAGAAATAAATAAATAAATGAAATGAAATGAAATAACAAATACGGACCCAATATGATCCAGGACAAAGTTGTGTAGAGTATAGATTTTTTATTTGGCTATTACTAGTGACACGTTTGCTGCCCAGAAGGTTGGGCCATAGCTTTTTATTAATAATATTATTACTTAATGAGCAATACTAGAAACCAAAAGCGTATCAGCCAAAAATCAGTCAAATTTTTTTAGATGAATCCAAAATTTCTACGAATTAATATATATGGTTATTTTTTCTGCTAAGTATCAGAATGTTTATTTTTCATACTAAATAGATGTTCTTTTATATATTTTTTGAATTTTTTATTGCAAATGTGAATGTCTCTATTTTTTTAAGAATTTCATATTTTTATAAAATTTTATAGATATTTAATTACTTTTGTTAAAATATAATTGGATGTTTCTTTTGTTAAGTATTAGGATGTTTTTTTCATATTAAATGAATGTTTTTTTTATAATTCTGTAATTGTCTAATTTACAATCTTTTTAATCATCAAAATGGCACCTAATATCCCAAAATGCAGAGAGCAAAATCTGCAACAAACCCCTAATTACAAACATGTGTGTTGAATACAAAATAGAAACTCCATCATCCACCATCTTACACTCTAACATGCCCCCTGCACACTTCGAGTACAAGTTAATCAAACCACTTCCTACATGAGAATTCCTATAGAACCCACTCTTAATCATCTTAGTATGAAGCTGCATCCCCCCTGCCAAATCCTTGAGGGAAGTAAAGGCAGTCAAAACACTAGCCATAGTGAACATGTCAACCTCCAATTCCATCCTAACCATCTCACAGAACAGTGTCAGCGCTTCCGATCCCTCGTGGTGTTGCCCGCACACCACAATCATCGAGTTTCAAGAAACCTCATCCCTCCCACCAAGCCCCATCTCATGAAACAGCCTTTTCGCCTCACACAAGAATCCCTCCTTGCTATAACTCGTGAGCATGGCATTGTTAACAGAAGCATAAGAATTAAACCCACCCATCACTATGAAGCAACATTGGTGAGAGAGAGATCTCTGTATGATTGTTGGAGGTGGGTAGGTTAATGTGAGAGAGAAGAAGAATGCTTTTATAGGTTTTAATTAGGTTTACTTAATTAATTTTAAATTTTTTAAATTTTGAATTTAAAAATCTTAAAATTAATTATTAATATAAATTAATGTGGTTTTGTTTAATTTTTGTCTGATAATCTCTTGGTTCCATATACTTTTCCGGCACTGGATTTGATGGTCCCAGAACGTTTGAACCATTAAATGGTCCCATAATAAAACATATTTTTTTAAGTGTTTTTAACAACTGCTACATAGTCCTTTAACTAATTTTAATTACAAGTTAACCACATATATTTTATTTAATTATAAAAACTATTTTTTATTTTATAAATTATTATTTTATCAATTATCTATTATGTTTATTAATAATCATAACAAAAAAATAATGAATTAGATCTTCCATTGATTCTAATAAAACTTTTGGCCATTCCAATGGATTAAAAGTTTATGTTTGATCCATGACGTTCGTCCAGGACCGCGAAATCGTGTTTCCTTGAAAACCAATCGATTGAATTATTACTCAATCGAGTGGATTACAGTTAGGGGTGTCAAGCGGGAAAGCCCGCCCCGTCCCGCCCCGCCAAAAGCCCGCCCTTTGGCGGGCTGGTCCGTCCTGCCCCGCCTAGTGAGGCGGTCCCAAAATCCTAGCCCACCCCGCCTAACGGCGGGCTGGCGGGCCGGCGGGCTAAGCCTGCCAAATATTTTTTTATTTTTAACTATTAAATAATATATATAAAGGTATAAAAAATATGCATATTTTTTACTTTTAACTATTATAATTTCTAAAAATTATAATTTCTAAAAATATAAACAAATTATAATTTTTATATTCACAAACATTAAAGTCTTTATAATTATAAATGTCAATAAATATAATTATAAACCAAGCTTTTATCTAAAACATAATTATAAATATTGTTTCCAAAGCAAAATAAACTTAATCCAAAACATAATTATAAATATTGTTTCTAAAACAAAATAAATATAATCCAACACACTAATTTTCATCTTCATTCTCTTGTAAGTTGTGTTTGGGAAAGTTGAGTTTTGGCAAAAAAAAATTGTAAAAATACCCCTTACTAAAAAAATACTAAGCCCGGCGGGGAAGCCCGCCCCGCCCCGCCAAAGCCTTCGGTTTAAGCAGTGCGGGTTAGGCGGACTTTTGCTATTTGGCGGTCCTAATTTTCTAGCCCAACCCGCCTTTTTTGGCGGTTACGCGGGCCGACCCGACGGATGGCAATACATAATTATAAATATTGTTTCCAAAGCAAAATAAACTTAATCCAAAACATAATTATAAATATTGTTTCTAAAACAAAATAAATATAATCCAACACACTCAATTTTCATCTTCATTCTCTTGTAAGTTGTGTTTGGAAAAGTTGAGTTTTGGCAAAAAAAAATTGTAAAAATACCCCTTACTAAAAAAATACTAAGCCCGGCGGGGAAGCCCGCCCCGCCCCGCCAAAGCCCTCGGTTTAAGCAGTGCGGGTTAAGCGGACTTTTGCTATTTGGCGGTCCTAATTTTCTAGCCCAACCCGCCTTTTTTGGCGGTTACGCGGGCCGACCCGACGGATTTAGGCCCATTTGCCACTCCTAATTACAGTGTATCAGAAAACAATCGATTGAAAATTGTAAGGTAGCATGGTTTTTGCATAAATCAATCGATTGGTCATATGACCCAATCGATTGAAATGAATAAAAAGTGAATTTTTATAATTCAATTGATTGCTTCTACTACCCAATCGATTGAATGTTTGAAAACGACCTGATGTCTCACAATTCAATCGATTGGTTGTGTTATCCAATCGATTGAACTCACCAAAACAATATGGATTTTCTAAAATCAATCAATTGGTTGTGCTACCCAATCGATTGAATTGTGTGTACTACGCCATTTTAAATTTTCTTATCGTTAAAACAAAATTATTATCTTATTATTCATCTATCTTATCTTTAAAATTCTCTCTTCATAAGGTTTTATTTTGATTTAGATACTCTAATATTATCTTTTCCTTAATATTAACATTATAAATTGATGAATAATCTATCATCAATTATTCAATCCCACCATTGGAATTGTGTATCAGTTTCTTTGATTATAAAAAATTTCATTATTTTTCTTTCGGATATCCATCTACTTAATTTCCAATTTTTCTTCATTTTTTATCTGTATATTTAATGATGGATAACACAACCAATCGATTGAATTGTGAGACCTCAGGTCGTTTTCAAGCATTCAATCGATTGGGTAGTAGAAGCAATCGATTGAATTACAAAAATCTACTTTTTATTCATCGTTCAATCGATTGGGTCATATGACCAATCGATTGATTTATGCGAAAACCATGCTACCTTACAATTTTCAATCGATTGTTTTTGATACACTATAATCCACTTGATTGAGTAATAAATAATTCAATCGATTGTTTTGATAATCCAATCGATTGGTTTTCAAGAAAACACGATTTCGCGGCCCTGGACGAAACTTTTAATCCATTGGAATGGTCAAAAGCTTTATTAGGATCAATGGAATATCTAATTCGTTATTGTTTTTGTTTTTTATTGTTAATAAACATAATAGATGATTGATAAAATAATAATTTATAAAATAAAAAATAATTTTTATAATTAAATAAAATATATGGAGTTAATTTATAATTAAAATTAGTTAAAAAACTATGTAGCAGTTATTAAAAAACTTAAAAATATATTTTGTTATAAGACCATTTAATGATACAAATATTTTGGGATCATCAAATCCTTTGCCTAGTTTTCCTTACTTGATTTTACAAACATAAATTGTTAAATAAGTGAATAACAGCTCTTCACCTATGATGCAACACACGAGATAAGTCTCAATGTAGTCCCTGAAGTTGCACTCGAGCCTCATAGTAGTCCCTGAACTTAAAAATTCCTCAGAGTCATCCCCGAACTTGCACTCCAGGACTCAAAGTGGTCCCTCCGACAATTTTAGCACACGTGGCGCAACCGAAAAGCTTAGCTGGCAGCGTTGGTGACACGTGGGACTCACAACGGCTAGGTGATGTGGCAGAGTAAACTCTTCCGACTCAATTTGGTCCCTCAGGTGAAGTTAAAACCCTAATCCCCTTTTTTGAAGGCCACATTGTTCACTCTGCTGTCTCCTCGTCAGTGCTGTATTCTTCTGTTCTCCCTCTCTGAAGCCCGAAGGTTATGGCTAGCACGAGCAATGCAGCTAGGAGCTCGAACAACCCACTATCATTTGGAAGCATCATGAGGAGAATGAACAGAAACAGAGAAGCTCGTTTGCTAGAATGGTGTGCCTACAGGTCGAGACCGGTGCTGCGGTGGTCAGGGACGGATTCTAATCCAGGAAGACCGTTCCTGGGTTGTCCGAACTACAATGTAAGTATTATTATTGTTTATTGTTGTATTTATGGATATAAATTTTGCTAATTGAATTTTCTTTGATGTGCAGACTGTGGGTAAGAAATGGTGTGGATTGTTTATGTGGATTGATAAAGTTTTGGAAGATGCCATGCCATGTGATGATAGAACAAGACATTCAGTTGATGATGAAGAATGGAAGATGAAGATGGCTTGAAAATTTGATAAATTAGAAGCTGAAATTAGGGTTCTAAAAATGGAGAGAATTTTAATGTTTGTGTTCATGCTGCTGATTGTAATTGGTGTTCTTGTATTAAAGTTGGATAGACAGCAGGGTCAAGTGTATCTAGCAAAAAATAAATGACATGCATGTTATATGCATTCCTTGTTCATTTACTTGTTCCTATCCTTTTGTTTGAAAGAATGGAAATTAAAGTGTTTGATTATATGCATACTTTTGTTCCTGTACTTCTTTTCAATGAAATAGAAATGGACAGGATTTGAACTACTCTTAAGTTTGTAACAGAGGATAAGATATAAACAAAAGGCTGAGAAAACTCAATTCAATAAAGTCATAATTCATAATTCATATTGGTAATGTTTGATTCAAAAAAGACACTATATAGAGCCAAAACACCAAGTATATCAAAGTTGTTGACATATTGACCTGATAAAATTTAAATATTAAAATCTCCAACACTGGGACAATGTTTTAGGCATTGTAAACAATATTAGTAAAATAGATACAAAAAAACAACATCATGCTTTTCCTAAATATAATCATCTTAATCTCCATTTTTTGTGTCTGGGTGCCTTGAATCCAGGGTTGGGCACAAATTTCATGAAATTTGCAAGCCTTGTAGCAGTTCCCTGTGTTGCACCTTGCATAGGGCCACTTGTTCAAATACTCCCAAGCTTCCTTATTAACCCTTTCAATCTTTTTGATGATATCAAGGAAGCCATCTTGGCTAGTACACCTTGCACAATCCCAAAGTAGCCCTCTAAGCTGGAGATCCTTCCATTGCTTATTGAAGTTCTTCCACAGATGCCAAACACAGAATCTGTGATGGACATCTGAAAAAACCTCCTTAACTGCATTTATAAGGCCCTGTTTCAGATACCAAAGAAGGGGTCAGATAGTTGTTTTCGAGCAGCAAAACTGTCCCTACAGTTATATAAGTGACATCAAAATAGTCCCTAGACTTGTTCAAGTGACATCAAACTAATCCCTAAACTTATGTAAGTGACATCAAATTAGTACCTACACAGCACTGTTACAGAACATTATGCAGAACAGGATAAATGAGTAACAATAGATTGACTGAACATTATGCAGCATATAATCAGTTCATGATTAATTCTGCATATATAGACAGCAGCCCAGTATATTAACGTCATATAATCAGTCCAGGATTAATTCAGTATATATAATCAGCAATATGTGCCTTAAATCAAACTGGCAAATAAATCACAAGGACAGGCACCAAACTTCACTCTCCGTGTAGTTCCTCACAAAACCCAAGACCAAGACCCCTTTTTTTCTTTTGCAATTGAAGGAAATATATATATACAACTACAACTTACTACAAACAAAAAAGGCACACAGAAATAAAAAAAAATCTGCCAAATTTGGAGCTAAAGTAATCACTAACTAGAGAGGTTAAAAATCAATAAAATAATATACAACACTGAAGGTGGAGATGAAACAAGAAAAACCATCTAGAAATAGTAATGGTAAATAGTAGTTAATGAAAGCTCATTAAATGGCATCTGTTATCTTCTTCATATCATAGCATTGATTCAGTCCTAATTTTCTTCTACCATTTTCATCATCACTCTCACTCTCTCCTTTTCATTACTTGACAGTTGGCAACAAAAGCACCACTCCCTTGCTTTTCTACTTCTCCTTCTCCCTCTAATATTTCACTGTGATATATTATCACTATATTCAAATTAACAATATAAGTTAAGTCTTCTATTATTTTGTGGTTTTCTTTTTCAAAATTTTTATTAGAAAAGGTTATTGTGGACCGGGGTATTGAATAGAGTGCCTAACTTTGTTAGTTGTTAACTGTTAAATTATATGATATTTCACCTTTATTTTGATCATGTTGCTAATGATTTGTGTCATGTGAATATAAGAAAGTATGAAATCAAGAACATTATTTTGGTATAATTAAGGATAGCAGTTCTCTAGATACTAACTTCAATCTTGGTGGATCAAACCATTCAAATTTATATACACTTTCCCACAACTAATCCACTAGTTTAGACCAAATTCATCAAACAATTTGACTATTTCAATAGCTAAGTTAACTTCATTAGCTATTGCAAAACTTACTTTATATTACTATAACTTATGTATGCAAGAATTCTTTATGATCACACACTCAGTTTAACTAAACAGCATTACATATTACATTCAGTTTAACTAAACCAACCCAATACAAAAAAAGGCAATTAGGTAAATCAGTCAAATTCAGAATCCATTATCAGAGTTATAAAAAATTTCAACTCCCAAAAGATCTTTACTTCTACTATGATCATGCAAACTCTGTTTAACAAATTCATTGATCAGAGTCATTGTCCTGAAACACATTAACAGTTTGGAAACTCCTCCACTAAGAGCAGTAAACTCTAACACATAAAGAACACGTTTTTCATATCATCAAAACACAAGAAACACTCCTACTCTACATTTTTCTTAGCCAAACCACTACGAAAGCCAGTAGTGGTCAAATCCTAGCACAGAGAACAGAACAGAGGCGTTCATACCCACCAATTACAATCGAAAAAAAGGGCCTGAACTTTTGTGAATATTAGATTAACAACAATATCAAAAAACAGAGGAACCACATTTTTTTTCATTTTTGGCTTACCTCTTTCAGAGAAACCAGGCTTCCCATGATTTTTTTTTCATTTTTGGCAAACGAGCTTCTCTGTTTCTATTCATTCTCCTCATGATGATTCCAAACGATCGTGGGTTGTTTGAGCTCCTAGCATCGGGCTTCAAAGAGGGAGAACAGAAGAACACAACACCGACGAAGAGACAGCAGAATGAACAATGTGGCCTTCAAAAAAGGGATTAGGGTTTTAACTTCACCTGAGGGACCAAATTGAGTCGGAAGAGTTTACTCTGTCATATCAACTAGCCGTTGTGAGTCCCACATGTCACCAACGCTGCCAGCTAAGCTTTCTGGTTGCGCCACGTGTGCTGAAATTGTCAGAAGGACCACTTTGAGTCCCAGAGTGCAAGTTCGGAGATGACTCTGAAGAATTTTTAAATTCAGGAACTACTATGAGACTCGAATGCAACTTTAATAACTACATTGAGACTTATCTCTACAACACGCTTATTCCAACAGATAATAAATGTCTAGGAAATTCTTTAGATCTTATTTGCCACTTAATTTCAGATTTCGAAAATTCTAAGTTGGAAAGTGACATTTTAGACTATTTTTAATGAATTTTTTACTTAAATAAAAAGTTAAATATCTTCTAAATTGAATCAAATTATAGCGGTGTCCTGTTTTTTTATATAAACTGCGGTTTTGGATTATTAATATTCACTGTTTAAATAAAATTAATTAGTACAAAAAATAATTTTAAATTATTAATATTCATTGTTAAAAGAATATTTACTAAAAGATATAAAAATAATAATGCAGAGAATGATAAGACAAAATGAATACGTGTAAGTTGAAAGAAATATTTTCTTTAAATAGAAAAATATTCTGTACATACATTTTTAATTTAAAATAATATAAAATATTATTTGAATAAATTATAATTATGTTTCAAAAAGTATTTTTACAATATTAAGTACAATATAAAATAATTTTATATGTGTATCTAATTACGTAATGTCTATCGATAATAAAAATAATTATCTTTTACATTAACTGTGTGAATAATCATAAAAATATGACTGTGTAAAATATTTTATATTATTTTATACTAAAAGTACATCAAATAAAACTTTATTAAATATACATAAAACAAAAAGATATAGTAAATTATATAATGTAATTTTAAAGGGGAAGTAGAAAAATTGTCCCTTGTTAAAATAATATTTTTTTTTTATTTATAAAATATACATTTTTTTATAATTTTTTAAAAAAATTTAAATTTATTTTAAATTTTCTGTTAACTAAGGTTAATTTTATCCATTTTTTCAAAAAAAAAAAGATTTTTTTGCAAAAATATGCTTTAGCAAAAATTTTACTCTTTTTATTAAATTTTGCTTACTAAAATATCATTTAATAAATTATTTTTTTATTGATTAACTTATATTTTTATTAAAATATTTTTTAAAAAGCTTAATAATTAAATTATTTTTTTAAGGTTTAAAATAATCTTATTACTTTTTTTTTCATACAAAATCGTTTCTAAAGTTTAAAATTAAGTTTTAAAATTGTTCTTTTTAGTTAAATATTAAAATTTTGGATTAAATTATCCATAACACAAAAAGTTATATAGTAAAAAAAAAAAAAGAAAGAGAAATAGAATGTTTCTCCTTCTACAAAGTAAAAAGAAAGAAGAAGGAGGAGAAAGAGAGAAAAAAAAAAAAGAAGTTGTCTACCTTTACACAATTTTAGCCTTTAAGATGATTTTAAAATCAAGTTAAACCTTAGAGAGATTTTGTATGCCAAAAAAATTGATTAACCTATATCTTAAAAACTAAAATCGTATTTAACTCTTTTTATTATGCGTGATTATTTTAATTTGTAGACCATTTAAATGTTATTTTTTATTTTATTAATTTTTTTAGAAGAGTGTTTATAATTTATTTGAATAAATTTTTAAAAATGAAAATTTTTTTGAGTTATATATTTTTTTAAAAATTTTTATAAAAAATAAAAATAATTTTATATTTAAATATCTAATTTAAATGTTTTTATATTTATTAATTATGTTTAAATATAATAATGTTATTTATAGTGACTTTTATAGAAGTCGAATTTCAGTACAGCAGAGGCGGCGGACTGGCGTGATTTTCGCTGGTCATGTATATATTAAGAAAGCCCGTAAACCAGCCCGTGAGAAACCAAAGAGACCCAGTTTGTTTCTGTGTGAAGAGGCAGTGAGGGGTTCAGTTCCGCCTTTTCCTCTTCCTTCTGCACTTTATCTTATTCATGGAGGATTATGATTCGTTTTCCTTGTTGAAGACCGAGTTGTTCGACTTTTTCTGTTATGTAAGCGACAGCGGAACTGGATTACGGGAAGAACTAATTATCGAATTTTTGCTACTGAAGCAATCGAGATTCTACAGCGAGAATGCTTGTCAAGCCTTTAGCGATTGGTTCATTTTCTCTCGTCTACACAGTAAACCAGGTCTTTTGGCGCGCTGTTTTATCCCGGACAAGTATCATCGGCTCTGCGATGAATATGAGCTTGCGAGAGCTCATTTTTACGATCTTACGAAGGATGACGGATTCAATGGTATCTGCTGCTCTCTCCACGATTGGTACAAAAGCGGTAAAAAAAGATGCACGGCGGATCTAAAACTTCTGGGGATCGATAAGAGCCTTGTTGCTGAATCCGGGGTTTTGAAGGGCCACGCTGATGCTATTGAAGAAGGTTTGGTGGTTGACGGCGATGGAGTGATCCCCGTGCCTAATGTCTCCAGCTATGTCCTCTCTCAGGTCATCCTCTTCTTGGAGAAGAAACAACATTTCCAGGAGACCCACGACAAAGCTGCCGCCCACTACGAGGCCTGGTCCACCGCCTTTTTCAACCGGAACAGTCTCATTCTCCCCGAGTTGCATCAGGTCAGCTGTTAGCTTATTCCTTCAATGAGAAATCGTTTCCCCTTAAATCTTAATACATTTGATTTCCCTTTTTCATTATTACTTTGGATCCTCTAGGCTGCACAAGATCTTCAGATCCCAAGCTTGCTGGAATCGATAGGTAAGGTGCAAAAGCGCAAGGAAGGTGGCCACCTCAATGACAATTTGTCGAGCGAAATGTTCCACTATTTCTGTGGTATGGCCGGCACCAACAAACGCAGCAGAGCCATCCTGGAGGAATTGAATAACATCAAGTTATTTAGAGGCTTGGATAAGGTTGCTTGTGAAAAGTTCGGAATATGGTTCACTCAGATTGGGGATTTGGGTAGGGACCATCACAATGAATTCAAGACTCTCATGAAGTCCCCTCACTTCAGTCAAGTCTGCCTTTCTCTTTATTGGGGCGACGAACGTCTGCAGTTTGCCCAGGTCTCCCTAAGAAGCCAAGACGGAAAGGTCTTGAAGATCGATAAGAGTGTTGCCGTTGATGAATCTGTGTTTTTAAGACGCTGTGTTAGGTGTAGTGGTTGGTGGACTGAGATCCCTGTGAGCATTCGTAGCCCTGTACTTTCATCGGTCATTGACTTCTGTTATAAGGTATGGGATTTCCATAAGATATATGGTTCCCGCCGGATCAAGGAGGGCCTTGTGGTTGTGGATCATTTCCGGGGATGGGTCACAGAATTCCTCAAGAATAACATAGACATGCTCTCCGAATTGTACGAGGTTGGTTTCTTTGATCTTGTCATGTACCATCTGTTTCTTGTTCTTCATATTATATGCAACATAGCACAGATTTTATTTAGTATGCTTTTGAATGATCCATGACTCTAGTGCTTGTTTTATGATATGTCACTTAACTAGTTAATCTGAATCACCCTAGATTTTGGGCTCGGTTTAGGAAAGTTTCTGAATTTTATCCATTATGACGTGTGTATCATGATATATGTGGTTCTCATTGTTAGATTGAGCATCTGCTTCATACTTGTCTTTGAGAGGAGCAAATTTCCTTTACTAGTTAGTGTACATGCTCCAAAAGTTTTCTAATCTTTTGATCTCCTCCATGTTAATTTGCAAATTAACTCAATGCTGTCACTGTGGTTGTTTAGGCTGCTGACTTTCTTGAAATCCCAAGCCTGATGCTGCTTACAACTGAGGATGTGACAGATCTTGTGACGAGGCCCCTTGATAAGGCATCAGTGTTGTCTGGGAAAGTATCATTTTCGCGAATGCTCTCATCCCTTTTCTTTAAATTCACATAGTAGGGTTGGCCATCAAGTAGGAAATTGGTTTGCCGTTGTTAATCAAAGGACTACTTGATTTGCTCGTTCCCCATTTTTATGTTTGCTTTCTTGGCGAACTTCAGTTTGTTTTCTAATTGAAGGTTTGTAGTAGCAATTGATGATGAATCCATCCATTTGGATATTGCACTATCGATCCCATCTAGTAGGATAAGATTTTGTTGTTGTAAATGTAGCCTTACTCTGTAAACGATTATGTATATAAGTATATTATTTTGATTGAACTTAGTTGATTTTTGTATTGGTTATTTCTTTTCTGACTATAATGCTTTCTTTCAAAAATAAAATGTTGTTGCTCACCTGGTTTGAATTTGATAGGTGTCTAGTGTCTACTCCCTTTAAAGATGTGAATGGTAGGTGCTTTCCCTTTCATAATCATTCAAAGTGACATCAATATTTGTGAGGAGTATGGTGATTGTATTAGCAAAGGTGACTGCTAGAGCATAGGAGGTCAATCAGTTTAGTATTAGAAAAAAAAGGGAATTAATTAGTATTTGTTCAAATATAAAGCAAATAGAATACAGAAAATGAAATAGATAGTTAAAGCAAAAGACCTTTTTTTTCCATAGTGATTTTATTGAATAAAAAGAATGCCTCCCTCTTAAAGGAGACATTCTTTTATTCTTCATGGAGTGACTGGAGCTAGAAGCACAGAACTTATGTTTGGTTGCAGAATTCTATGGCTTCGTTCATGAAGCATGATAAGTGCGATCGCTATATTAGTGGTGGCTATTGCCGTGGATTTCTTCTTGGGATTTGCTTAAGAAGCTGTGATGGACCTGAGTTGAAGATGGACAAGAGTGTTGCTACTGCTGAATCCCTGTTTTTGCAAGACCGCATTGATTCTAATCCTGATTTGCATGAAGTCGAGGTGCCCGTTGATAGATACATTCTTTCACAAGTCATCGTCTTCTGTAAGAAGAAATGGGATTTTTCTGGGGTACTGGTGAGCCATTTTTCTTAAGAGATGGGCCACTTTCTTCTTGGAGCGTAACAGAAATATTCTTTCCAATTTGAAAGAGGTGAATTTATTAACGCTATCTCATATACATACTCAGTTCTTGTTCTTGACATTAATTATTGAATGCTACATGTCAGCTCAGCTTTGGAAAAGATGTGCATATTTGCTAAAAGACTAGTCTACATGCTCTTAAGAGTTTCAAATATTTTGTAGGCTGCCGACTATCTCTTCATCCCGAGCTTGTTGCAGTTGACAACAAATGCATTGGCAAATTCTGTGCAAACGAAGCTTCACCCCACGGCGGTGTGGTCAACAATCCTTTTCAGTTCTCACCAATAATGGCTCCTCTCTTCCTTTATCATTAAAGGACTACTTGACCATTCATCATCCGATGTATCTTTGTTAGATTTTATTCGTTTCTTGATAGCAATTCATGATGAGCTTGTTTGGATAATGCTTTCCTCATCAAGGTTTGTGGTTAATGGAGCATAGACTGTAGAAGTTTAAACGATGAGGTCCATATAGATTTTTTTACTAGTGTTTAATTTTCTAAGGCATTAAGTTGATTGATGTTGCTCACTACCTCTAAAGATGAATGGGGCTACTCATTCATGGTAGATGCTTTGCCTCTCATGCTCATTTACAGATTACACTACAGTAAGATAAATCAAAGTGATTTTAATTTTATTGAATGGTCTCTTCCCATTGTTGCGTATTATTATAAAAGAATGTTAGAGGATTATGAGAATTTATTATTTTTGGTCATTAAGTAGGCATCATCGACCTTAATAAGTTTTGTCTCATGCCTCCCGCTATTCTCTTTGGTGAAAAACTTCCTTTTACTTTTATTAGTATGATTGGTTTCATGTAAGACGACTTGAAAATGATATGAATAAATTGTAAGAGTATAAAGTCGAATTAATTGTCAATAACAAGAGCATAAATAGAAAATACATATAATACTAATTATTAATTAGAATTGAAGTATGGTTAAATTTAAACGTGTATTATACACAAATAATTTTAAATGATTTTTTTTTGTGACAAATAATTTTAAATGACTAATATGTGTTTTTAAATTATCAAAATTATTTTACTTAAATAATTATCTCTAGAGGCAAGAGCCGTATCAAAGATGTAAAATAGTGCTAATCAACTTGGTCAGGATTACAGAATACAAAACTTGATAAAAATATATAATTATCATTGGTTAGAACAGTGTAAATAATTATATTAATTGTGTTTTAAAATTAATACTATAATCAACGTATAATATAAGAATAAGTGAATAACACATTCATCTTTTGAATGAAAATCATTGATATTCATCAATAGATTATAGAATTTCATATAAAATATGAAGTACGAGTTATACGTTACACGATAGTTTAAGTTGAAATTAATTAGTACATACAATTGTGTTTTTCAAAAAAAAATCATAAAATATTATTTTTATTTCTCTATATAATTTAACTATTTCTCTATTCATACCGGAAGTTTATTTTTCATACAATAATAGTCCATAGAAAAATTTTTTTCAGCTAAAGTATGTTCTAAAAACCGGATTGAATGGTCGGACCGATTCAACCGATAATAATAACGGCCCGGTTGGGCATACGAAATCCGGAAACCGTGTATTGAAAAACCGGTAAAAAACCGATGAACCGGCCCTGACTGGGAACCGGCCAGTTTGAAGGAAACGGGGTTGTTTTGCACTTTTGCTTACTGAATGTGAACCTTTCTTTGAATGAAGCCATGCCTCTCACTCTCACTTCACTTCACTTCACTTCACTTCTCACTCCCTCTCACTCAAAGCAGAACTCTGAAATTTGAATCACTCCCCTTCTCCAACCCTAGCCCCTCTTCGCGCCACTGCAGCCGCCCGTCCGTCGCCCGCATCCCTTCTCTCTTCGTCCTGTTCTCGAAGTCTCCAACCCCTGCTCTCTCCTTCCGCGAGCTCGGCCCATCCGTCGTCTTCATCTGCTCGCCGTCGTCCGTCGCAGCAACGCACTCTGCCGAGAACCCCAAATTTCGAAGGTTAGCTCACTGCTCACTTCTTCTGCGCTTTTTTATTTATGCCCTGTTCAATGATTATTTGATTACTGATTATTTGAATGTTTTGTGTTTTAATTTTGTTGAATGATTATTTGATTACTGATGAGCTCTGGTTCTGCTGTATTGCTGTTTTTGTGTTGTGTGATTTTTTTATTGAATGAGCTCTGGTTTTGCTGTTTTGTGTGTTCTTTATTTTTTATTGAATGATTATTTTGCTGATTATTGATTATGGAAGGTCTTGTGATAATTGATTATTGAATGTCTTTTGATTATTGATTATGATTAGTGATGTGCTGCTGGTTTTGCTGTGTTGTGTTTTCCTATTTTGTGATTTAATTGTGCTTAGATTGTGATTGTCTTGATGAATTCTTTTAAATATATATTTTGCTGTTGCTGTTGTTGTTGTGTTGATTCATAACAGTCTGATTAATTTTCATGAATTCTTTATTCCATGGGAAAAGGAAGATTAAGTTAAGGTAATTAGACATATTGTTTGTGTCGTAAATCATAATTTCTTAATACATTTCAGGCTGATGTAGAAGAAATTGTGTTTAGACTGTGATTGATAGAAGAAGAAAATATGGACAGAGCTTAAAAACTGAAAAAGAGAACTTTGTTTAACCAATCTTGAACTTCTTAGTAAGCTAACCAAAAATATCTACCTAATAACTAAGTAACTTTGTGTAACCAATCTTGAACTTCTTGACACTAGTTAACTGTTTAACCAATCTCGCCGTTGTCTCGCCGCCTTCACGCTGCTCGCCGTCGTCCTGCTCTCCGTCGCGCTCAACCCCTATCAAAGGTTAGTGGCAGTGCTCAGAACAATACGTTTTTCTTTTTATTCTCTGTTCTGATTTCTGAAAGTGAAATCATGGATAAGATTACAGGGGTTTTGTTTTTGTTGAAATTATTGATAAGAAATGCTTTGCTATGGTGCTGTTTTTGAATTTCTGGCTCTGCTGTTTTCGAATTTTTGTTTGTTGTGCTGCTGGTGTTTTTGATTGTGTTGATGAGAGCGGCTGTTTTTTGAATTTATACAAATACTTTCCTCTTGTGGAAGCTTATGGTAGGAATTGTGTATATTGTAATTCTTCCTCAATGTATTCCAGAGGCCTTTGCTTCAAATTTTAGGGCCAATGTTGCTGACATGGTCAGTTTATTTGTTTTCCATCCCATGTAATTGTTACTTATATCTATGAAGAAAAAAGGTGAATGCATGGCATGTTTCAAAGTCGTGCTGATTATCAGTGATTATATGTACTGCATTTTTTTGTTTGATATTAATTAATATTATAAGATTTAATTTCTCTGTGCCATCTTTCTAATGATGGTTTACACGACTCAATTTATGAATTTTCACCATCATCTGAAAATACATTTGATTGAATGCTTGGAAAATGTTTAATACTATCAATGTATTAACTATTAAACAAACATGTTCTGTAATTTTATATTATAGCAATAAACATGTTCTATAATTTTTTGTGTTGATGATTTATTGATTGTTTTTTATTGTGTTGATGAGAGCTGATCTATATTTTATTTAAAATTTTATTCTAAAACAGTTTTCTTCAGTTGTACCACGGTTGGACCAGTGAACCAGTGACTAAAGCGGTTTGATGACGGGTCCGGTTCTCAGAACCTTCTCTATAAATCCTTCGAATTGAAATGGAAGGGAGAGACCGAGAGTAAATTTCAGTGTTGGCGGTTTTTCCCTTATGAATTTTGCAATTGAAAAAACTGGTGAGAGAGTGGGAACTAGTACCAGCAACCAAGCACAGAGAAAAGGCAGAACCAAACCCTATTCAAAATCCTCATTCTTCATCCCTCAGCCATCGGAGCTTCAATCTTACTCTCCTTCGCTTTGTTGCACACCACACACTCTCTTTTACACACTCAATTTGAGCTAAGCATTTTCACAAACACAAAGCAGGCATAATGAGTGGCATATTCAAACAACCAGGTGCATTCGCCATCACTCCCCACAAGGTTTCAGTCTGCATTCTCCTCAAGATCTACGCTCCCCCTGCTCAAATCTCCCTCCCTTTCCCTTTCTCCTCCGTCGCCCACCACAACCGCCTCGGATTGTTCTTGCTCTCCCTCACCAAGGTTCCCTTTCGAATTTAACTTCCATTCCTAGCTTCTTCTTCATTTCTTATCAAGGATAACTTGAATTTTTATGTCATATTTGTCTATGGAAAAGTTTGACTTGTGTGATTGGTTTTTTAATTGTTTGAAAATGTTGGTGACTATGCAGTCGTGTGATGATATATTGGAACCAAAATTGGATGAACTCATCCATCAATTGAGAATGATGAGCCAAAACTGGATGTCGACTTGGATTATTGATCAGTTGATGACTAGGCTGTCGTCGCTGTCGTCACCTGATGATTTGTTTAATTTTTTTATTGATATACGAGGTGGGTTGAACAGTATTGATGTTAGTTGACCTCATCTTATTTACACAGCTGGTTGGCGGTTATTTGTTAGATTGAACGAGATTTGTTAATACTAAAAATGACATTGTGCAGGAATACTTGGGGGTCCTGATTCGGGTGCCATTGAAGATGACCAAATTATTTTGGACCTTAACAGTAACCTGGGCATATTTCTTCGGCGTTGTGTGCTTGCTTTCAATTTGTTATCATTTGAGGTATGGCATATGACAATAAAAGGTGGAAGAAGAGTATGGCCAGATAGTTGTTTTCTCTGATGTTCCATTGTATTCATTATTTCTAGTACTAGCCGCTACCATCATGGCGTCATAGACGTGCTTTACCTTTGAATGAGTATGCAGTGATGTAATGAAGTTTGTGGTGAAATCAGCATGACAGCCCTGATTTTCTTTTTTTCATGAAAAAAGTTGCTATTGGGAACTTAACATGCAATTTTGAGTCTTTAGCAATAACTGTGTTTCTTTAAACTATTACTTCTCAGTATATTTTTCCACATAAACTTCTTGCTTTCTCTCACTCACTCACCCCTATTCCCCCCCAATCACACATATGCTTAGTTCATGAGTGCATATTTAATGTTTTTCTTTAAGATGAAATCTTATCCTCCTTGAAACTTTATTTGAATGTTCAGGGTGTGTGCCACCTCTTGACAAACATAGGGATATACTGTAAAGAAGAATTCTCAAATTGTCCTCCTTACGAAGCACCTAGTTTAGATGATTCTAGTAGTAATTTGGAGACGTATTCAGAATATGAGAACATGGACCTGGAGAATTTTGTATATGAAAAGGTTTCAGAAGAAATTGAAGCAAGAAAGGAGGCTAATGAAAGAATTCCATTCCATCTTCATGTACCAAATACGCTTCTGAGTTTAGTTGATGGTATGGTTGTGATTGGGCTGTTCTCTGTTTGCTATTTTGTATAGTTCATCCTTTAATTAAAGATAGAAAATCAGAACATTAAATAAACTCATCCTGGTTCACGAAGGCGTCTGAATATTATAGACAAGGACTTTTTATAATTTATGCTTTTTTTGGACCTGTTTATTGACATAGTGATCTAACTGTGCTTGGTCAAAATTTACAAACACAGATATTGATGTTCCGGTTGATTCAGCAGCATCTAAACAGAGTGAGAAAGTTAGAGTAGCTAGTCCTTATGGAGATCCTTCAAGTAACATGCTAAGAGATGATGATCCTAGTGGTGCAGTATTCCTGCGCACAAACTGGCAGGTGCAAGGGTACTTACAAGAGCAAGCGGATATAATTGAAAAGTATGCATCTTGTAGGCCTTGAACTTCTCTTGATATATTTGAATATGGAATTGTGGAAGTGCCTTTCATCTATAGTAAATTTCATTTTTTATTCTTGTTGTAGGAATGGAGGTGCTGTCTCTTTGAATGGGTTTGAAATTGTTCTACGACAGCTACGGAAGTTGGCACCTGAACTACATCGAGTAAGCTTAGGAGGTTATTTTTTGTAATATTTATGGGCTTCATTTTTTTTTTTTGTTATTCTTTAAGTTTGCTGATATTGATTTTTACATCGATCTAGGTTCACTTTCTGAGCTACTTGAATAGTCTTTCTCATGATGATTATATTGCTGCTTTGGAGAATCTTCATTGCTACTTCGATTACAGGTAGTTGAACTGTTAGTTCTTTTCTAGTCTCTCTACTGATATTGAAATTGGACAATGAATTGTTAATTCCTCATTTGGTGACTAGTTATTTTAAAGCAAGTGATAGAGGTAAAAAGGCATAATCACTGTGCCTGGTGTCCATGTTGGATGAGAGCTTTAGATCATTCTATGTTCAGTATGTTGGGTACAAACGAGTCCTTGTGGCACTATGTTGCGAAGTATCACTTGTCTCGGTTGTTGTAACTTATCGTCAAACCATTATTTGTTTGTGTAATACTTCCTCAAAAGGTTGACTTTACCTTGTACAGGAATTATGTAGCAATTTTCATGACAATTATTCAATTATAATATGTACACTTTACCTAAGAAATTGCTATGCGCCATCTCATCCTTAATAGATTTCTAGTGCAACTTCAATCATCTAAACTGATTGTAATCCCTTTCAAGTTGTTGCTTATTACTGAAGAGTATCTTCAACTTGCTTGCATTTGACTTTTCTATAACCTCAGTTTCTCTCCACCCGTCCTCTTGTGTTACCAAGTCTTGAGTGAATTAATAGCCAAATAAAATTGTAGAGCATATCCTTTCACAACCTCACTTATCAGTTACTTGGTGGACAAAAGTGCAGGGACCGAAGGACTTGATTTTGTCCCTCCAGCTGGTAGTAATAGCTTTGGAAGATATGAAGTTGCTTTGTTATGTTTGGGGATGATGCATTTCCACTTTGGGCATCCAAAGTTGGCTTTAGAGGTGTGCTTTATGAACATTTCACCAATTGTTTTTGATTCCTACCTTTCTAGTCTTCAGCTCATTATTAAGCCAATATAATTATTCTACTACTTGTGTGGTACTGCAGTACTTATTTTGCTTGACCATGTTTAGGTTTTGACAGAAGCAGTTCGTGTTTCTCAGCAGGTGAGAGATCTAAACTTTAGTTTTGCTTATTCAACAATGTTGCCAAATAGTAGCATTTAACAATTGGCACAAAATTTAAGTTGACAGCCAAATTTGCCTTATTGACTACATGCTACTATAGGTTCATGTCAAAATAAATGTTATTAGCAGATGTTGTAATTTAACCCAAAATGTATCTTATGTGTTATGCTTTGTTGATTGACAATTTTAATCTATGCAGCAAAGCAATGATACCTGTCTTGCATACACTTTAGCAGCTATCTCAAACTTGCTTTTTGAGAACGGAATCTCAAGTACAGCTAGGTTGATAGGATCATCATACTCACTTTTTACGAGCATAGGTATTTCACTCTCTGTTCAACAACAATTGTTTGTTCTCTTGAGAGGTTCTTTGAAGAGAGCAGAAAGTCTGAAATTAAAACGGTTGGTGGCTTCCAACCATCTGGCAATGGCCAAGTTTGATTTAACGGTAATGAGATTTTCTTACTACATTAAACATTCTCTTTCTGCATCCAGTACTTTTTCCTATTTACATTTCTTCAAGATCCACAAAGTTAACTTGTTCTGAAGTCTTAACATCTTGATGATAGTGGTTACTGAAACATGAAATTATATATGATCTCATTTATTTACATCATGGTAGTATATTTTTGCAGCATGTCCAGAGGCCCTTGCTATCTTTTGGTCCAAAAGCTTCCATGAAGCTCAGTACGTGCCCTGTTAATGTTTGCAAGGTAGTAGAAATCTTTGTAATTATTATAAGTGGATGAAAATTACTGAATAAAAGGAATTAGATCTTCACATAATGCATTTTCTTGTTCTATGACTGACAGGAGCTCAGATTGAGCTCTCATCTCATCAGTGATTTTTGCAATGAGAGTTCTGCAATGACAATTGATGGTGCTTTCAGTACAGCTTGGCTTAGGAATTTACCAAAGCCAACAGGTTCTTTACTACTATGCCCAGAAAATGGATCTGGCAGCAGTTCTAATGTTTCCCAATTCTGTGCACAACCAACCTCAATTCCAGGATCTGTTATGCAAGTATTGGGTTCATCTTATCTACTTCGGGCAACTGCATGGGAGTTATACGGAAGGTAAGTTCATATCTGTCTTCTAGGTATATGTGAGCTAAGTTCATGGTTTATTATTGTGTGCTTTTTCAGGAAAGTATAATTCTAGTTTCATGAGCATTAAAGTTAATCATTTCCATATTTTGTAATAACTTGAAAGCCTACTGGCTTGCATTTCATATTTTATTTTTTCTATTTCTCATCAGCACTCCGCTGGCTCGCATAAATGCACTGGTACATGCAACTTGCTTTGCTGATGCATCAAGGTAGCTTCTAAGCTGAATGTATCCCCGTTGTTTATTAAGTAAAATGATGACTGTTTACCTACCAATAATTTTTTTCCTCCTTGTGTTGACTTCGTATTGGTTCCCAGTTCCTCAGATACAGCGTTAGCATATGTAAAGCTCATTCAACATTTAGCAGTCTTCAAAGGATACAAAGGTTGGAATGGTTGCATTAAATTTGAAAATATTTCCACCTTTTGTTTTATATTTGTATGCTTCCATGCTTCATTATATTTTCCCCCCTAATAGTTTCTATATCATCAGCCAGAGTCTATTTGTAGTGTAGGCAACATAACCTGATAAACATATTATTTTTCGGCTTGAACTTATGACCTTAAGTTAGCTTTTTGTTTTCCCCTCCTTACTGTTGTTGTACTGATCCATCTTCTCATTTTTCTGTCTTTTTAGAGGCCTTTTCCGCCCTTAAAATCGCAGAGGAGAAGTTTCTCTCTGTCTCAAAATCACAAATCTTACTGCTCAAGTTGCAGCTACTTCATGATCATGCTTTACATCGGTAAGTGTGCATTCAGAACCTTAAATTCTGTTAGCAGCTGTCATTTATGAATTGTTAATAACTTAATTGGGCATGAGCATCATGCAGTGGACACTTGAAGTTAGCCCAGAAACTATGTGATGAACTGGGTGTTTTGGCATCACCAGTAACCGGTGTAGATATGAACCTGAAGACAGAAGCAAGCCTTCGGCATGCTCGAACATTACTTGCAGCCAATCAATTCCGAGAGGTTTTTTTCCCAGCTATTTTACAGCTCATATTTCCTAATAATAATTAAGCAAAATATTTTAATTTGGCTGAATTAGACCTTAGCTTCTTATCCAGGAAGGAGAAAAAGGTACTGATTGCTGCTAGTGTTAGTCAGTGTTAAAAGAGAACTCACTGTTTAAAGGGAACTGTTCTCCTCCTAACTTTGCGTTTCACTTTTTATATTTGGCATATTATTCTTCCAGGCCGCTGCTGTGGCACACTCCCTCTTCTGCATGTGCTACAAGTACAATCTGCAAGTTGAGAATGCTTCAGTTCTTCTTTTACTTGCTGAAATTCACAAGGTAATGTGGTCATATTATTTGACACACTTTTGGTTTGTGTATTCTCTAAGTTTTTAGAAAACAAAAAATGTATGGAGCAAAATATTCTAAGCCAGTAGAATCGGGGAGAAAAGAAAAGTCAAGTAAGGAAATGCTTGGGTAGATCCATAGACGATGTCTGTGTTTGTATATAGGCATTAAACAGCACCATGGTTTCATTTAAGGTAAATATTTGTCATGGGTCGTGATTATTGATGCATATCTTTTATATTCTTCAATGTATACTAGCTTATGATATTTTTTTATTGTGTATACTTTTTATGTGAGATATTGAAACAACCTAAATGATTGACAGTTTATTGTGCCAGCATTCCTATTGCTGTCTGTTCTCTACTTTAAAGCCTTCAATTTTTTTTCCTTATCAGAAATCCGGAAACGCAGTTCTAGGCCTTCCATATGCATTAGCAAGCCTTTCATTCTGCCAGTCATTTAATTTGGATCTTCTAAAAGCCTCTGCTACTCTTACTCTAGCTGAGTTGTGGCTCTCTCTTGGATCAAGCCATGCAACAAGGGCTTTGAACCTTGTCCATGGAGCCTTCCCAATGATTCTTGGTCACGGTGGTTTGGAGCTCCGCTCACGGGCTTATATTGTTGAAGCAAAGTGCTATCTATCCGATACAAACTTCAGTGGTATGTGATTGTAAAACCTTTTATAGACTATGCTATGCAAGTTTGCCTTTGCTCGTAACTCTACATATAAGCTTAAATATATTTGATTTTTGTAACCATTCCAATACCAAAAGCTGATTTATATTCTCTCAGTCTTTGAGAATTACGAGATTGTGATAGATTCATTAAGACAGGCATCTGATGAACTCCAACTTTTGGAGGTAAGCAAACTTATGTAATCTTGTGTATTAGCATTGTACTGGCAATATTATCATTATATACTTACATTTCGTCATGTGTGGTCCACAGTTTCATGAACTGGCAGCTGAAGCTTTCTATTTGATGGCCATGGTATACGACAAACTTGGACAATTAGAGAAAAGGGAAGAGGCTGCAGCTTCATTCCAGAAACATATCTTGGCTCTCCAAAATAATAAAAATGAGGATGATCCTCTTGTAGGTGTATTATGAAGATGTATATAGTTATATAGCCTACTAAATTGTATACAATGCTGAACTTGATAGTCTCTGTCTTCTGTAATTATCAATCATTCAGTTGTTGTTTAGTCATTTTGTTTGCAGTTGAGGTATTCTGATGAGAGATGGTGAAAGTAGGCATGATGTAGAATGGCATTGAGGTTTGTGGGTTCGGTAAATCACATGGTAATGATTATTATATAGAACTGCCGTGTTGTGTTTGAAATGAACTTGGTTGCTTATTCAATTTTTTCTATATATCTTAGGAAAACTACGTTAAAGTAATCCATAGGTCTGATTGATAAATGGCAAAAATATGTGGTAGGTCCTACATACATATATTTGTCACCTTTTAGCAGAAAAAATTGGATGGAGTGTTACTGAAATCATACAATTGGCAACTATCTTAATGAAGAATATTAACTGATTTTGATTTCATCATTTATTGGTGGATCTTTTATTGTCATTATTATTATTATTAATGGAAAATTTCCAGTGTATCGATATATGGTTATTTTAGTGATTTTTAACCGTTACTTTTAATTATATATATTATATATAATTAAAGTTAACTATTAAAATTTATTTAAACACTGGTATTTGTATACTCAGCTTTCTATTGTTATTTAAGTGGCTCATATTTTTTGTTTTTGTGGGATCGAGGTGTGGGGAATCGGGAGGGGGATGGGGTCATACTCTTCGGTGATCACATGTGCTTGCAACAAATCGTTATCTTTTGCTCATACGTTGCAAATTTTGAAGCTCACGAGGGGGCCAACTTGTACTTGCCCTCGGTTGGATGACGCCAAAAAAAGACATTGACATAATTGTACATCTTAATAATTTCATTGAATGATGTTTTTTGTTTTCATAAAAATATACCTTAGAAAATAATATTTTTTCGGAAAAAGAAAAAAAACTCATCATGTGGTCTAAAATAATTACAAAAAAAGAATGCTATTAGCCTACGTCAGGTTCGTGTCCACGTTGCGTATTTGACGATGTTGCTACATTGACAATAGTTGGTTAATAGGTGTAGCACAATTTTCTTTTTTTTTTTTTCTTCTTTATCATCAAATAGGTGGCCGATCACGTTTAAAAGTATCTAATAAATCATGTAATTAAGCAAATTTCATTCAAACATTGATGAGCCACTTTCTATTTTCTAATCATATTTTCTTTTCCAACGTGGTTCTCTTTTTCTTTCTCTTCACCCCGTGAGTTACCATCTGTCTCCAAAGGAATTTTTTATTTTAATAAATAAATTAATTATAATTACTCAAATAAATAATTTAAAAAATATTTATTAAAATAAATATTTTTTTATTTCATTTATACTGTAAACGAAATAATTTTGTATATATCTCGTTTTTGTTTACAATGTAAACGAGATAAAATAGGTAAACGAGATAAATATCTACTGTAAACGAGATACATGTATTTTAAAAAAAATAAAAATAATAAAAAATATTAATATCAATAATCTAAATTTTTAACATACAATTAGTAAATAAAAAGGTTAATAAGAGATTAAAATGGATAGATTTGATCAATTAATACTCAAAAATGTTGATGGGATAATGAGAGATAACCGTTTCAATTTTATTCTCACTATCTCCATCAATCTCTCCTAACAATTGGCAAACGGTTATTTTTATTTTTTAAATTTAAATCAATCAAATTGCATCATAATTTAAACTAAAATTTTTTATTTATTTTTTTAGTACTAATTAATCAAACATATCTATTTTAAAAAATTTTAAATTAAATTATAATTCAATTGGATTGATTTAAATTTAAAAAATAAAAATAACCATTTAAAAAAATTGATGGGATAGTGAAAAGAGAATTAAAATTGTTATCTTCCACGTGGATAACGTGAGAGATAACCGTTTCAATTTTCTTCCCACTGTTTCCATCAAACATATTCATTTTAATCTCTTCTACAAACTTTTTTATGTACTAACTACATACTAAAAATTCGAATTATTTGTAGATTTTAGTATTTCTGTAAATAATTTTGTCTATTATTTTACATAAATGAATAATTATTAAAAAATTTGAATTTAAATTATTTTTATTAAATAACCTTTACTTGATAAAGGATTACCGACTAAAATTAATAATGTTACTCGAATCTTAGACATAAGCGTAAGCTAGTCAAGTCTTGTCAAGTTTAGCCATAATAGACTGGGGCTTGAGTTGAGTGGACCCAAAAGAGCAGCTGATGCCTAATTAGCCAAGCTAATAAAACCACATTTGAATATATTTGATGATATGAATTATGATTATGATTATCTTATCCATCTAGAGTTTCAAACTCAACTCCAAGTCACTGTCCTTCCATACTCTCTTCCCCGTCCTCATAATCTCAAATCTCTGACCTGTCATCCTATGCACATGCCGTAACATATTGCAACTCGCAACACAACCCGCCCATAATTCCCACCCTCTCAACCAACCAACACCCTCCACGTGTCACCCTTCCCTCCTCATTCCCACACTTTATTAGCACCATTACCACCTTCAACTTGAAGCACTTTCCATCACATTCCCTCCACACAGTCATGGTTACCCAAACGCAACAGAACGCTCCCTCGTCTTCCCCCGAACCGGCTTTTAAGCTGGTTGGATTCAAAAACTTCGTCCGAACCAACCCGAAATCGGACCGCTTCAAGGTAATCCGGTTCCACCATGTGGAGTTCTGGTGCACCGATGCAACCAACACCGCCAGCCGCTTCTCTTGGGGCCTCGGAATGCCGATCGTAGCGAAGTCCGACCTCTCCACCGGAAACGCAGTTCATGCCTCCTACCTCCTCCGCTCCGGCGACCTCAATTTCCTCTTCTCCGCTCCTTATTCCGCCTCAATCGCCGGCGATGGTGCCTCCGCTTCCGTTCCCTCCTTCTCTGCCTCTGATTGCCACTCCTTCGCAGCTAAACACGGCCTCGCCGTCCGCGCCGTCGCCATCGAGGTGGAAGACGCCTCCGCCGCCTTCTCCGCCAGCGTCGCCAACGGCGCGAAACCTGTATCTCCGGCGGTTCTCCTCGACAACAGCGTCGGATTCGCCGAGGTTCATCTCTACGGCGACGTCGTTCTCCGCTACATCAGCTACTCCGCCCCGACCCGAGAATCTGACCTGAATCCTAGCTTACGGTTCCTCCCTGGATTCGAAGCCGTGGAGGCTGATTCGTCGTTCCCGGAGCTAGATTACGGTATTCGGCGACTCGACCACGCCGTCGGGAACGTGCCGGAGCTGGCGCCGGCAGTGAATTACTTGAAGAAATTCACCGGATTCCACGAGTTCGCAGAGTTCACGGCGGAGGACGTTGGAACGAGTGAGTCAGGGCTGAACTCGGTGGTTCTTGCGAGCAACGATGAGATGGTTCTTCTTCCGTTGAACGAACCGGTGTACGGAACAAAGAGGAAGAGCCAAATTGAGACGTATCTTGAGCACAACGAAGGTGCAGGGTTACAGCACTTGGCGTTGGTCTCCGAAGACATATTCAGAACTCTGAGGGAGATGAGGAAGAGAAGCACCGTCGGTGGTTTTCAGTTCATGCCGTCTCCGCCGCCAACGTATTACCGGAACTTGAAGAAGCGTGCCGGTGATGTGCTGAGTGATGAACAGATTAAGGAGTGTGAGGAGCTTGGAATTCTTGTTGACAGGGACGATCAGGGCACTCTGCTTCAGATTTTCACCAAACCTGTTGGTGATAGGTCAGTCAATTTCATTGAATCATAATTGCAATTGGTGATAGGTCAGTGAATTTCATTGAATCATAAATGCAATTGCGGCGGCGCATTTTAGTTGCAGTCTTCGCCTGAAGTTCATAGTCTATAATTTAGTCAAGTCAAATGATCTCAAAGTTTTCCACTATCAACTTCAAATAAAAATAATTATTTGAATCTAGGACTATATAGTAGTTGACCAACTATAATCATTTTGAAATATTGTTCTCATTTGTGTTAAATTTGCAGGCCAACCATTTTTATAGAGATAATTCAGAGAATTGGATGCATGCTCAAGGATGAAGAAGGAAAGGTGTACCAAAAGGGTGGATGTGGGGGTTTTGGAAAAGGCAACTTCTCTGAGCTTTTTAAATCCATTGAAGAATATGAGAAGACTTTGGAAAGTAGAAGAACTGCATAATGGGATTCTGTCCCTTGCAATTTCCCTGAAAAATGAGAACTACCAGTGACTGAATAAGCTATGTTATTTATATCCAATAATCAAAAGCTCATAGATAAAGCAACACAATTACTACACAGTCACTTGGGCAATGTTCCTTTCTTCTTGTATTATTTACCATAAGGTTATGCATGAATGATACAAATAATCTTTGGTACTAAAATTGTCAAAGTATATTCTCTTCAGGACTATTGCCCTTACAAGTGATGTTAAAATCTTAACTTGCTTGAATGTTAATATCTTTTAGCTTTCAATTGTTGAAAAGTGAGATGATAAAATGGGAATTTGATGATGACATAGGGTAGCATTGGGTTTCAACACTCAACTTTACAGCAGCAACCTGTTTTACTTAGCAGTTAGCAGTGCTTGATATTTAATAAAACCTTGTTAATATTTACCCACCAAAAAGCAGAGGATATTTCAATAGCAATAATTATGAGCCACATCCCACGAGGTTTTGGTGATGCCAAATTAGTGCAAAGAGCTAGGATTCCCTTGCATGTTACTATAAAACAGAAATATCAAAGATTGGTAATGTTACTGTTTTGTATTACTAAAGTATTTGCCATGCGATGCATATACATGCTGTCACCTTGCCATCTGCATGAATGATTTGTCCATTTGTCAAGTGAACAACAGAAAAAAGTTGTGCTTCATAAAGTATTGGAAAAGAAAATAAATACTTAAATAGTGTTTGCTAAATGTGTTTGTGTGTGCGTAAGATTTTATAACCGCGTTAAAATTAAAAAGGAAAAAATATATTCCGTTGCCGGGAATCGAACCCGAGTCTCCTAGGTGAAAGCCAGATATCCTAACCGCTGGACGACAACGGAATTGTTGAAAATAATTTACATATATATTTTAATGAATTTTAAAAACTAATTGCTCAAAGATAATCCTTATTATGTTCACAGGTGCAAATTGGGAAGACTAGATATTACGCCCAGTCTGTCACGGCCTTGGACACACTCCAACGCTACCGTGCCAGCACTCGGACTTACTCAACCTCTTAAGCTAAGACCAAGTCAGCCTAACCCTCAATACTTAGCAAGAAAACTAAGAATACAAGAGAACACAAGAGAAAGAAAGCTTTGGTGGAAGAACACTTTATTGCTCAAGTGTGGTTACAAATGATTCACACATACCCACACTAACTCTTACCTCCTATTTATAGCCATCCACCTCCTCAATGGATGGTTAGGATTAAATCTAATCAATGGTCTAGATTAATCATCTAGAACCTTCTTTATAAATATCTATCCTACTACTACTTTCTAAATACTTCTAGATTGTTCCATACAACTCTTCGTACTTTTATATCAATCCACACTCTTCTAGAATATTCCATGATCTTCTAAAGTCTTCTAGAACCTTCTAGGGTATTCCGGGACCTTCTAGAACATTCTAGAATGTTTCGGAACCATCTAGAGTATTCTCAAATACTCCAGAAAACTATACAAACACTGTTAAATCTAACCTTCTAAAAATTTACCGTGACATTCTCCCCCACCTAATGCGCAGACGTTCTCGTCGCGTTCTGTTCATGATAGCGCTCTAGGTGTTCTTGGAATTGCCACAGATCTTCACGAGCTTCCCAACTAGCTTCAGTTATCGGGAGCCCTTTCCACTTGATCAAATATTGAATACTTGGTGGTACCCCTCTTCGTCTCACAACGCGATTAGCTAAGATCTCTTCGATTTCTTTATCGAAGGATCTAATCACCACAGGCGGAGCACGACTCGAGTCACCTCTACTCGGTTCATCTTGGTCTTCATGATATGGTTTAAGCATACTCACATGGAAGACCGGGTGGATCTTCATAGAGGGAGGGAGTTGTACTTTGTAAGCAACCTTCCCAACACGTCCAATGATCTCAAATGGCCCTTTGTATTTGCGGATTAAGCCCTTATGAACCTTGCGAAAGGCTTTGAATTGTTGTGGAAGAAGTTTGATCATTACCTTGTCTCCCACTTGATAGCTTGCATGCCTCCTCTTCTTATCTGCCCATTTCTTCATCCTCTTGGCAGCTTTGTCGAGGTAAGAACGAGTGACATCTGCTTGTTCTTCCCATGACTTAATCATATGATAAGCTCCAGGGCTCTTCCCTGAGTAAGAGGAAGAAAGAGAGTGAGGTGTAAGCGGCTGTTGTCCAGTCACAATCTCGAATGGGCTCTTCCCTGTAGACTCACTCCTTTGCAGATTGTATGAGAATTGAGCAATGTCTAGGAGTTTTGTCCAATCCTTCTGATTAGCGCTTACAAAATGCCTCAAGTAACACTCAAGTAAGGCATTCACTCTTTCAGTCTGCCCATCGGTTTGAGGATGGAAGCTTGTTGAGAAATGAAGCTCCGACCCAAGGAGTTTGAACAACTCTGTCCATAGTCGTCCTGTGAAGCGTGGATCTCGATCACTAATGATGCTCTTAGGCAATCCCCAGTACTTCACCACATTCTTGAAGAATAGTCGTGCTGCTTCCTCTGCAGTGCAGTCAGTAGGGGTAGGTATAAAGGTAGCATACTTCGAAAATCGATCCACTACCACGAGAATAGATCCAAACCCCTCGGACTTCGGTAAGGCAGAGATGAAATCTAGAGAGACACTTTCCTACGGTCGCTCTGATGGAGGCAGAGGTTCCAACAATCCGCTTGGTGTCTTGTTTTCAATCTTATCTTGTTGGCACACAAGACAAGTCTTCACATAGCTCTCCACTTCATCTCTCATTTGAGGTCAATAATAAGAAGATTCAATGAGTGCTAAGGTCCTTCGCTGACCTTGGTGACCAGCCCACTTGGTGTCGTGGCATTCTCTTACCAACTTCCTTCTTAGATTTTCCCATTTAGGAACGTATAGTCTTCTCCCTTTTGTGTAGAGAAGGTCGTTTTCTAACCAAAATCTTTTGGTCTTACCTTCTCTAGCCAACTCCACCAACTTCTTGGCTAATGGATCGTGATGCAACCCTTCCTTGATGGTATGCACAATATCTCATTCAACCATAGAAATGACCCCCATCCTGTATGGTTTTGAGATAGGCGGTTTTGCTCCTAACTCCAATTCAATGTTGTCATCCATCTTTCTTCTAGGTGGTAACTGCTTTGACAACTCGAGAGGTATCACATCCTTATTTTCTTCAAGGACTTCCTTGATTTTATAGGGAACATCTTCTCCTTTGGCTGTTGACTCCTCTTGTAGTAAAGCCAAAGACATCATCTCCTCCTTCTTGAAACCTTTCTTGAGTTGCATGGTCGAGAGCATCGGGATTCCTCCCGCCTTTGAGATTGTAGGGACCATGCATGGAGACCCTTTCTCCATGACGCATACTATATTGTAGTATGGCATAGGTATTATATTTGCCTTCCTTTGCAAATCGAGCCCGATGACTATTTTAAAATCATCCATGGGTGCTACTGAGAAATCCACAAGGCCCTTCCAAGAACCAAGAGTCATCTCAACCCCTTTTGCTACTCCCTTAAGGGGTTCACCCTTGGTATTCACGGGTTTGAACCAGCCATTCTTTTCGGTGATCTTCAACCCAAGCCTCTTTGCTTCATCAGGCGTGATGAAGTTGTGTGTAGCACCAGTGTCGATCATAGCCATGACGGGTTTTTCATTGATAAAGGCTTTGACATACATCAAGCCTTTCTTTTCTGCAGTGCTTGCCTCTTTGGCCTTCACAGAATTTATGTGTTGGATAGATCCAACACACTCAATTATTTGAGTTTGGGCCTCTCGTTCCTCTGCGATAGATGCCAGAGTCCCTAACTTGGGACAGTCCTTCATTTGGTGTGGCCCCTTGCACACGAAGCATCCTCCTTTGGGCACGAAAGCCTTCTTCTTTTCCTCGTACTCTTTCTTTTAAGAGTATTTTCCTTCCTTCTTGATTGAGAAACTCTTCCCATTGTCTCCCCCACCTTTAGCAGAACTAGGCTTGGAGGAAAACTTGGGTTTAGAGTCTCCCCTATGATACTCAGTGAGTGATTCGGCCACCACGATGGCCTCATCGACATCCTTAACATTCCTTCTTTGTAGTTCTTGCTTTGCCCAAGGTTGGAGTCCATCAATGAAGAAGAACAATTCATCCTCTGATGCTAAGTTGGGGATTTGAAGCGTGAGAGTAGTGAACTCCTTTACATAGTCACTAATTGTACTCTTGTGCTTCAACTCCCTCAACTTCTTCCTTGCTTCATAAACCACATTTTCAGGGAAGAATTGTCTTTTCAATTCCCTTTTGAAATCTTCCCATGTAGCTATGTTGCAAGTACCCTTTTCCATATCTACGCACTTTCTCCTCCACCACAAAGTAGCATTATCAGAAAGGTAGAGAGCTGCAGTGTGTACCTTTATTGCTTCTTCGACCACCCCTTGGCATTCGAAGTACCTCTCCATTTGCCATAGGAAGTTCTCCACCTCGCGAGCGTCCCTTACGCCCTTGAACTCCTTTGGCTTGGGGAGATCAATCTTTGTTGTCTCCCTTATAATGGTTGGTCGAGATTTCGCCTCCTCGAACCAAATTCGAACTTCCTCAAATAGCTTTAAGGAATTCTCAAGCTTCTCTTCAATTTGGAGCATGCTTTCTTTGAAAGCATCTAGTTCTCCTAACACGTGAGCCTCGAGGGTCTCCTTATCATGTTCTATCCTTTGGAAACGCTCATCCATAGAGGATAGAACATTTTCCAACATAGAAACTCTTTCTTCTAAGAAGTTAGAGTCCTTACCTCTAGGCTCACTTGAAGAACGTACCTTCTTGCCTCCCCATTGAGAAGGAATAGTATCCCTTCTCCTTTGTGACTCAACATGCTCCATGGTGATATTTGAAGCCATACCCACAAACCACTTGTGCTCCCTCTCGAACCTTGCTCGGATACCAAGTTGTCACGGCCTTGGAGACACTCCAACGCTACCGTGCCGGCACTCGGACTTACTCAACCTCTTGAGCTAAGACCAAGTCAGCTTAACCCTCAATACTTAGCAAGAAAGCTAAGAATACAAGAGAACACAAGAGAAAGGAAGCTTTGGTGGAAGAACACTTTATTGCTCAAGTGTGGTTACAAATGATTCACACACACCCACACTAACTCTTACCTCCTATTTATAGCCATCCACCTCCTCAATGGATGGTTAGGATTAAATCTAATCAATGGTCTAGATTAATCATCTAGAACCTTCTTTATAAATATCTATCCTGCTACTACTTTCTAAATACTTCTAGATTGTTCCATACAACTCTTCATACTTTTATATCAATCCACACTCTTCTAGAATATTCCATGATCTTCTAAAGTCTTCTAGAACCTTCTAGGGTATTCCGGGACCTTCTAGAACATTCTAGAATGTTTCGGAACCATCTAGAGTATTCTCAAATACTCCAGAAAACTATACAAACACTGTTAAATCTAACCTTCTAAAAATTTACCGTGATAAGTCGCCCACACATACAATAATTTATCACCGTATATTTATATACGTTGTGTATTTTATATTTCAGGTTTTTGCAATACCTTATTCATATTCAAATCCATTATAAATTTATAATTATTATTAAAGCTAACACTTATTTAACGTACAATTGTAAGGCTTGGACTAGATTGGACTCTGATTAATAGGTAACATTTTTCTGATGGAACTAAATATAAATGAAACTAATTACATAACTTGATTGGACTTTTCTGAGAAGTAAGGTTGCGAAAGTTAAATAGAGAAAGGTTGCGAAAGTTAAATAGAGAGAGTAAACCCAACCTAGATAAAAACAAAAAAAAATGAAAAAGTCTAGAGGACCAGAGAGTAAATCCAACCTAAATAAAAACAAAAAAAAATGAAAAAGTCTAAAAGATCAGCAGTTTTATTGAATTTTGGCCACTATGTAAAGTGAGTCATTAGATAAGCTTTTGGCTAGTTAATGGCTAACAATTTTTGAAAATGTTAGGGAAAATTGTTAGCCCCCTAACATTGCTCAAAAAAAGTTACTCAAACGTTGAAGGCCCACTATTAGTGTTACATCTACTTTAGCTACTCAAACGTTGAAGGCCCACTAGTAGTGTTACATCTACCAATAATGCAATGGGATCATTAATAGAAGTTCAAAGTACAAAACCAAAACGCTCATTGTAAGGCCCAACAAAGATGGTCTAATAAATAGTTTTGAACTAGAATTGGATAGGGGCCGCGCGAACGCAGGCCCCCACTGCCACAAATTATGATGTAGGCTCCACCACTTGGGTAGACCTTAAGCTGGCACCCTTTCCAAGTGCAATGAAAGTCACCAGCCTAGGCCATGGACCTTCTTGATCGCCCATTGACCCCATCCAGGTAAGTATGTTGCTCATTTCCACACACTTTTCTTTTATAACTCCACCTTCCATACTCCCTCATTTCCCTCTTCGATGTGGGACTCTTGCTGTAACCCAATAGCAATTAAGTACTCTATTCTACCATGTATTACAAAACACATTTTCTCACAATTAACTTGAACTAACTCTTCTGTGATGAAAACTTAATATCGTCAATATATATATAGTTGATTTTTTATTCAAAATCAAATTAAACTGAATCAAAAACACCGCCAATGTAAACTGAGTTTAATTTAATAAATTTGATCTCGTAACAAAAAATTTAATGGATAAAGAAAAGTTGTTATAAGATCATGATACATCCTACTTTATTTTATATCTCTTTTTATCAAATTAAAGTTTATTGGTTGACTTTATTTTGTTTTCGTAATTAGATTATATTTATTTCCTATATTTTCAAAATATAAATCCAACAAAAATATATAAAGTCATCTAAATATTCATATGGCCATCTATATAAAGATTGTACTAAAAAAGGAGGTTCACTATTATCATGAGAAATTGAAGAAAGAAAATAAGCTTATTATTATTTCTATTACTCTGTAGTGTTATGTACTTATGTTGTTGGAAATAATCATCATCTATGTTTATAGTTCAGTTTCCAAAGTTACATGGAATGAAATAATGGATGTGAATAAACCGCAACTCCCTTCCATGTTTTATGCTTTTTCATTTAAATCCTTTTAGCCTCTAGTGGTTTAATCACAATTCAATATATAAAGTATAAACCACGACACCTGTAACAATTGATGTATATAAACTTTAAACCCTCTACCACCTTATAAAACCAATAAGTTTAGGACTGAAATGTCACCATTATCCAAATATTACAAATGGATCATTTTTAACTCCCCTTTATTCATTAATGCAATTTTTGACCCTGTTCAGATTCATGATAAATACCATAATTATCATTAAAACCTTAAAACCTCAATCGGTATTATGGCGTACTAACTAGCAGTGTTACACATCCTTTGTAAAGCCCATCAAAGATGGGCTAAGAATTAATTTTGAACTAGAATTGGATAGGGGCCGCGCGAACGCAGGCCCCCACTACCACAAATTATGACGTAGGCTCCACCACTTGGGTAGACCTTAGGCTGACACCCTTCCCAGGTGCAATGGAAGTCACCTGCCTAGGCCATGGGCCTTCATGATCACCCATCGACCCCGTCCAGGTAAGTATGTTTCTCAATTCCACACACTTCTCTTTTATAACTCCACCTTCCATACTCCCTCATTTCACCTCCTCGATGTGGGACTCTTGCTATAACCCAATAACAATTTCTCCAACCATGTATTACAAAACACGATAAGTTTCTCACAATTAACTTGAACGAATTCTTTTGTGATGATAAAGTAGAAGGACCATGAACATGAGAGTATATAGAGACCACAATGTAATGATCAATATATCAATATGTCATTTTCCATTATATGATCTGGCATTCCTAATAAAGTCAAGAGTTTGCTTGATATGGATTTCCATTCCATCTTCATGAGTACGAAATGAATTTAATTGCGTTTATGCTGTCTTTGTAGTGGCGTGCCCTCATGAATCTAATTCCATAACAGCATATATACATTATCTGCATATGCTTCAAATTTAAAACGACTTGTTTTTGTTTCTTGCTTTACATATATACCATTCGACTAACATGAAAAACACTTAACAAATTATCACTTGTATATATATATGTGTATATATGCACAAATCTTTAGGTTTGTGAAAATGAATTGCATATAGATTAAATGAAAATAATGGGAGGAAAACTTTGCAGGGATTGTGTGCCAGTGTTAGTGGGAAAAGATGGAGCATTTGAGAAGATTTTGGTGCCCATCAAATTGATCCACCATCCAAGGATTGTGGAGTTGCTAGACCAATCGGTGAAGGAGTTAGGGTATCCACAACGCTTGCTCAAGATTTCATATGATTCTAAAAGCTTCAAACTCGTGATTGCCAGTATTTATCATGGCCATATATAAACACCGAAAGTATGAATGCATTTGATAGAAGTATTCTTGGTTATTACTTATTAGTGATAGTGGATTGCTTTGTTAGGAGCTTCATGAACATATAGATTGTTCTACACTCAGTTTTCTAAGTTAGATGGTAAATTAATGAAGCAATGATGTTATATAAAGTAGTATTTGCTCATTTGATGTGTAATCGGACAAGGGAAAGGCTATTTTATTTGCTCTATAACAAAATTTTATTAAATTAGAGTGCATTATCAAATTTGAGATAACATTATTCCCTCAACAAAAAACTATCTATATATATAATTTTTTTTATCAAAATTAGCCAATTTTTTAAATTATTTTATTTATATTAATTTTAAATTCTAAATTATAAACTTTTATCGAATTTAGAAAATAATAATTTTTTTTAAAATTTTATTTTGTATGATGACAAATATCATTTAATTGGGTTTGAAAATCCAAAGAATTGTTTGATTTATGTGTTCAAAGTGCAGGCCCAAATTAATTTTTGGTTGAGCAATCCAATGAGAAAAATATCTTGCCTATGCTTTTGAAATTAGACAAAAAAAGAATTAAGACCGATACATAGACTATTAATCTATAATGCAATACGGGATACGATACGACACAGGATACGCCAACACGCGAATTTTAAAATCTTACATGACATGGGGACACACATACATATAAAATATAAAGTATTTTTTAGATAAACCGTAATGATATTTTATTATTTTATTGATATTAAAATATAAATTATTTTTTTAAATTATTTTTAATGTCTTATTTTAATTATATCAAGTATTTAAAATATTTTTTGTTTTAATAAATAATAATATATACAATATCTAAATTTATTTTAAAAATACATATTAAGAATAAAACTGGACACGCTGACACGTGATGATATTTAGGTGTGTTCAAGTGTATTCTGAGAAAAAAAATTTATTTTTTATTGAAACACAGTTTGGACACAGCAAATACTCATGTCGGACAAATGTCGATAAATGTCATGTATAAAATATGTCTGACACGTAAACACGGCAACTCAATAAAATATCCGTACTTCATAGCTATTAATACAAACAAGTCTCAACAACTAAGTCTTGGTTTAGCATGTGGACAAAGCTTTGAGAATCTTTGCTGCTGTTAATGAAGCTTTACAAATTCAGGTAAAGCAAATCAAAGAAAAAGTGGTTCATTTTTTGTTGGTACTAAAATTTTTTATCAAATGAGTATTAGAGAAAAAAATTAAATAATAAAGTCAAAAGACAAAATCAAAATGTTAATTTGGTTTAGAAGAAAACTGTTGTAATTATAATGACCAAAATGTAAAAACAAATAGCTCTCTGAAACTACTTTGAGCTGCTGCAACAATTTGAAAAACAATAAAAAAAAAATCTCTTTTTTCAAATGAAAATAAATGATAAAGAAAGAAATTTGGAGTCAAAATTTAAGATCAAGAGTACTAATCTTACAAGTACTTAGAAGACATCATCAATTGCAAAAAATCATTAGCAAGACCAGCAAGAACAACTCAAGCAACCATGATCTTATTGCTGCAACATTGTCTATCTAAATGCTCGTGCCTCTATTATTTCGACTTTTTTTATCTGATTTTAGGAGAAGAAGATAAACTCAATGTTGTTTTTATACTCAAATCTTGTCCCAAGGACCATTTCAAATTTTGGAACCATTATCCTTATACAAAAGAGAATAATTGGCCAAAAGTTGAAGCTAAGGAATGAGAATTAGAATTCATAATTTTTCATAGTTTTCAAGTTACCTTCATCTTCTTCTTAATGTTGTTACATTGAATTTTTTTTTATTGTATCTTTCTTTATTTGTCATGGTACAAGGTATTAAGTGAGGTATTTAAAAATGTCATATGAAAGAAAAGACAAATAGAGTTGAATTTGGAAAAAAAGTCGTCATTAAATATGTTAATATTGTGATAAACACAAAGGATATGGATGCCCATACAAGTGACTCAGTTTTTATGTTACCAATAGAGAATGAAATTAATATGGGTTGAAAACATTCCTCCCATGTGCTTATAAATAGGAGGTTAACCTCCGTTATTAACACACACAATAATAAACAAATACTCTCTCTTTATGTTGCAATCAAATACTCTTATTTTTATATTTCTTCTACAATTCTTTCTCTTCTTTTATTTTATTAGTATTCTAAATTCTCTTTTCTATTACTCTTTACATGTTATATTAATAGCAATATTAATCATCTTTATTATATTGAGATAGTAACAATAAACATATGCGATTCTCTCTCTCTTTATTTTTAATACTTCTTTCTATCTTTGTATATATATACACATTACAACATATAATATTATTATATATATATAAATTATTATTGAGATAATTATTTTAATACTAGAGTCTTCTATTTATACATCTTTATTTTATATATATCTTTTATTTTACAACACGTTATCAGCACGAGACTCTGATCAAATTCCTAGAAAGACTCAGGTAACAAATTTTTATTATGTCGAAACTCTCTCATCTTGAATTCAATGCTCTTGATATATCTGGAAACAATTATTTATCATGGATACTAGATGCTGAAATCCATATTGATTCAATGGATCTTGGAGATACAATTAAGGCTGAAAATAATGCATCCCAGAAGGATAAAGCTAAAGCCATGATTTTCCTTCGTCGTCATCTTGACGAAGGATTGAAAAATGAATATCTTACATTAAAAGATTCTGCAGATCTTTGGAAAGACCTTGAAGAAAGGTATAATCATCAGAAAACGGTGATACTTTCTCAAGCCCGATATGAATGGACGCATTTGCGTTTACAAGATTTTAAATCTATAAATGAATATAATTCTGCAATGTTTCGAATCACCTCACGAATGAAATTGTGTGGGGGAAAAATAACTGATCATGATATGTTGGAGAAAACTTTCTCAACCTTCCATGCCTCGAATGTGCTCCTGCAGCAGCAGTATCGAGAGAAAGGGTTTAAAAATATTCTGAGTTAATTTCTTGCCTTCTTGTTGCTGAACGCAACAATGAGTTGTTATTAAAAAATCATGAAGCGCGCCCAGCTGGCGCTGCCCCATTTCCTGAAGTAAATGTGGCAAATTACCCCAGAAGAGGTAAATGGCAAGGTTTTAATAATAATAAAAATTATGGAAGGAAAAAGAATTATGTTCAAAAGAGAGGATCTCATCAGAAGTGGGATAAAGAAAGGAATATCGGGCAGAATAAATCAACCGAGGAGAAGTGTTTCCGCTGTGGTGGAAAGGGCCATTGGTCACGTACCTGTCGTACCCCAAGGCACCTAGTTGATCTTTACCATGCATCTTTGAAAAAGAACGACAAAGGAAAGGAAACAAATTTTGTTTCAAATGATGCTGAGAACTCCACCACTCATTATGATGTATCTGATTTCTTTGAGGATCCTGAAGAAAATATTGGTCATTTGATCAATGATGGAATAGTTTAATATGTAAGATTGTGATGTATATATGTAAATAAATAATGTAAAGAACTTATTGTTAAGCTTTATTTTCTATGTATTTAAGTTTCAAATGTGATGTACATAAATAATGAAATATTAATGAATTTTGAAATTATTAAATGTGTCAAATTTTAAAATAAAATTTCAGTATATGACATTATTTGATGTACAGTGTTTCTTAGGTAAATAAATTTTGATCAAGTATTCAATTTAACTGTGCATACTACTCATTTTATTATTATTTGTTTTTGAAGAGAATGGCAAGGATATGTAATAAAGATGTATGCCTTGCGGATAGTGCAAGTTTGCACACTATTCTCAAAAGTGATATATATTTTACACATCTTGTGCCAAAAGAAGAATATGTTAATACTATTATTGGCTCAGGCAATGTGATTGAGGGCTCCAGAAGAGCTATAATTTTGTTTCCTGGAGGAACAAAATTTATAATAAATAATGCACTGTTATCTACCAAGTCTCGAAGAAACTTGTTGAGCTTTAAAGATATTCGCCGAAATGGATATCATATTGAGACTATGAATGAGGGAAATCATGAGTATTTATGTATCACAACTCATGATTCAAATAAGAAAGTTATATTAGAAAAATTACCCTCACTTTCATCTGGGTTGTATTATACCAAGATTAGTGCAATTGAATCACATGCCATTGTAAATCAGAAGTCTACTAGCCCAAATGAATTCATAACTTGGCACGACCGTTTGGGTCATCCGGGAACAACCATGATGAGAAGAATTATTGAAAACTCTCATGGACATTCACTAAAGAACCAGAAGATTCTTAAAACTAGTGAATTTTGTTGTGCTGCATGTTCTCAAGGGAAGTTAATTTTAAAGCCATCACCAGTAAAGATTGGATTTGAGTCTCCTGAATTCCTAGAAATGATTCAAGGTGATATATGTGGACCTATTCATCCACCATGTGGATCTTTTAGATATTTTATGGTCCTGATAGACGCATCTTCGAGATGGTCACATGTGTGCTTATTATCTTCTCCCAACCTGGCGTTTGCGAGATTACTGGCTCAAATTATTCGATTAAAATCACAATTTTCAGAAAATCCAATTAAAGCAATTCGTCTTGATAATGCTGGTGAATTTACTTCCCAAACTTTTGATGCTTATTGTACGGCTAATAGAATAAGTGTTGAACATCCAGTGGCTTATGTTCACACACAAAATGGGTTAGCAGAATCACTTATTAAACGCCTCCAATTGATTGTTAGACCTTTGCTTATGAGAACAAATCTCCCAACCTCGGTTTGGGGGCATGCTATTTTACATGCCGCAACACTTATTCGTTTGAGGCCAACGAGTTACCATCGGTTCTCTCCTATGCAATTAGCTTTTGGCCAGCAGCCAAATGTCTCCCATTTAAGAATATTTGGGTGTGCGATATATGTTCCCATTGCACCACCTAATCGCACCAAAATGGGGTCCCAAAGAAAATTGGGAATATATGTTGGATATGATTCTCCCTCTATAGTGAGGTATCTTGAGATACAAACTGGAGATGTATTTAAAGCCCGGTTTGCGGATTGTCATTTTGATGAATCAAAATTTCCAACATTAGGGGGAGAGAATAAGCTTCCTGAAAAGGAACTTAACTGGAATGCATCATCGTTGATGCATTTAGATCCTCGATCAGGGCAATGTGAACTGGAAGTTTAAAAGATTATACATTTGCAAAGAATAGCAAATGAATTGCCTGATGCATTTTCCGATACAAAGAGGATAACCAAATCTTATATACCAGCGGAAAATGCCTCAATTCGAATTGATGTCCCAGTAGGACAAATAGCCACTGAAGCAAATTCACGCCAGAAGCGTGGCAGGGCGGAAAATGCCCCAATTCGAATTGATGTCCCAGTAGGACAAATTGCCACGGAAGCAAATACACGCCAGAAGCGTGGCAGGCCTGTCGGTTCCAAAGATAAAAATCCTCGAAAGAGAAAAGAGGTAAATAATATTCCTGTTGAAAAAGACATAGTAGAGACACCTGCAGTTGTCTAAAATTCTGATATAACGCCAGAAGACGTTCAGGTACCTGAAAATTGTGAAAATGACGAGATCTCGATAAATTATGTCTTTATAGGAGAGAAATGGGACCGAAATAAGACAATTGTCAATGAAATATTTGCATATAATGTGGCATTAGATATCATGCATGAAAGTAAGGATCTTGAGCCAAGATCAGTTGAAGAATGTCAACAAAGAAATGATTGGCCAAAATAGGAAGCAGCCATGAAGGCTGAATTAGACTCACTTGCAAAACGTGAAGTCTTTGGACCTGTAGTCCGTACACCAGAAGATGTAAAACCTGTTGGATATAAGTGGGTATTTGTGAGAAAACGAAATGAGAAAAATGAAGTTGTGCGCTATAAAGCCCGACTTGTGGCACAAGGTTTTTCACAAAGGCCCGGTATAGATTATGAAGAAACGTATTCCCCTGTAGTGGATGCGATAACATTGCGTTATTTGATCAGTTTATCTGCATATGCATTTAATGGATGTGGTAACAGCCTATTTATACGGCTCATTAGATCGTGATATCTATATGAAAGTCCCTGAAGGACTAAAAATATCTAAACCATCCAATGAATATTCGCAAGGGTTATACTCAATCAAATTGCAAAGATCTTTATATGGTCTAAAGCAATCTGGACGAATGTGGTATAATCGTCTTACTGAGTATCTGACCAAAAACGAATTCAAGAATGATGATATCTGCCCATGTGTTTTCATAAAGAAAACTACATCTGGGTTCATTATAATTGCTGTGTACGTTGATGATTTAAATATCATTGGGACTCCTGAAGAGATTCCAACAATTATAAAAACTCTAAAAGAAGAGTTTGAGATGAAAGATCTTGAAAAGACTAAGTTTTGTCTCGGCCTGCAGATCGAGCATATAAAAGGTGGGATCTTTATTCATCAAACAACATACACAGAAAGGATCTTGAAAAGATTTTATATGGACAAGTTACATCCATTAAGTACACCAATGATCGTAAGATCTTTGGATGTGAAAAAGGATCAATTCCGTCCTAAAGAAGAAAATAAAGATATCATTGGTCCTGAAGTACCATATCTTAGTGCCATTGGAGCGCTAATGTATCTTGCTAATAATACGCGACCTGACATATCATTCGCAGTGAATTTACTAGCAAGGTATAGTTCCTCTCCAATCAGAAGACATTGGAGTGGAATCAAACAAATTTATCGATATCTTCATGGAACGGTTGATATGGGATTGTTTTATCCCTATGGATCCAAGTCACAACTGGTTGGCTATGCAGATGCCGGATACCTGTCTGATCCACATAAAGGGAGATCTCAAACAGGATACCTGTTCACATATGGTGGTACAGCTATATCATGGAGGTCCACGAAATAGACGATAGCAGCAACCTCTTCTAATCATGCTGAAATACTGGCGATTCATGAAGCTAGTCGCGAGTGTTTTTGGCTGAGGAGTCTGATTCAATATATTCTGTCATCATGTGGACTGATTGATCATAAGATAGCTCCAACTGTCCTGTTTGAAGATAATACAGCATGCATTGCTCAACTTAAAGGCGGCTACATCAAAGGTGATAGAACAAAGCATATTTCTCCCAAATTCTTCTTCACTCATGATCTTCAAAATCAAGGGACAATTGATATCCAACAGATCTGCTCAAGTGATAATCTGGCAGATTTATTTACAAAGTCGCTCCCAAAATCCTCCTTTGAAATATTGGTACATGAGATTGGGATGCGCCGATTTCGAGACATTAAATGATGTCGGCATGAGGGGGAGACTGTACTCTTTTTCCCTTGGTCAGGTTTTTTTTTCCATTGGATTTTTCTTGACAAGGTTTTTAATGAGGCGGTCTCCGTTACAAAGGATATTGTACTCTTTTTCCTTCACTCAAATTTTTTCCCATTGGGTTTTTCTTTAGTAAGGTTTTAACGAGGCAATAATCCTGAATGGTCATCCAAGGGGGAGTGTTATGATAAACACAAAAGATATGGATGCCCATGCAAGTGACTCAGTTTTTATGTTACCAATAGAGAATGAAATTAATATGGGTTGAAAACATTCCTCCCATATGCTTATAAATAGGAGGTTAACCTCCGTTGTTAACACACACAATAATAAACAAATACTCTCTCTTTATGTTGCAATCAAATACTCTTATCTTTATATTTCTTCTACAATTCTTTCTCTTCTTTTATTTTATTAGTATTCTAAATTCTCTTTTCTATTACTCTTTACATATTATATTAATAGCAATATTAATCATCTTTATTATATTGAGATAGTAACAATAAACATATGCGATTCTCTCTCTCTTTATTTTTAATACTTTTTTCTATCTTTGTATATATATACACATTACAACATATAATATTATATATATATAAATTATTATTGAGCTAATTATTTTAATACTAGAATATTCTATTTATACATCTTTATTTTATATATATTTTTTATTTTACAACAGTTAATACCTTTTAATATATTTTTTGTTTTGTATCATGCTCTTAAGAATTTTTTTTTATTAAGTTGGGTTAGTACTTAATGTTAAAAGTTTAGATCGGAGAATTTAGTCGAAATAAACTTAATTTAAAATTTGTGAGTTATTTGATAGAATTAGAAAAAATTCTAAAAAATTAATATTTGTAATTTTTAAAAAATATAGTAAAAATTCTATTATTATTATAGTAAAAATTAAATATAGGAGATTTCATTATTCAAGAATATCGAACTAACATACATGATAGGATAAACTTTTTCTCTTTGCTCTGTTTTAATCTGTTCATTAAGAGATAAAATTATTTTATCCTCTGCATAATCACTATTACAGATATTATAGAATCACTATTTCATATCTCTATTGGTGATCAAATTTTAAATTTTAAAAAGATGTTGTAAATTCAATCTTTTCTTTTCTTAGGTCATTAAAAACTTTCACTTTTAATTTTAAACTATAATTCTAAACACTAAAATTATTTAATATTGACTAACTTAAAATTAATTCTTTATACTGTTTCTATGTATTAACGATGTTAGGATAAAACATATAGGATAAACATATATAATAGATATGTTTATTCTGTATTATTAAAAATTAGTTTAATTTTAATATATTGATAATATAAAAAATATTATATGATTATCTAATTAGATTTATATATTTTAATAGTTTTTAGGTAATAATTTAAAAATTAATTATTTTTATTAATATAGAAATTAAATTTATTAAATAATAATATAAAACTCTTCTCATGTGTATAAGTATATTCTTTAGTTTGATGTAACATTATTACTATTCAGCATCATAGTCAACCTTAACCAATTGTATCCAACAACTTTTATGATACGATTTCATTGATTAATAAGTAATTCTCACACTACAAATAATTAAAGTAGGGTTTATTCCTTATCTCCCCCCTCCCCAATAAATAAAGGTTAGATATCTATTAGGAAAAGTATGGGTAAAGAATAAAAATATTAAATAATGTGAATAATAAATATATTAGATGTTTAATTTAGTAGATGTGTAGATAGTTATTTTAATATTAAGATTTAGGTAAATAATTTAAAAATTTAGTATCTTTTTATTTTATTAGGCAAATTTTAGAATTTATTGTTCACATTATTCATAAAAACTATTGTCTATCTAGCAAAATCTTATCTATTATATTAGTTGCGCTCGTATAATAAATGAAGAAGAATACTATAGAATTAACCTAATTTATTATTTTTAATTAATAATTAATTAATAATATTTAAAATATTAGATAAAAAATATAATATTGATTTATTATACTAAAATTATTAAATTGTTGACTAAAAATATTAACTAATAATATAAACTAAAATTGTTGATCCTCTAATCTTTTTATAAATTAATAATAGGTTATGTGTTGATATGTAGGTATGTAGGTAGGTTGTTAAATTTAATTGCATGAATTAGGATTTTTATTTATTTTTTTTCCACTTTAATTTCCGTGTGGCATACATTATGCACACCACAAACAGAGAGCAAGCAGTGAATTACACTCCAAAAAAACGGATTAAAATTAAAGCTAAGGGTCCTTTTTCAATATAGTTGTCCACATATACATGTATATATCATGGACGTAATTACGTAAAGCAAAGAAGAAAAAGACATTTAAATCACAAGAGATTTATGATATTCATATATGTCCATTAATGGAAAAACTACATCATTTGTGGACTCTATATCATTCTTTATTTGCTAACAAGTTTCTCTATCTACCAAGAAGCAAAATTGGAGTTAAAAAAAAAAACAAAGAAATATTGTTCATTATCAATGTGTCTATATATGTATGAGATATGGCACTCTACATACCCTTTCTTTCTGTCATAATTTTTTTTTATTTATTGATTTTTTTTCGGCCTTGATAATGTTTTGACTTTTGATGCAATGCATCTAGACCAACCATATGAATCTAGCCAAAATGCATGCTAGATCAATATATTGAACATGAATGAAAGTAATGGTATTACATTTTATTTTCTTTAAAAAAAGGTTGGCATTTATGAAGCAATATCATAATGATATTATATAAAACTTAAAAAAGTTTGAATTTAAATCCAATAAATTAAGTTTTCATATAATTTTCCTATCCTTTTTTTTTCGTTATATATCCCTACACATATTAACCTATATTTTTCCAAACCATTAAAATCAGAAGTAATTAAGCAGAATTTCCATCACAAGTCTATGTTAACAAGGTTTAGTTTTCGCTATTGTACATTTGTTTCAATTAGACTATAAGAAATTTCATATTTTATTACATTTTTCACATTACAAATATAAATATAAGAGATTAATGATGACACCTATTACAGTATTAAAAGTTTCATATACTACTACATACAATTAATTGAATGATAATAAAATGGTTTAAGATTACTAGTGAATGTGTTAACCTCATTTTGTTAATTATATATCAATGTTTAACTATATAAATCAATAAATCAAGAAAGGAAAATCGCTTTCTCTACTTTATATATTTAAGGAAGCATTTGTGTAAAATTAAACACAAGTAGAAGATACCAGAAAGAATAAAAAACATAGATATGCACCACTGATGCACAAGTCACGAGTGACAAACTGACAATGCTTGGAAATTGAAATTGAAAATGACCACCACACATACGTTTCAAGCACCGAAACATGTCCAAAGAAAAACACCTGGCAAGAAGATCTTCTAGTAAATTGGGCAATCAATAAATAATTAAATACCCACCATTTTGGATATTATCATCTTATTTTTATACTATTAAAATTTAAAATTTTATTAGCCAAGTATTGAATAAAAAGGATTATTTATGTCAATTTATTTACCAAAACAAATTAAATGTACAAAATATTAGAACATTTTCACACTGGAAAAATTCATTATTTGTACATCAAATTTATCATCTTTTCAATTGATATCTAGTTTCTGATTAATTTTTTTTTTCTCAAACTCTTGAACCGCAATTAAACTCACCGAGTCACCATGTGAGTCCCCCTAGACACCCTACCCCCTAGAAATTGACCAAATACTAATTTCATCGTTTTCTTTATCTTTAGCTTTGCCTTCTCCATTAATATATATAAAACCGTGAGTCACCAAACTTTCAAAAACATGTGCCCTTTTGTCACTTCTTGTGATACCCTAATGCCGTAACCTATTTGACAAGCACATTTCATTAGAAAGCATAGAACCTTCTCTCTCTCAAATCTAACATTGCCCTCTGGTGTTACCATTTGGTTCCGCATTATTAGGTGCATGTATTTTTCATGACGTGGCCCTTTCACCTTATATCTACCTATATATATTCGAGATAATAACATTTATTTTCATGGGTATTGTCTTCAATAATCAACTTCTCTAAGCCTTTTTTTTTTAGATTTTGTTTCACTTATTTCCCAATTAAAATACATAGCAGTTCTCTTATGGCTTCATCATATGAGAGCAATGATATGGACTTAGTAGAAATGGATTTAGAGGTTGAAATTGATGGGGATCTCCTAAGAGAACTTTTAGAAGAACAAGAAGGCAAGGATGACAATGGTGATAAGGTAGAATGTGTTGCAGAACCTATGGTAGTAGAAGGCAAGGTTAACCCTAATGACATGATCGACGTGGAGCAAGAAAAACAGCAGCGGAAGAAACAAGAGTGCCACCCGATCGATGATTTCGAGTGGCTGAACATGATGGACGTGGTGACGGTGGAGCCAAAGGCTAGTAATGATCCTCTGGATGATGTGATAATGATGAATTGGATTTCAGATAATAATAATGATGATGACATATTTGGAATGATAGATTTTGGTTTAGGTTACGGTAATGGAGAATATAGTTACTCTTCAATAATGTCTGAAGGGTTTGTCTCCAATGAAGTGATGAGTTACAACTGTTGCCTGTGGGAAAATTATGATATCTAGATGCATATAATAGAGTTTGGTATTATATAGCTAGGTCTAGAATTAAGGAAAGCAGGAATAAGAATTTGCATAAGTAGCTGACTTGTGAAATAATTTTAGCTTATAATGCATAAATTTTAGAAGCATAGCTAAAGGTAAACTATATAGCTTACCAGGAGTAACTTACTGTTTCTGTAAGGCAGAAGTGCAAGAAACTTAAGGAGCATAACAAAATTTGTGACTTTGTCCATGTCCTATAATTAATTTCAAGAATACTTATAGCCTGATTTTTATAGATATGCATTTTTCATCTACAGCTCCAGTAATTTTCTCCATTTACTTCTGTTATATGTATATATTAGAAATGATATCATACTAACTATCCTCTGTAATAGTTTCTTAAAGTTTCTTTGTGAATTTAGTCTGAAATCGGAAATTTACCTTCACCTTCACCTTTAGTTTTAATATCTCAGTTACAACGCATGATATGACTTTGGTACTTCCACTTTTATCCTTAAACTAATAATAATAATTACTAAAACCCTAATTAAACTATATATCAATTATCATTACTAAAACTCAACAACTACTAGACATGACAAATATAAGTACTCAGCAGCTTCTTTCAATGTCACATACATTGTCACTGTCCAGATCAGGTTTTAAAATCTTGGTTCTATCCTGGCTCTAACACAATTCATTTTGATTAAGGTGAAAACTCAGGTGAAGTTGACTTCACGTGAAGTTGATATCTGAGAGTCGTTAGATGAAAATTTAGTCAAATCAATCAAATCATCTAACGGCTCTCAAGTATCAACTTCACGTGAAGTCGAATGTACTTGAGTTTCCACATTTGATTAATAAGTTCATAAAAGGAATGAGAAGCAGTGTGAAACTGCACATAAATAGAACCGGTGAATGACAGAGCAGTGTGTATGTTGAGGGGGTAACAAAAAGTACACAGCAGAATCATAATATTTGGTCCAGTTTCTTTTTTTTTTTTTTTTCAAAATCTTAACCCCGGCAATTTTTCCCCCTTTAATTTTCTTCTATAAGGTATAACCTTTGTTCCATTTGACTAAAGTGCAAGGGAATTCATAATATCACTTCGTTCTCCTGATTGTCGTCACAACTCACGAGTCACAAGCCAGTCTTTGAAAGCTTTGCTCGAATCCTCGAAGTCAAACCGCAAAGCGCAAAAGTGAACTAAACATAGATTCTGGCTAACCATCTTTAGACCCAACAATAAATTTGGCTATGAAAAATCCAATTGTATCAAGTGGGGATGATGGATCAAACCTCTGAACTAGGTTTTCCTCTCCAGGTCGTAACCACTCCCTGTGAAAAATAAAGTTCATATGAACTTCTTAATTAAACAATCTGCTATTTTATAGTTTTGTTGAGTTTTGAAATAAATACGTATACTTCTAAGGTTTTCAATTGGGTGAGTACTTACTCCAGGTATCCGTCGGGAAATTCACAACTACCAACTAGTCCAGGTCCTCCTAGTCTTGGGTGCTGAAATAAATAAAATACCAAATCTTAATTACTCAACCAAATTATGAAAACGAGTTTTATACTAGAGGGATATAAATCTAGTAATCAATCAAAAGGGCAAAATAGGAAACTAAGGAAAGGACATCAAACCTGTGGTGCCAATGACAAGTATTTGTATTTATCCAAAGCATACCGAACTAAAGCTTCATTCTCACCGGGATTAATTGTACAACTATCATATGGAAAGAACAATGTAATCAATAACCGTTTCATCTAAGCACGACAGGAAATGGAAGGCAAGGAATCCAATAAAAAAGACTAGCAGATTTTAAGATAAACTCTATAACAATAAGGTTAAACATGCATAAAGAGCAATGTGATCAGCAAAATGTGCACTCTTACGTTGAATAGACAATTACTCCACCTGGTCGAGCCAATTGAACAGCCTGGTCAAACATCCTTCTCTGGTATTTTCCATGGTTTCTTAAAGATTCAACTGTTTCCTGCCAGACAAGGCATCACATAGTGAATTCTCTTTTCCTGGTAAAAAACAACAATAACAAACCAAACTAACAGTGACACTCAGATGGCAATGGAATAATACATTGATAATCCATGCTAATTGGTCAAATTCATGCATTAATTTTCTGGGCAAGTATGATAAATTTTAGTACAGAGGATCTTGCACGAACTAGATTGAAATAACCACAACTTCTACAGACTCCCATAGATAATATTAGGCATTTGTTTAGATATACAAGTGCTGAGGCAGGTTTTCATAGTAGATAACTATCCATGAAAATACTCATCATGCAATGAATAGTAGAGGAACTAACTCTCCTTCCATACAATCAGGTCCCATTTTCTATCGTATTGCAGCATGAAAAATGGTCTAAGATTATAGTTCATTACAAATATAAATCAAAGTACATGAAAGATTATGTGAATGACTGAATGGAGCCACTTCTACCTCTCCAGCAAATAACCGAGGCCTTAAACCAAGGGCAGAACAGGGAGCATCCAGAAGAACTCTATCAAAACTATTAGGAGAGAAACCTTTTGAACCATCAACCCTGCCACCTAAGCTCTGATTTCTTCCAGGTCCGTTTCGTGCTCTTCGCATACTCTTCCGGATGTCAGCTTTGCTCAAATAAACTTTTCCGTTAGCCTTTTCACCATTACCTATTGTCAGATTATTTAACAATAGATTTGTAAATAGATGATGCAGAAATAACATTTAGGTATAACAAATACAAAACAGGAAAGAAAAAGAAGATAATAGCAAAGAAGAAAAATTAAGGAATAGAACTTACCCACCATTTTCCTCCATGACCTCGGTTTTTAACCTATCTTCAATAATAGACAAGATTCCTTCTCCTTGCACATTTGATGAATCAGACACTTTATTTGCCATACCATTATTGGCATCACAAGAGCTTGGACCAATAGAAGCGTTAGTATGGTTTCCTCGACTAACAGATTTAAGAGCATCCAATTTAAATGTCTTTATACAACTCAAGCCCATTTCATTTGCCCTTTTCTGAATATCCAGCACCTAGACAGCCATCATCATTCATCAGATAAATTTACAGGGTTCACTGTTAATTTTAGAAGTTCTTTTGCAACCTAAATAGATGTAGGTATATATGTAAAGGTTGACTTACATGGTAATATTAGCAGGAATATATATACACACACACACACACAGAGACACACACACACATGTAATGATATAACAGTCATCAAACACAAACTACTAGATAGGAATTTACAAGATTATCTGTATCCTTTCAGAATTTCCACCTTGTTATGAGATCTATCAGTTGCGATGATCTCTCCTTCATCCTTCATAAGTATTGCAATTGCGGTTGTTTTCCCTCCAGGTGCAGCACACATGTCTAGTATCCTCTCACCCTTTTGTGGATCTGAATATTACAAAATCAATCTATAATGTTATACATTAAATTACAAAGAGGTAAAGGTCTAAGTGATTATGAATCCTCCTCAACATAAGAAAATTCAAAACAACAAAGAAGAAAGCGAGGGAAAAATCAACGGCACAGAGTAAAAGAGCTATGTTACTATGAATCACATGCTATAATGGTTCAATTTGGCAGTATCAAATGGGATGATTGGGATCATAGCAAGACCTAGCTGGGTTTTAATCTGTAGTACTTGCTGAAAATCATAATGAAAATGCATTTACAACCAAGGAAAACAAATAGGCCATAGTAATTGTAAATCACAACTGAGACCACAATTTGTGTACCTAGAGCATGTGCAGCAACAATACTTGGCAGGTTTTGAAGAAATATTTCTCCTTCAAGAACATCTGGGAAACCAAAAGGAAACAGTAATATAGCAGCCACATGATCTTATTAAGCGATAGAAGAACTGCTAAATGAAATAATTTTTCCCGATAAATAAAATATATCCCAGATATAAAAGAGAGGGTGAAATTTACTATGAAAAGAATGAAGTTCATATACTCTGTTCTTCATCTCCACACCAACTCCTTCAGGAACCCGAAACAGTCCAGCCCTTGACATCATTGCTGTTCCTTGGCCAATATAAAGCCCATTCCGTTCAAAATAATATGGATCTATAAAACAAACAAATAAGAAATTCTGCCAACCATATTCTTGACAGTTAAATTCAACGGAAGCAACTACCTTAATAAAACATAAACATAATTTGTTCAAATGACCTCCAAATATTTTCCTATTTAAGCTTATTTTGAAGACCAAGTTTAGAAGAGGATTCTACAAATTATCATCTCCAGAATCCAGGGGAAAAAAAATACACTTCCTACCTGCTTGTGATCCTTGGAGAACAGTACCACGTGTCATACCAATACCCCATCCCCCATCCACACCCTTCTGCTCCACAGCAACTGAGACTGCAACAGTATCTCCTTTCTCAACATGAGCACTGCAAGCCATTACACCAGGAACATATGCCTAAACGAAAACTAGCATCAGGAACCAGTGAAATACCATCAATAAGTATTTACCATAAGATAGAAAGCCCTACAACCAAACCAAACCAAACCTTTTGCATACTAGGGAAACTGAAAACTTATAATAATACTTTCAAATATTAAAGTACACATCAAGGCAAGAAGCTTTGAACATTTTGGTTTTGGGGAGAGAAAGTAGACAACTTATGCCTACTGTATAGAAGGGTACAAGAAAAAAAAAATCAGAGAAAAGACATTTTGGCATGACATATTTGTATACTCTATTACTGAAAATAGCAGAATTCTCAAACAAGCACATCTTTTCTTATACAGGAGCTTCCTACTATCACTGTGGAAAAGGAAACAACCTGAGCACCCCGAAGAACAGCCTCGGCACACTTCCTACTAACGATGACCTCCTTGGGAGGAGGCAAATCAGGTGCATAACCATAATTGATGTGACGAGGCCCTGAACCCCAAACAAACACCACATATTCCATCCCAGGAATCTGGCACTTAGAAACAGCACCAGCACCAAGACAATCCCCTCTTAAAGGATTACTATCTCCATCTTCGCTTTCCACCAATGCCAGGTTCCCATTAGCACCATTCTCAGAGACATCCCCAGAACCTGAGGAAGACTCCTTCAAAATCGCCCGTAGCTTCTCAATAACAGCATCAGTAGTGGACCTCATCGTGTTAACCCGAATACAAGAGTACCTAGAAGGACGGCTGCAATACATAACCAAGAAACCTAACTTTACAACTCAAAATTTCAAAACAACATAACAACAAGTAGCATTAGCATATTTGAAAATTCAAAATCAACCTTAAACCTCTCAATACATGTGCTGAATTACTGAAAAGCAGATTACTATACACATTAGCAATTTTGATCATATATACATTATCAAGTAAGCTCACAAGCTATCGAGTCGAACACAGCAATCAACAAACTCAGCCTCATTTGTTTCACTTCCTACCTTAACCGTGCATATGCTAGCAATACCACTATAACTAAATTTAACCGCTTCTAACTAACTAACTAACTAACTAATGAGCTACTAAGATGCGAGAGAAGTAGTTACGTTAGAGCGATGGAGATGCGAGAGAAGCGATCGGCGCCATAAGCTTTGGCGAAGTAGTTATGCACCTCTGGATTCCATTTGAGGGTTGGATTGAAGGAGTATCGATCGGAGTGGAGTTGTTGTTCCTCCATTGTTGTTTGATGGCGGTGAGTGGCGGCAACGTTGGGGGTTTTATGGAATCGTCTTCTGCAGGTTCCAAGGGTTTTCAGCAGCGTAAGCGTTACCCTCCCTTTCTTCATTCATTCAAACAAATTAAAATCACGCTTCTATTAATCAATTAATATTGGGGGAAAATGAAAAAAAAAATATCGAGTTAAACAATGTTAGTTAACATCAGTTATTAAATTAATCATATATATTACATATATTTTGTATTTTAAATTAGTGATCAATTTTTTATATATACGTATTATATCGAGTGGGTGAAATAAAATACCAAATTTACCATCAAAATATTGTTTATGAATAATTTTTCAGTAATGATCAAATGTTAGATTCATGCAACAAGTCTAATCATAAGCTAACTAACCGCTGTTTTTCTGTTAACATCCAAGTTGACATTGCATAATCTAAAACGTGATGTCAAATTAAATCTTTGATGGTTATGGAAAAAATTTGGTTATTTTGTGCAGTGAATAATCTTTTTGAGATTGCTAATTAATGAATAACCATCTTAAATAACACGAACAACCACCAATCAAATAAAAATATATTATATCTCTAAATTAATTATATAAATTTTAATATTAAAATAATTATTCATACATTTAGTGAAATGAACATCCAATATATATATTATTTACATTGTTTAGTATTTTCATTACCTACTTCTACTTTTTTAATTTTTTTAATTATCTTTTGTGTTCTATTCTAACTTCTAACTTCTAAGTTTACTTATGTACTTTTTTTTATATTTTTTAATTTGATAGATTAAAAATTAATTTATAATGAATTAAAATTTTATTTAAAAATTTATCATTGACTAATAAATTATTATATATAAAACAAATTTATGTTACTTATTTAAATAAATTAATAAATTAATTACTATACTAACTAAAATTAGTTTTATTCAGTATTCACTACTTGACATAGTCAAATTTTGAATCCGAATACACTTATTTTAAGAGATTCATAAAATTTGTTTGCTTTTCTTTTTAATATAAGATAATACTGTAGAAGCCCGTTATGGCGTTATCCATTAATGCCATTGCTAAACTCAACAAAACCTTGTGACAAAAAAAAAAAAAAAAAAACTCAACAAAACCACACACACTGCCACACTGGGCCTATACTATAAATGTTGAATTTAGTATTTGGTTTTCGTTCATGCCTTCTTTTAGGGTGCACAAGTGAAACGAATTTGCCTTCAATTCTATCCAAAATAATAATTCAATCTATTTTTGAGATTTTTATTCAATTTTAAATCTAATAAAATTACACTACTTTTATCTCACAAAATAAAATCTAAATTTTAATAAAATTTTATGTCAAAAATTATGATGCACTCATTTATAAAAAAAATTGTTATAAAAAAATTGATAAACATATTTAAACTTGAATTTATTCATAAATTCTAATTTTATACTTTTTTAATTTATTTTCTAATTCAACAAATATAATTAAAAATAAAACAATAAGCTTATAATTAATATAACATAAAATTAGAATTAATTTAAAACATATATACCTTTTTAGTCTTCCTATGGTGCACATAGATCGAGTGAAACTGTGTTCGTCTTGACCTGAATTTGACTCTAAATAATGATTAGGTCTATTTTTTAGATTCTTACCCACCCTAAATTCGATAAAATAACACCAAATTAGCTCTGAATTATTTAGATTCGTGCCAGATAATCGGGTCGAGTTGAATCATGTGCATTCCTACCTAGCTCTTTAACCAACTTTAATTTACTTGACTTATATTATTCAATCTTTTTAATAATAAATAATTACTTTTTACTATTAAAAAAATTGATAAAATTAACCATACAAAAATTAAACTAATATTATATCCATCACAAGTGAATTATGTCTGATAAAAATATTTATTTTTTATGGACAAATATAAAAAAGAAAAAAAAAAAACACTCGCTATGCAAAGTTTGTGTTTCAACTCCTGAGTTCCAAATAATAGTATAACTTCAGAATATAAAAAGGAATAAAATTAAATTGAATCAAAGAAAACAAACCCAATAATACAATTAAGATGAAAAAGAAATTAGAGACTCTAGTATTCATGCGCCAGAGTCAAAGCAAGATATCGCATCGATTCAGATCTAAATCTTCTTTGTTCCTCTTTCTTCATCACTAATGATCGATTTGGATTTCTGTATTAAGAGATGAGTTTTGATTTTTTTAGATGATGTTAAAAATAGTTAGTGTTTTAAGATTAATCTATATTAGAAATGATAATAATAAAGATAATTTAAAATTTTAACTTATTTTTTTAATGGAGTCAATACAAATTTAACGATTAAATATTTTTATCAGATAAAACTCAACTTTCATAAATATAACATAGTTTAATTTTTTTCGTAACTAATTTTATCAGCATTTAAATTTTTTATAGTGAAAAATGATTATTTACTAAGATATTAGTAAGTTCTAATATATATATGTAGTGTTTCGTTGAAACAAGTAATTAAATTGTTCCCAAATTAACAAATTCATTTATTGAAGAGCTCTCAAATACTCATACATACATTTATGTGTCTAATACCAATCAATTAACATCAATTACTGGTTGACTCATAGGTTAAATAACGTGAATCTTACTAAAGAATCTTAACGTAAATACAAAAATGTTATTTACATATTAAAATTAACTACTAAAATTATTATTTATAACGTATTTATATAAAAAATATATATAATTTAATTTATTTTTAATATATATTTTATATTTTAATAAATATTCTATTTTAATAACTAATTTAATATATATTTTAATAATTTGCTAGAGACATCGAAACTAGTTTATTTAATATACTTTGAACACCTTTAATTAAATATTATGAATTGCATCTTTTGGGTTAATAAATCGAATCTATTTCAATTCGATTTACTATGTGTATTAATCGACTTTATTTTATTCGATTTAAATGAAGTGTTACTAAATCGAGTTTAATAGTTTCGATTTACATAAAATATATTCTAAATTCGGATATAAAATATTTATTTTTAGGTGAATGCTATTCAACCCCTTCTAAAATAACATGTAAGTTACCCTTCATTATGTGTCACATTATAATTGGTCTTTATCTTAACCATAGTTGAGTGATTTTATAATTTATTGTTCTTAAAATATTAAAACTCCACTCCCGTTCACCTAGATTTGGTCCTTCCAAGTATCGTCGTGTTCGTGACAATAAGCGCTAATATCGTCACCATGCCCTCCTACACAACTTCTCTTCCCAGTATAGTATAGCCAGTGCCTCTTTTTCGCGTGAATCACTGCTTACCCACATAATTAATAGTTAATTTGGTTATTAAATTTTTTTATTAAAAAAATATCTTTATTTAATTACGTGATGGAACATATATTTATATGTAAAATATAATATAATAAAATAAATCTATTCAAAGTATTTAAAAGTATAATTAAAATCATGAACATACAAATATAATAATAAAATTTGTACTCCGAAAAAATAAACATATTTTTTTATTATACATATATTATTTAAAAATAAATATATTATTAAAATTAATAACAGAAATTTAAAATGATAAAATTCAATTTTTTTACCATATTTTTTATAGTATTTTTATTTTTTAATTTTTAATTTATTAGTACTTTATTATTTAATTAATAATTAAACAAATTATTTTTATAAAAAATTATTTTTTATATTATATTAGAGAAGAGACCAATATAACAATTTAAAAAATAAATTGTATAAATATTTAAGAGATAAATATGAAATATATACCTAAGTAATGTTTAGTTTGGTTATTAAATTTTTTTTATTAAAATAAATCTTTATTTAATTACACGATAGAACATATATTCATATGTAAAATATAATATAATAACTCTATTTAGAGTACTTAAAAGTATAATTAAAATCAGAAAAAATATATTTTTTATTGTACATAAATTATTTTAAAAAATAATAAATTGTTAAAATTAATAACACAACTTTAAAATGATAAAATCTAACTTTCTTACAAGTATTTTTTATAGTATTTTTATTCTTTTAATTTTTAATTTATTCGTACTTTATTATTTAATTAATGATTAAATAAATTATCTTCATGATAAATTATTTTTTGTATTATCTTAAAGAAGAGACCAATATAACAGTCTAAAAAATAATGTAAAAATTATTTTTAAATAAAAAATAGATAATATTAAAATTTTTAAATACAAAAGTAAATTATACAGATAGATATTTAAGAGATAAATATGAAATACATGCCTAAAAATAATTATACTCCCATTTTGTCTGTTTTATTTATTTTAGGTATGTATTTCATATTTATCTCTTAAATATTTATACAATTTATTTTTTAAACTACTATATTGGTCTCTTCTCTAATATAATACAAAAAATAATTTTTTATAAAAATAATTTGTTTAATTTTTAATTAAATAATAAAATACTAATAAATTAAAAATTAAAAAATAAAAATATTATAAAAAATACAGTAAGAAAATTAAATTTTATTATTTTAAATTTCTGTTATTAATTTTAATAATATATTTATTTTTTAAATAATATATGTATGATAAAAAAATATGTTTATTTGTTTGGAGTACAAATTTTATTATTATATTTGTATGTTCATAATTTTAATTATAATTTTAAATACTTTGAATAGATTTATTTTATTATATTATATTTTACATATAAATATATGTTCCATCACGTAATTAAATAAAGATATATTTTTTTAATAAAAAAATTTAATAACTAAAATTAACCATTAATTATATGGATAAACAGTGATACATGGCAAAAAGAAGCGCTGACTGTACTGGGAAGGACAAGTTATAGGCAACGAAATTCAACGACGTGACTAAGGGATGATGCACTAAAGAAATAGAGGTTGTGCGGGAAGGCAGTAGATGGCGATGACGTTGGTGCTTCTTGTCACGAACGCAACGGTGCTTGAAAGGACCGAATCTAGGTGATGAAGTGATGAACAAAATGGAGGAGTGAAATGTGCTTCAATTAACGGGAGTGGAGCTTTGATATTTTAAAAATAATAAATTATAAAATAACCTAACTATGGTTAAGATAAGGACCAATTACAATGTAACACATAATGAAGGGTAACTTACATATTATTTTAAAGGGGGTTGGATAGCATTCACCTTATTAAGACATCTATATAATATTAGTTTACATTTCATTTTTTTACGTGAATTATCCTTATTTTTCATATATAAAAAATATGCATAATAAATCTATCATCCTATAGTAGTATACAATAGGAAGGAATTTATCCTCTAATCTTTTTTAAAAAAATGGAAAAATTGCTCTTTAATATTGGTCATTTTTAATTTGGTTTCTTCTCCTTCGTGGTGACAGATAGACCTCTGACATAAGTCAAAGCTAAGTGCTAAATTTAGTTTACTTGTTTTGAAGATCGAAATCAAAGAAATGAAGTCATCATTCGATGATGTATATATGTTAACATCTCATTTGGTCATGTGCCGTATATGTAGGTTAATTTGAAAATATACTTTAATATGGACAAATCAATAGCTAGGAAAAGGACTGAAAATAATAAATATTGATAAGGATGATTTATAATTATTCCATTTTAATCTTTTGATTAAAATTATTTTATTTTATTTTATTTTATTTTAATTTCCAAGTCTAAGAAAAACGATAAGAGAGCTTTGACAAATGCATGCAAAGTGACATGTACGACGTAAAGTTTGTAACACAAATTTGGAAAATAGAAGGGAGTTTTACTTCCTTGGCTGAAACTGGGATGAAAAGAGAAAAATAATAATTATCTACTTAATTAATTTAATGTGATCCATGAATTAATTATACATTAGCTTATCTTTCTAGCATACCTAACTAAAGTTGTTGCGTGTTGGGAATGTCACAACTCAAAACTCACAACCCAAAAAGCCATTAGATTTCTTTAATTAGTTTTGTGTCAATGTACGAAACTACTCTTTCTTATGGCAAATTGAATTAATGGTGGCCATTTTTCTCTTTGTGAACTGCTACTGTGTATATATATATACTATGAGGAGTGCTACACACACAAGTCATTTTTGTTTATAAGTCTTACAAGTTGGGCCTAACACGCGCGTTACTGAATCATCTTCGCGTGTTTCATCTTCGTTTCATTTTTTACAAAAAAGAAGAAAAAGAGACACGGAGAAAGAAGAAGAAGAAGAAGAGGAAGAGGAAGCACAGAGAAAGAAGAAGAAGAAAAAGAGACACACAAAAAAACGTGAAAACGGCGTGAATATAAATGACTTGTATGATTTGTATGGAAAAGCATTCTCTCTTTGCATTCGATCTCCTTCTGTTTTTTTCGATTTTCATGGTTTCTGAAATCAAGCTTTGAAATTGTGTTGAAGATGATAGAACTTCAGAAATACACTCGAACGATTACAAAAATACACCCAAACAGTTACAAAAATAAACCAATCGATTACAGAAGTACACCCAAAGGATTATAAAAATACACCCAAAGAATTTAAGAAATACACTCAAAGGATTTAAGAAATACACCCAATATAGGGGGAGACAGTATACTTCTTCTTTAAATCTTTTAATGTTTTACTGGTTAAGGATGAAGCACATGACAGAGACAATCTAAAAAAAATCTAGAAGAACAATAAAACAGTACCTTGAATAATGTTTCTTCATTTTTTCTGGTGATTTTGATGAAGAAGAAAGAGAAAACAAAAAGAGGAAAAGAAATTTCAATAAAAAAAGAGGGAGGAAGAGGTGGTGTTGATGACGATGATAACGAGAGAGAAAAATTACGAAAAAGAAGAAAAAGAGACACGGAGGAAGAAGAGGAAGAGGAAGAGGAAGAGGAAGAGAAAGAAGAAGAGGAAGAAGAGGCACAAAAAAAAACGTGAAATGACGGAAATATAAATGACTTGTATGACTTGTATTGAAAATCACTTGTATGTGGAGAATTACTATAGAAAAGCTCTGCATACAAGCCATTAGGGCTTGTATACTTTACAAGTTCATTAACGAATAAACCCGCAAAACGCGCTACAAGGTCTACGTCCAATACACGCGCTATATAAAGATCCCGCGTATATATAACTAATTAACTACCAAATTTAAAATATTTGTTTCCTTCTTCGTTCTCCTTATTTCTAGATTTGTTTCCTTCTTCGTTCTTCTTCTCGTTCTTCTCTCTTTGTAACTGCAGCTTCGTTTTCTATCAATTTTTTGTTTTCTGAAATCAAAGTTTGAACTTGTTTTGAAGATAATGGATGATTCAACCTCAGATTCTCAACTGAATCAGGGCGAAGTGGATTATGAATTTGAATCTAACGAAGTTCCTGAGGTTTGATTTACATACGATTACTCTGAATTTTGTTGCAGTAATTTGTATAGCATTGTGTAGCTGAATAATTCGTGAACATTGACTGTGAGACTAACACGTCAACATAAATATGTGGATTGAATGTAATGTATTAGTTTTGATTGATTATCTGGAATTTATAGCAGACGCTCGGGTGTAGATCAAAACTATTCTGGGTGTATTTTTTCGGGAGTGTGGGTGTATTTACAGTTTATGGCTTTTTCTGTTATTTTAGCTGAGTTGTTGTCGTTTGGGTGTATTATATCAGACATGATTGGGTGTGTTTTTAGTTTTTGTCATGGTGTATTCTGCAGCCTGTGTATTTACAGCTTATGGCTTTTATTGTCATTTTAGTTGAGTTAGTGCCGTTCGGGTGTATTATATTAGCAATGATTGGGTGTATTTATAGTTTTTGACATGGTATATTCTGCCACCTCTCTCTGTTGTTGATGACCAGTTTGTTCCGACGGTTGGAATGACCTTTACCACCCTTGAAGATGCTGGAAAATTTTACAGGAACTACGCCAAGGCTACAAGTTTTTCTACAAGAGTTCGGAGCACAAATAGGAAGGGAAATGAGATTAAGAATCAATTGATTACATGTAGCAGAGACTAGAGAAGAAAAATAGAAATCTAAAATATCTCTGATCGAGAAGACAAATCCGACAGCCGGTTTAAACTATCATGCAAGAATTTATATACACACATTGAAGGATGTTGGTGCTTGGATCATTTCAAAGGTTGTGCTAGATCATTCACACCATTGCTGTCCAAGTAAAGCAGAGATGCTCAAACAGCACAGGGAACTAAGCATGTCCATTCGTTGTACAATAGAGAATAACGAGGAGGCTGGTATCAGACCAAGCAAAACTTACCAATCATTTGTTGCGGCTGCCGGGGGTCACCGCGAGTTAAATTTTATTGAAAAGGATGTGAGGAATTACATTACCAGGGAAGTGCGGAATGTTTTCGAACAAGAAGATGTAAAGGAATTTGGGAAATATTTGTTAAGAATGAAAAAGAAGAATCAGAATTTCTTTTTTTGAGCTTGAACTCGAAGAGGATCAATCGATTAAGTTTGCTTTTTGGACCGATGCAAGAAGTAGAGCTACCTTTGAGTATTTCGGAGATGTTATTTCATTTGACACCACCTACAATACAAACAGGTAACAAACTGTCTCTGTTTATGATGCTAAATTAATTTTTTTTAATGAATCCACAGGAGAGGTGTATATTGGCTGTTTTTGGGTGTATATAAAGCATTTGTTGGGTGTACCTAATGATTTTCCATTCTACACTATGGTAATTTGTTTCGGATATAATTTGGTTTGTGGTTCTTTTGTCGGGGTGAATCACTACGGTCAGTCAACACTTCTCGGATGCTCTTTGATAAAAAATGAAGAAATTGAATCATTCAAATTGTTATTTCAATGTTGGCTTCGTTGCATGGGAGGAAATGCTCCGAAAGGGTTTCTCACCGATCAATGCGCATCAATGAAAAGGGCTTTAGAGGCCTCTATGCCAATAATAATTCACTATTGGTGTATTTGGCACATCATGAAGAAGATTCCAAGCAAATTAAACGGGTACAAGGGACATGCAGATATTGAACAACAAATGAGCCAAGTTGTTTGGAACTCTCATAGCAAAGACTCATTTGATAGGAATTGGAATGATTTTCTGCTAAATTTTGGTCTTGTGGACAACAAGTGGCTTTCAGGTAGTGTTGGGTTAAAATCTGCAGCAGAGGTGTAAATTTAATTTTTATCGGGTGTATTTATAGTCTGTGTTGGGTGTATTATGCAGATCTCTATGCAAACCGTCATATATGGGTTCCAATCTATCTGGATCACCACTTCTGGGCAGGGATGAGAAGCACACAAAGGAGCGAGAGCATGCATTCATTTTTTAACAAGTTTATTACCCAGAACAACTCGCTTATTCAATTCGTCAAATAATACAATAATTGCCTCGGAAGCAGGGAGCAAGCAGAGAGAGAATCAGATGCTGCAGATTTTCATACGGTCATACCGTGTGCAACCAAATCCTCCATTGAAGCTCAGTTTCAAGATGTGTACACTCATCAAAAGTTTAGGAAAGTCCAAGCGCAATTCAGAGGAAAGGTGAATTGCATCACTAGATTAACAAATTCTGCTCTAGGCTATTCAGTATATGAGGTTGGAGAACAAGTTTCCAACTCAATATTCAACAAGTTTGTGGTTACTTACGACTCAGTTGCAGCCGATGTAAAATGCCAATGCTTATTATTCGAGTCGAGAGGGATACTGTGTCGTCACGTACTAAGCGTGTTAAGCTTTGAACAAGTAAGCCAAGTGTCACCTAGATATATACTAGAACGATAGAGCAAGAAGGTAAAGAGGCGACACACACACATCAAGAGCAGCCACGACGAGCCACTGTTGGAGCCAATAAGCAAGAGGTTTGACCAATTGGTTTTTTATTCGCAAAATATTTGCGAATTTGCATCCGAATTGGAGGAGCTGACTGCAATTCTGCACCGTACGTACGATAACGTCATGACTGAGATGGAATCATTGAAAGCCAAAAGAAAGGGCACATCTTCTTTATCTCACGAAGACGCCAACTTGGAATCCGTTAACGAGCTTCAAAGCCCCCAAGGATTCGAACAAGAGGACGAACAAAAAATAGGCTAGGTTCAAAGTTGGACAAATAGATTGCAAATGCCACAAAGAAGAAGAAAACGAAAGTTTTAAGCGAGCTAAAAGTGATGTTCTTTAAATTTGTGGTGATTGAGTTTATTTTTCTCGTTAATAGTTTAGCTAATATGTGAGTTTGTTATATTCAGATAAACCTGTTTGATGCTATATCAGTGGTGTATTCAAATTCCAGCCAATATCAAGGACATGTTATGAATTATCAATTTAGGGTACCAGCAGCAAGGGACAACTCTTTGGGTGTATAGTTACAAAATATGGGTGCAAAAGCACTTTTCTTTTGGGTGTATTTTTTTGAATTTTATTGTGATTCACATTTTACATATAGATACATATATATACTTCATAATCTTGTTTTTTGTTATAAAATACTGTTTGTTTTTTTTTACAATGGTTTAAGAGTTTTACGTATTAGGGTTTAGGGTTTTAGGGTTTACAGGTTAGGGGGTAAGGGTTTAGGTTTTAAGCGTTTAGGGTTCAGGGTTTTAGGCACAAAGCATCAGGGGGGATAGATTTCAAAGTGTATATTCAACTTTCTTTGGGTGTAAAAAATGGTAGGTTATGGGTGTATATTTGATTTGATGTTTTCCTTCATATTCTAGTACCTGTAATTCATACATTTTGAATACAGCATACAGAGTTTAATTATTGAAAGAAATTTCACAATAAACTGCATTATAATTTTCAAATATTTACAACATGTCTTCCATTTGTTACAAGACTATATAACATTTACATTAAGCAGTGTCAACATTCTGAGAATCTATCTGACAATATGGACTCAATAACAACGAGGATGGCTTGAGCAGTCTGATTGTATTACTTCTCCTAATGGCTTCATGTTTGTCTAGATTCATGTCATGAAATAGAATCCGGGAAGCATATTCTACTCTAAAGTGGTCCACCTCGTCCTACAGTAAAAAAGAATATTCTGTTTAATCAACCATATTAATTGAGTAATGTAATACAGAGTTATTTAGTTTTAAACATATTTACCTGAGTCCAATTGTCCCACTCATACTTTCGCCTCTTAATGTTTGCGGGCTCAAATATCTCAAGCCACTTCATTACGTAGATAGCACAGTCATAGCTGAAAACAGAAAAATGAATTATAAATTACATATAGGAAAGTTTAATTTTCAGAGTAAAAGATTTATACTTTGTCTTTTGGCCCGAGATGTGAAGGTATAGTGCTACAATTTTCCTGTCCTTGTCCTTTGATTTCAGAGGTGCCCCCCAGGCCCCAGCATATACTTTAATTCGTGATATTACGTATCCTTTAAAACACAAAATAAATCAGTAATAAATGAATAATTTCAATAAAAGGATACACCCAAAGGAGTTAATAGTTACCCCTTATATTAAACAGAAATACACCCAACTATATATATATATACAGAACACAGAACCAACTTACAACAAATGTATTCAGCACAGATCTCGCATCGGAAGGAGATTTGTTGTGTAATGGGTCGACTATATAAAATTTCTTCTTTCTTGTATCAGCGATGCATAACCACCAATGATGTGAATGGCAAACAGGTGTAAATATCTTAAATATGTTCAGATTGAACACTGTTTTAGTTTATTTGGCACATAAGTAAAAAATGGTAATAAGTAGTTTTAGAAATGAAAACTCACATAACGATGCGATTTTAATTTTTGAAGGTCCAAGAAGGGTATGAACATTGGGTAGTCTTCCACCCTGAATGGCTTATTGTTTTTAGGCTGTAAGAATACCCCCTCTGGATGATTTGCAAGGGCCATGTTCTGCAAAAATTGAGAACAACCAAATGAATCCAAAAAATACACCCAAACGAATAAACAACTCTCACCCAATTGAACACAGAAAGTACACCCAAATGAATAAACAGAATACACCCAATGTAAGGAAAACAGTACATCCTAAGGAATGCAGAAAATACACCCAAAATTCGTTGAAGCAACCCTTACCACAATATCAGGGGGAGACAGTATACTTCTTCTTGAAACCTTTTAATATTTTGTTGGTTTACAATGAAGCACATGGCAGAGACAATCTAGAAAAAGATGCCGAAATCAATTTTACATCAATCAGGATTATAGTTGATTTTGGTGATAAAAAAATTAATGTTGTTGTGATACTACCTCAACTTCTATATGCGTTTTAGGCGCAAGTGATGCAAGGTGAAATTTTGACAGAGTGTATATATCTTGGGCTTGGAGTATGCAGATGTTATCAAACTCATTAGTTCGCCCATTTGAGTAGGATTTCACTCGTATAGCCTAGTGGTAGCATTTCTGTTTCATGTCAGTAGTATTTAAATTCGGCCTGACAGGAGTTTTAAACTTCTCGAAACTCTCTGCCCCACTCTCCTTTGGAATCTACGGACTTTTTTCTTCTTTTGTCACCCCACCACTTGCAATTTTATGTACCAGATCCTCTAATTGTTCTAGCAGTTTTGGGGTTTCTGGAGTTTTCTCCACGTATACATCTTGCGTTGACGCCCCCTCCTGCGTTGTTGTTTCTTTTTGGCTGGAATCAGTGAAGCCAAGGCTGAATGATGGCAACAAATCTTTTTTAGGAATGTACGATGCTGTCCGTGCCATCATCATCAATGCAGCAGCGTCTTCTGGGGCTGGATTACTGCGTGATCATGTATAACATATTATAACAATAAGAATATACGGATGATAACCAAAACATTGATTTTACTCTAATGAACTTATATTTTAGATGGAGCTGGGGGAAGTGTGGGTGTGCTTTCTTCAAGTTCTTGGGGGGTTCAGGAGTGCTGCACGGCACATAAAATTAATCATGACGTAAAAAAAAATTATTAAGGGGCAATATACACCCAAACTGTAACCCAATATACACCGAAACTGTAACCCAATATACATCTAAACTATAAACAAATATACACCCAATACTATTTCTTACGTTTTTGTAGTTCCTTCAATTTGTAGCAGAGGGGTTGATTCATATTCTGTCTCAGGTGTTTCTTCAAATTCCGGCCCAGTGGTTGTTTGGAACACTGGTAGACAAACTTGAATCGAAACTCTAAACAAGAAGAAAAATGAAAGGTTAACAATGCCTTTGAAAATAAAAAGGTTATAAGGTTGAAATATTCTTGAAAAACTCACATTACAAGCCCTTCGGACGGTGTCTCTTTCCTCACAACCATCATATTCAAATCAGCCGGCTCACTGGCTGACTCTTCAACCAGACTCAACCTAAAATACACCCAAAGAAAGTAAAAAATACACCCGAACAATTCAAAAGAAAGACAGGCTTTGTTTTTTGAGAACTTACGTACTTGTAGTTTTTGGTTTTTTTCCTGCCTTTTTTTCTCGAATAAAACAATAAATGACTTTTTTTCTAAAAAATATATATATAGAATTAGAAGTAGAAGGTAATAAAAGAACAAACGTAACGGTTATTTGAAAGAAAAATTACATGCTCTCTGCCGGTCTATTTACGCTACTTTGTTCTGTGTGTCCTTGAGAGGAAGGATCATCACTTCCCAAGTTTACGTCCGGTATTCTAAACAGAGTTCATGTTATTCAGACAAAATATCATACAGTTAAATCATGATAACAAGATTTTATCAAATAAAGCTTCTTACGTTTCAGAGGAGACATAGTGACCTTCCGTCGATCGCAGGTCAGCTTCCTTCTCCCTGTGAGACAAGAAACAATTATTAGCAAAGAAAATACGCTAAAATATGAAATATACTCCCCCACAAGACATACCCCTGTGCAGCAGAATTTTCATTGTTTTCCCTTAACAATTCATCTAGATCTTCACTTCCTATTTCAGATCTGTCAGTACATTCATAAAAGAACATGTTAACAAATATAATCATGATGATAGACAGTAATATAGCTTACAAAGTACTGTACCCATGATAGGATTGATCTTCTTCAGGAGATGAATGCTCAACAACAACCTTTTTCTTTTTGGATTGTGTTATGGTGAAAAAAATAAGTATGAATCAGAAATAAAAAATTAATTTTATCACAAAATATTATCCAAAGAAGTGCTTACTTTTTTGGTGTTCTTTGTGTCTTTTTTTTTTTTGCTTCTTCACCGGTGATGATTCTTCACTTCTATAAGTTAATAAGAGACACTTCTGTTAATACATGAAATCTTGATCATAAAGCTAAAAGAAAGGAGTAAGAATTTCAGAACATTACTCATCAGTTGATTCAGATTCTGAATCAGAATCCTCTTGACTCTTCTTTCTTTTTTTGGAGTCCATTCTGAAAGGCAAACAATCATTATTTAACACATACTAAAGATATAAAATACACCAAAATGAATGTACAAGATACATCCAAATGAATGCACAATATACACCCAACACAATAAACAAAATACACCCAACTTGATAAACAAAATACACCTAACTTGATAAAGAAAATACACCCAAGTATGGTACTTACTTTTTCCTTTTTTGTTGGGTTATTTTCTTGGTGAATCCTCTAAGTCTTCTTGAGTCTCAGACTCAGAGGTAGAACTGTCACTATCAGTTGTTTCTGTCTCCGAAGACGATGTTGAACTTGCCTTCCTTTTTTATTTTTTGTTTTTTTTCTCTATTCTTTTCATTTTCTCTCTTGTTTCCGCCATCTTTACAACCCCCTGAAAAATTAAAAATTTTAGTTAGCAGCATTCAGGTAAATAAAATACACCCAACATATTATGTTCACTTACCATATTTTCCTTTATTTCTGCCCTCATTCCTTTGACCAACTGCTCCTTACTCCAGTTCGCAATCCAGGATTTTGGAGGTCTTTCTGCCCTCTTCTTGTCTTTATTTTTAGAAAGATGAAAGTAAATTATCATCAGGGCAAAGAGGCAGCCATCAATTGCCTTTTTCTTTTTCTCCTTGTAATCGGTTATGCCCTTGATGATAAAACTCAAAACATGCCCTCCCCAGTTTCGCTCTGTTATAGTGTCCATCTCAAAAATTGAGGCCAGGTGCACATGTGAGATTTTGTTTATTGTCATTGGTAAAAGGAATGCCATCTGTATATAGAGGATGAAAATCCTCTTGAACATTAGGCGATCCTGTTCGTTACCAACGCCAATATCCATCATCTCATCTGTAAGATTTTTGAGGGTCTTACCCTGGAATCTTCTAAAAATTTCTTTATCATCCTCAGAAAGTTTCTTATAATTGACTTTCTGAGGAAATAAATCTCCTACAAAAAGGAAAATAACATAGTATGAAAATCAGTTCAAATACACCCAAGCATAAACTTAAATACACCCAAGCATAAGTTAATATACACCTGTAATTTTTAGCGAGTTACCTGATGCGTTGATGCCAAGCGCATCACCTATTGTTTTTGGACTTATTTTAAAAGAACCGTATCCGGTTTCCAGTCTGTTCTCCCCTAATTTGAAGTTGTTAGCCAACTCCCTTAATACTTGGTGATGCACCCTTAGTGGCGGGATGTGCATCAAGCCACTGAATTCCAAATCCCTCACAATCGTTTTCTTCTCCTCACTCATGTTTCTGAATTTCTCACTTAATAAATGTGTTGCACACTTAAGGTCTTTGGTTTGCTGTAAACAAAAACAAAATTATAGTCAGATATATTTCTATTATATAAAACTGATTTCATCTAAGACATATATTTGTTCTTACATTTTTTTCAGTTTGGTTTCTCATTGCCATTTTTTTTGAAATGAAAAATACACCCATAGATATCAGTAAGATACACCCATAGATATGAGTCAGATACACCCATATATATCAGTAAGATACACCCATAGATATGATTCAGATACACCCATATATATCAGTCAGATATCACTCAAACATGCATTAATATACAAGGTCAAGCAATATACACCCATGGATAAGCAAATATAAGAACAGTTGCAACTGCTGACTATTACAATATATCAGTTCAGAAATATACACCCAACAATTTATGCCATATACACCTAACAAATTACTCCATATACACCGACTAAATTATGCCATATACATCTAAGGACAAGCAATACTACAAGGACAAGCAATAGTTGATTATATTACATTATATCAGTTCAGAAATTTAGACCCAACAAATTATGCCATATACACCCAACAAATTACGCAATATACTCCTAAAAATCAGTTACAAGAAGAACTAGAACAAGAAGAACAGTAAAATCTAGAACAACTAAGAAGAACAGTAAAACCTAGAACCAAGAAGAACAGTAAAACATAGAACAAGAAGAATATTAAAAACAGTAAAATGAGAGATAGAACAAGAACAACAGTAAAACCTAGAAGAACGTAGAAGAATAGTAAAACCTAGTTCTTCGATTTCGAAATGTGAAAAATCTTCAAGATGTTTAAAATGGTAACGTACGTTGAGTAATATTTCTTCGTTTTTTCTGAAAATTGTTGATGGAGAGTTCTATCTTTTGTTGATGGTTTCTGCTAATCTTTGCGACGAGTTCTATCTCTTCAGTTTGGAATGTTGCTCGAAGGTTGACGGTTTGTGTTTTCTTCGAAGGAGAAGTGTAAGAGTGCACCATAACGAGCGCTTTTTGCGATGCGTAACGGTTGAGTGATGCGCGTGACCTTGACGCTCTATTCAAAGGGAATGAGTGCGTGTGTAGTGTTATCAGACTGGGCTAACTTGTAATGCTTATAAACCTTTTTTGCTTGTATGTATAGCAGGCCTGATATACTATACAGTACTAGTTACTTACATTATATTTTATAAAATTAAAAAATATTATTTATATATTAAAATTCATTATTATGTATTTTTGTATAGATAAATTTTATATTTTTGTGTATTATTTAATAAACAGTACTTACGTAAAGAATCATAATATATACATAAGATATAAGGGAGAATATATATACAATATATTTGTAATTATAGTTTGAATTTAATTTTGATGTAAAATTATTTTATACACACATTTAATCACATAATATAATATTAGCAAAAATAATTATTTTTTATATTAATCGCATAAATAGTCATATAAAAAAACGGTTGTAATTATACGATTGTGTAAAATGTTTTATTCTATGGTGGATACTACAATGAAGATGGCATAATTGTCTTCATATGAGTATATTTCTTTTTGACCTTTGGATGATGGATTGTATGGTTAGATTTTGATATTTATAAAAGTGTTGTTTTTGTTTAAAGTGTGGCTAAATAAATAAACCACACTTTTAACTAAAGTATCTTCATGAGAAGATATTTTTGCCATCTTCATTGTAGTATCCACCTTATTCTATTATTAGTATATGAAAATTAAACTTTTATATTTTATTTAAACATATTTACTATATATCAAAATAGATACCTTATTTTATTAGTCCTTGACTCAAAGGCATGAATCATGTAAGTGCTCATCTCATCATCATAATCAATAAAAAGTATGCTATTCTTAGTCATAGAGTATGCCTCAAAATAATGAATGACCTTATGAAGCACGCATCTTAATTAATTCCTTCAAAACCCTAAAGTTGTACACCATTATGAGTCAAAATTTACTGTTTTCAATAAGAGAAGTGTATATCACATGGAGGATAGATAACATATGGTAAAATCTAAATGGCCATGCACAAAGTATGAGAACTTAGTTAATTAATGAATTAAATTTGTTTTCTAAATCTACCGTACCCTTTAATTATCTAAAAAGGTGTACTGAGTATAGGAATTTGGGGGTATACATAATTATTGGAGGATTTTACTTATTTGGCCATACATGTAATTAGTTAATTAAATATTATGATAATATTAAAGAGACAAAAATAATTAATTTAAATTTATTTTATTTAGTATTTATTTATTATAAAATATATTAAATAAAACAAAAGATAAATAATAAATTTTAATAATTTTTTATTAATATTTTTTTTGTTACCAAATATTTCCGTATGCTGTACTGAAAGAAAAGAAACCTTGAAATAATGTTGCCCTTATTGTTGTTAGATGATACACATGTTTTCTAACTTTGAACCCAGATTGTAATGTATATATCTCTGAAATTCTGGGCATGTATGTTGGCATAAAAATCCATCATCAACCCATTTTTAATTTCTATGAGATCTCAAAGTTGCTTCTTCACACTACCTTATTATTATTAGTGATTGTGAGATTTAATTTTATGGGTATTGCCGTCTTTGTTTGAATATCAAAATACAAAAACAAACACTTCAAAACTGTATATTACAATGCCATTATTGCATATTACAATGCAATGCATCACATGCTCTAACCAAAAGGTCCCCTCCTCCTTCAACCACAATTCATATTATTCAAATAAATAAAAATAAAATCAAGTTAGGTTAATTGAGTAATCTGTTCACTCATCTATTTAAATAATTATTAAAATTTAAATTTTACCAGCGAAAGACCTTAAATATATAGAAGTTTAAACTGCTAGCAAATTATTAGATTTTTTAGGTATTAAATATTTAATGGTGTTATATATAATTATTTTTAATAACGTGATGAATTTAAATTTTAATCATTAATATTTTTATTTAACTAATTTAATATCAAATATTAATATTTTTATATACTTATCTCTATAGAGATAATGATTTATATCATTTTATTTTAATAATCACATTGTTTATTTTAGATATTTTTTAAAATAAATACTAATTATTTCTAAACTTATATTGTTAAAAAAATTTTGTACCTTATTATTTTTTTATGATAACTTATTTTGACTATAATTTTATTTTGAGGGTTGTATCTTATTGTATTCTATAAAAATACCGGTATTTTTGAGATAATTTATCATTTATGATTTATTTTCAACTTTTTAAAACTTTTAAAAGAACTAATATTAATTAAAAATGTATGTAACAAATTTTTAACTAATTAAATATATTATAAAAATATTGATATCTTGTAATTTTATAAAGTACTATTGATATTATTATATTTCTCCTATGTAATTCTCATGTCAAAAATAAAGTTATTAAAAAAATTATATTTTTTTATATATATTGATAAAACTTAAAAAAAAAACAATTCAGCAGTTATAAATTATGCATAAATTGTAATTTTTTGTTGTAATGAAAAATAACACAAAAAACATAATTAAAAAATTTATAAATTCAACTCCCGCGTATTAAATATTCTATATTCGTGTCATTGAGTATGGAGTAGGCCATATATTGATGAAATACAAGTTTTGGAATTTCTTACACTAATAGCTAGATTATGGGATGTAATTATATTCTTGCAAAAATTTATATTTATAATATGGATCCCGCTAAGGAAATAATGAGGTGTTTATATAATATGTATAATAGACTATTAAATTATAAAATGAACATCTTTCATTTTATTTAGAGTAACCATCCGAGTATCTGCGATAATAATTATATTTCTAATACTCTCTAAACCTCTATTGTACACATTGTATAAATATTTCATTGACTTCTCATACTTTCCCTTATAATATATATGGTACTTTTAATTTGTTGAAAAATTACTATAAAAAATGTTATTTACATAATAGTTTTTTTGATAAGTAGAATATGACATTTTTAAAAAATTATAACCAACATAGTAGTTAGAATCTCGATTCAATTCTTAAAATCTTCTGATATTACGATTTTAAAATGAGTCTATCAATTTTACGAAATTTACAATAAATTTGATGATTTTATAATTTAAATTTTATTAAAATTTTACGTTTTATATGTTACGTTTTTAATTTACTTTTTTAATTTCACGTAATATTAGTGTAAACTTGTCACCGTAAGTTAAGTTTTTTGTTAAATAATTTATTTGTTATTTAACAAAATGTACACAAATAACCAATAGTGTAAGTTAATAGGCTGTGAAAAGAAAAAAAAATGAAACATTATTTTCCAAATTAAAGAAAAATGTACGAGGCATTATGTATGATAGCCGCCTATGAAAAGGTGATAACATAAAATTGAATTCAAACATATATTTTATCAAATCTTTTTGTTGGTAGGGTTAGGTGGAAACTGTTTGTTATTTAGTATACTGTACTACTACACATATTAACATATTAATTACAAACTTTAAAATTGACGTGCCGTCGTATGTTTAATCAAATTGCATCGTGTCCAAAACAGTTATAAACTAATTAATTATTAAGTGATGCATAACTCAGTTGCGTAAATTTTACAGATGAAACAGTCAATCGATTTTTTTTTTATATTTTTATTTTTGACTAGTTAATTAATTAGTTATCTGCTTAAAAATATTATTAATATGTAAAGCCGGAATTTTTTTTTCATTGTTTTGATAGAATTTCTACGGAATACTCTATGGCCAACGTAACCTAGGGATAATATGTTTTGATCTTATTTTTAAATATGACAAATTCTTGATTTCTTCTAATTGAATAAAAGTATACTTTGCATAACTAATAAATTAAATAGCATTGGATATATATATATATATATATATATATATATATATATATATATATATATATATATATATTCCCATATCTGAATTATATTAGTAAATTTGTATATCCGAATAAATAAGTAAAAAATATTAAATATATATATAAAAATTTGATATGGCTTTTTATTTGTGTTGGCACTTGGGAATATTGATATGTGAAAGAGCTTGTATTATTATTTGTTAATTCTTATTGATAGAATGTTGGACAATTTTAATTATTCAAAATATAGAAGAAGTTGGAGTTGTCTTTTCTATTTTCTTTTTCCATTGAAATGTATTTATTTTTCATATACTGAGTCAATATACATAATAAATGAGTCAATATACATAATAAATGAGAAATAATATTTATACACCTTATATATTGTATGCAAATTTAAATTTGACATTCTATTTAATATAATAATAAAAGCATATTATTAACTCAATTTATTTATGAGATAAAATTAACAAAATAAAATATTTGAATTTCCATTTATTAGTAGTAATAACACTACTGTAGCAGAAGGAACAAGACTTATTCAAACCCAAACCTTTGACCAGAGACCAGAGTGAGTTATTTTATTATATCATCACTTTGCACTGTTGCAAATGGGTATTAGTGACAATGTGTTTCGTTGCTTTTGACTTTTGGTAGCTGCATTTTCATTTGCCCAAATCTCCCAATATTATTACAATAGTAATATTACTTTTATATATCAAAATTGTTCTAATAATAATAATAATAATATAAATTTTAGAAATATGATTTTATTTATTTATTTGCAAAAACTTAGATTAGTTGACAGAATAAAAATTTGTGATTCATATTCACATATTTTAAATTATAACCCAAAGTTATTCAATAGCTTAAAATTGTAGAAATAATATTAGAAATTCTATATTCTTATTACTATAATTCTACAAGAGCCTATGACCCAGGAAGCAGATAGGAAAAATCCCCTTTAAGAACAAGACCAGGTATACTTTTTAATTATTTATTGTTATTACTAATTAATTAATTTAACTATTGCCCTCACATTGATCATTTTGCAATAAATATATGATTTCAAAAGCCTCATGAAATTAAAAAATTTATTATTATTATTAAAATTTATTTCACACTCTAAAATATTACAACTTTTTTTAGTTGCTCCCAGTATATATCGATTCAACAGATTTAAAACTTATTCGTAGTTAATCAGAGCTTTATTTAAAAATTTGTCACTAACCAATATAAGTTGCCGTATGTTGAAAAAGAAATTCAAATCCCAAATTTTTGTTCATGCGAACTAATGAACTAACTACTAAACCAACCAAATCGATATAAAAGGATTACAACTTTATTGTGAATCAAACCGCGTTTTTGGGCACTGGACTTGACATTTGTATTTCCAGGTCTTTGTTTCCAATTTTCAATTCTCATTGCTACTAATAAAGTCGCACAAACTCAACCTTTTGAACCATCTTCTTCTTCTTGTTCTTCCTCTTCTCAGAAGAATAGAAAGAAAAAAAGCTTTGGGGTTTTCAAAAGTTCACATTTTTTTTGGTTTTGGTTAGATTTCCCATTTTTTTCAAATCTTTGCCAAGCTCAGAAAGTTTGATAAAGTTCTGCTCTTTCTGGGTTTTTTATTGCGTCCCAGATTTTCATCTCTGAAATTCTGTGTCTGTAAGGTGTTTGATGTTGTGACTTTCTCAAGGGTGAAGCTCTGATTACTATGGTTTTGAAGAAAGTTTCTTTGGTTCTGGTTCTACTTGTCATATGCAACTCTGTTGTAGAATCCTTTTCAAGTAGGAACCATGATCTCATCAACAAGAATGGTTCCTCTCTTGCAGCCATAAAGTTCCCTAATCATCCAAGCTTCAATGCTGTGACTTCTTCTGGCGACACAGGGTGTAGCTTCACAAGTTCTGCCATGAATTTAGGTGAAGAAACCAATGATGATGATGGTGATAGTGATGATGAAGGTGAGGCTTTTCTAGAAGCAAAGCCAAACAAGGAAATGGTGAAGCTTCATTTGAGACACTCAATGAACAAAGATGATGATGATGTTGATTTCACATCAAGGGATTTGACCAGAATTCAAACCCTGCATAGAAGGGCCATGGAGAAGAAGAACCAAAACACCTTCTCAAGGCTGCAAAAGGCACAGGAGAAATCCAGACCAAAGTCAAAGCATCACCACAAGCCGGAGAAGTCTCCGGCCGCGGCGGCTGCGCCACCGGATTATCTTGCAAACCAGCTTGTGGCAACCTTGGAATCTGGTGTCAGTCTTGGCTCTGGAGAGTACTTCATGGATGTGTTTATTGGTACACCTCCTAAGCATTTCTCTCTAATACTAGATACTGGTAGTGACCTTAATTGGATTCAATGTGTTCCTTGTTTAGCATGTTTTGATCAAACTGGTCCTTATTATGATCCTAGAGAATCTAGTTCCTTTAAGAACATTAGCTGTAGTGATCCGCGCTGCCAATTAGTAACCTCGCCGGATCCACCTAGGCCTTGCAAGGGTAAGGATCAGAGTTGTCCATACTTCTATTGGTATGGAGATAGCTCGAATACAACCGGTGATTTCGCCCTCGAGACCTTTACAGTTAACCTCACCACGCCTTCAGGGAAATCCGAGCTAAAGCATGTGGAGAATGTGATGTTTGGCTGTGGACATTGGAATAGAGGATTGTTTCATGGGGCTGCAGGGTTGTTAGGATTGGGGAGAGGGCCATTGTCATTTGCATCTCAGCTTCAATCCCTTTATGGCCATTCATTTTCCTATTGCCTTGTGGATAGGAATAGCAATTCTAGTGTTAGCAGCAAATTGATATTTGGTGAGGATAAGGAGCTTTTAGGCCACCCTAATTTGAACTACACTTCATTTGTTGGTGGCAAAGATAATTCAGTTGATACATTTTACTATGTTCAGATCAAATCTTTGATGGTTGATGGTGAGGTATTGGATATTCCTGAGGAAACTTGGAACTTATCAGCACAAGGTGCTGGTGGAACAATCATTGATTCTGGCACCACTTTAACTTATTTTGCTGATCCTGCTTATGACATCATTAAGGATGCATTTGTGAAGAAAATTAAGGGATATCCAATTGTTGAAGGCCTTCCACCTTTAAAGCCATGTTACAATGTGTCTGGGATTGATCAGATGGAGCTGCCAGATTTTGGGATCTTGTTTTCAGATGGAGCAGTTTGGAACTTCCCTGTGGAGAATTACTTCATCCAGATAGATCCAGATGTCGTTTGTCTAGCGATCTTAGGGACTCCCCGGCACGCCCTTTCGATCATCGGAAACTATCAGCAGCAGAATTTCCATATCCTCTATGATATGAAGAAATCAAGGCTTGGTTATGCACCAAGGAAGTGTGCTGATGTGTGAACTTTTGCTTGTGTTGGAAGGTAAAGAAATGAAGAACAATTGTAAACATGGCAATTTAGGAGAGGTAGATTCTGTAGATGGAAAATTGGATAGTGGTATATACAGAAAAAAAAAGAAGAAAAATAGAAAAGAAAGAAATAAAAGAAAGATCAGGTTTTGATTTTTCAGATTATTTATAGAATTAGGAATCAGGTAAGCAATTACAAAGGGAAAAAAAAAGGGTCATGACATTGTTTTGTACACATTTTTTTAACTGCTTCAATTTTTGTGTTTATTGTTTATTTTTAGTTATTTGTTCTTTCAATTCTATATGGTGTTCCCTTGGACTGATTATCATGTTTGGTTCTTATTCTGGTTTATATATATATATTCTCAAATCTCAAAAGGAAAATTGCAAGCTCAGAATCCTGACTAATATTTTTTATTTTTTTTTTTAATTTTTGGTTCCTGTTCTTTAGATTGAAGTCTGAAGACATGATCAAATAATGGCTCTGGTTATTTTCATTATGTGGCATAAATATATTATTCAATTCAAAGGCCAATTTGTTAGGTACACTGCAAAATTTATTTAATAAAAAATAACACATGGATTCCAAGAAAGAATGGGTCAACCATGTTGTTCTATGATTTTATATCATACAAGTCTGCCATTATTTTTCTATTGTCTCCGATAATTTAATCATATTATAAAATAATTCGTTCATTCTCTGAAACTTTACTCAATATATTCTTGCACTTTTTCGTCTCTTCTTGAATAGACTTTATTTATTCTTATTTATTATACTATATATTTTGGTTTAGTGGTAATACTAAAAGAAAGTTTCAAAGGAGAAAATAGCTCTAACCATATAAAATTCGGATTCAAAATTATATGGTATATTATTAAACTTTGCAATTTTTCTAAGATAAATAATTTATTTTATTTAATTTATTAGAACTAGCATATGGCCATGTTTGTGTGTTCATGAATCGGATTCGATTCGCATGTTTGCGGTGTTTATCCGAATTCGATTCGAAAATTGCGGATATGGATCCAATCCATAAGATCCGATCCGATCTGCACACTAATAGGATCGGATTGCGAATTTTGTGTAAGTATCCGTATATTCGTGTATGCGCAAAAATAAAAAAATAAATAGGTAAATATTCTTTTTGTGTTTATTTCAACTAATAATTATCATATATGTTGTACTATATTAATTTATTATTTGAGAAAAGTATGTTTAATATTATTTTAAGAGTAAACATGTTTAAAAGAATGGAGAAAATAAATTTTATTGATATCTTTTTAACAAAAATAAACTTTTAAAAATATTTTTATGTTTTGCGGATATATCCAATATTCAATCAAATCTGTACAGATCCAAATTAAAAAACTACAAATATTAGATCCAATAATTTTAACCAAAATTTTGGGCATTTTCGATCCAATCCGCATTCAGCTCATGTTACTCGTTTAGACACCAAGAATATGGTTAATTCAAACTTAGTCCCTGACATATCAAATAACTATTTAAGTATTTATAATTCAATTTAAGACCTCTGTCCCAAAAAGTAACAGAAAATAAATGAGGAACCATCTTCCCCATAAAACTATTGACTTCATTATATTAGAGAATTCCTTAAATAATCATTTTCTTCTTAGGTTAAGTTTTAAAATTTATCATCACCATAATAATTGGCTGTCAAATTTAAAGCTTAATCTGTAGTGTAAAGTGTCTAGTTTACAAAACAAAAATAATCCGGTTTTGCACTTTCGCCTACAAATTTTGACTTATGATCTCACATACACCAATTTCATTACATAATAATCCAATTATTTATTAATTTTATATCTTTGTAGATGCCCATAATGCTTTAAACTCTATCAAAAATACATGGCAAGATAAATTTTTTATAAACATAATCTCTCTATATATTTCATTCACACACTAATACTACTTTAGAAGAGGTTGTGTTGAATTAAGATTGGATGTATAAAAACACTACATCTATATATTTGCATTTTCATTTTTCTAAGATATGTTGGTGGAAGTGACTAGGCAGGTTCTTAGAATTAATATTTAAATTTGAATAGGATTCAAAGTTGTTGTTTGCCACTTTGCATACGTTGGACGTGAATCAAGTGTGGAATGTTCCTCTTCTCCACTTCCACTATTCCATGTTCAAAGTTGAAAAATCTCGATGCAAGTTCTTGAATAAGAGTTTTAATTTTTAACCGTGTAAAATTTGTTAAATAGTCATTCAATTATGTTTGTTTATTCAGATAATTAATTATGAAGTAAATAAGAATAATAGTTATTTTTAATCATGCAATAATATATAATTGAATACACATCTAAAGATTTTTTATATGAAAGTACTTTTAAATTAAATTATTTTGAATAATATTTATTTTACAAAAATATATACATAATAAATACATAGGGAAAATTCTTATTTTTTATACATTTTAAAAGGATGACTATTCACATGAAGTAAAGCTAATATTTGAGAATCATTAGATAGTATGATATATTTAAATAAATTATTTAAAATAACACTTTTTAATATATTAATTATCATCTTTAGTTAAATTTTGGTTTAATTATTCTGTCGGTTCCTATAGTTTTACTGAATTTTCAATTAAGTCTCTATATTTTTTTTCTTTTTGATCAAGTCCCTATATCATATCAAATTTTATAATTAAGTTCCCGTTGTGACAAAAACACTGGAATTAACGAAATATTCGTTAAACAAAATGGATATGTCTAACACTTGACTTAATTACAACATCTGATATAATATAAGGATCTAATTAAAAAGAATAAAAGTATAAAGACCTAAGTACCTAACTATAGAGACCACAAAATAATCAAACCTTAAACTTTTTATATATTTATTTATTTTGGACGGGCTTAAATTTTTTATTTGAGTTGGATCTTTAGCTTTTTGGTCAGAGGATCTTTAGCTATTTTTAAAAATGGGGCAGAACTCCTCCGATATAAAATAATTGGGCCAAAGTGCAAATGGTCCAACGTAACACTATTGGGCCTTGAATTGGGCCAAACAAGCGGGTTTTGAATGGCCCAAGACTCCACCAGTGTTAGGGTTTTTCGTACGCTTTGTATATCTCTCTCTTCTTCGTTTTATAGTTGAGGCTAAAACCTAATTGGGACTCCGTACGCGCCGGTTCGTGATTCAACACTGCTGCTCACTCAGCTTCTCCGTCCGGCGCTGAAAATGGTTACTTTCAGGGTCCGTAATTCTAATTATCATTTCAATTTCACCTTTTATTTTTTTGCAATGTTGAATTTGAACTGAATTTGAGGAATTGTTGGGTTGCAGTTTCACCAATACCAGGTGGTGGGTAGGGCTCTTCCCACAGAGAAAGATGAGCACCCTAAGATCTACCGCATGAAGCTTTGGGCCACCAATGAGGTTCGTGCCAAATCCAAGTTCTGGTATGTGATCTCTGTGTTCTGATTTTTCACATATTTTTGCATCTCCAATATTTTCTGCTTTTAATTTTAAATGCTAAAGTTAGTACTTAAATCACATATTCTCTATATCAAGCTGTTGAGGTTAGTAGAGTGATCAAAATGATGGAAGTTATAAATTCAATGGTGATTGACTCTCTCACTTTATCACTTTACCAATCTCTCCCATTAGAAGATCCTTTTCCAGAGATTTTTGACATAAATTGAGTCATCTAATGTATATTTATGCACCAATTTGATTGTTAAATTGGTGAATATTTTGTATTACTAAAGTTTCAAATTGATTTTAAAATGTCTTTGAAGAACTATTTTGATGTCTTGTTCTCAATCTTTATGGGAGAAGCAATTTGTACATTTAAGCTTTAATTTTGATATGCTATTCTGTGTAGATGACATGCAAATGTTGTTTTAGATGTTTTCCATTTCTCCAGGAATAACCAGTTATATTGCATCTTTATTTTCATGTTAATTTCTTTTAGGTACTTTTTGAGAAAGCTAAAGAAGGTCAAGAAGAGCAATGGGCAAGTGCTGGCCATCAATGAGGTATGCACTTATGAGTTAAGAGGAATGCTAGAGGGCCAAGAAAATTTATTATTTTTGGCTAGTAGTTAGCCATCAATGTTTAAAAATGTAGGCTAAAAATATGTTGCTGGATTACTAGACTAAATAAATTAGTTTGATGGCTAAAAGTGATGGCCAAAAACAATAAATTCTTATGACCCTTGATCATTTCTCATGAGTTAATTGTTATCCCACTTTAATAAATTACTTTGATGTTTAGTTAGCTAGTTACTTAGCTGTTAATAGGTCTCAATGGAGCATCATTTATGGTTACAAGCATTTTGGAGTTTCTGTTAAGAGCTGCTTTTATAAGAGTAAATGACAGATTATAGCTAATTTAGTTCCTAATCAACTAAACATTAGGTTAAGCATTTATAATAGCCAAACATTTTTACATGCATTTTTTAAAACCTTGCCTCCGATAGCTTGCAATTGTTTTGCTTATAAGTTATAACTGCCTAATTGAGGTGAAAGATGTTTTCCTAATTTATTGGTTGGATCATGATATTTTCTTGTTTGTTAGCTTCATCTGTATTTTAGATTGCAACCCCATTTTGCATTAAATTGAAATTTTGTTTACTGATTGCAGATTTTCGAGAAAAATCCTACCATGATAAACAACTATGGAATCTGGCTCCGATATCAGAGTCGCACCGGTTATCATAATATGTACAAGGAATTCCGAGACACTACCTTAAACGGTGCTGTTGAACAAATGTACAATGAGATGGCGTCGCGTCATAGGGTCAGATTTCCTTGCATCCAGATCATCAAGACGGCAACCGTCCCCGCCAAGATGTGCAAAAGGGAGAGCACCAAGCAGTTCCACAACTCTAAGATCAAGTTCCCATTGGTGTTCAAGAAGGTGAGGCCCCCAACCAGGAAGCTGAAGACAACCTACAAAGCAACCAGACCCAACCTATTCATGTGATTCGAGTTGATTTGTTTTCTGTGCTTGTCATTTTGAGGCTGTTGGATTCATCAGTAAAACATAGGGATCACTTAGAGAAGGGTAATTAAGCAGTAACAAACCTGATTACCTGGAATCGCAGACATAGTTTTCTTCTCTTTAACTCTCAGAGTGTGGTTTCTTTTGACAATTTTGTTTTGCATTTTTCTCACCCGGAGTACTCTATTTTTCCATTCCTGATGTATTTGTTTAAGGTTGGTTTCCAATTTAGTAATTACGTTTTGTTTGAATGTTGACTTATCGTTTACAATACAATAATGAGACTAGCCAGAACTACAAACAAATCAAATTGTTAATCTCTCCAGAAATTCAACCTTGGAGTAAGATTAACGATACTTAAGTTTTTGTGTAATATTAAATCTGAACAAAGTTTACTCTGAAAACTGTAACAACAATGTCGATATAGATATTAGGAAAAGTTATAAAATGGTAGAAAAGTGGTCACAGGGAGGTAATTTGCGAAACAGACTGTCTAGAAGTTTATCTCTTGATTAAAAAGGATTCATCCCAGATGCGGAAAGTTAGTTCGGTAACTGACTGTTTAGCTAAAACAGTGGCTAGTCATTCTCGTCTTTACACTGAATTCTTAATTTCTTGTAGTGTTATTGATCAGATCATTAGGAAGGAGATGATATCTCCATCTTAGTTGCTCTTTGTTTCTTCTTTCATCAGACACAAAAAAAAAAAAAAAAAATTCTGTATCTTTATTATTGGTTTGCGTTCTGCATACTCTCTAGATTATTCAAACCAATATCTGAATCCAAATCAAATCATTGCTTAAACAGCTAATTTTTTTTTTCAATTAAAATAAGCTTACCATGTAACTTAAACCGTGCATGTTTTAATAAAGAAATTTGTAGCAAGCAAATGAGCAATGAAGAACAGCATTGGATTATGTGCTCTCTTAGCTTAGAGATTCCAAATGTATACAGCAATATGGTATTTTCCAAGAAGGAGAACCACATGTGCTTTCAACAAGGCACTCTTGGATCTACTCATAAAGACAACCTTATTGGCCTCTGTTCACTCTTTAGTCTTTACTCATTCTATTCTTTAATTTTGGCAAGTGCAAGTGGGGATATAATTGTAAATTTTGAATGCACTACATAACATAGATATGAGTTATGTCTCTGTTGTGTTTTCCATAGCCTATCATCCTAGCTTGTCACCTACCACTGCCAAGAATATGTGATGTATAAATATAGGAAGTAAAAAACAGTAAAACAAATTTTAAACATAGGTGAAAATATCAAGTGTAGTTAGTAGTAAAAGCAACATCAAATGAAATGAGATGAACTAGAAGCTTATGTCTATGTGATAGAGAGTTTTCAATCTTTGATTCAGGCTGAACTTTAATGTTTATCAAGAAAGTCTATATCTTTGCCATTCTATATATATATATATATATATATATATAAAAACTAGAAAAAGGCTGCAAATGCTTAACCCCACATGTTTATTTTATGCCATTATGCATAATATATATTAACTTAAGCTCAAATTGTATCTACCTTCTCCCTTCCCTCACATTAATCTCATTCTCTCTGAATTGGTGACAACTTTTTACTTTTTTAGTGATTGTGTCATCTGTGACAAGGGAAAAGTAGAATATTTAGCTTGGTCAACTTATGGGGAATGACGCACGATCTTCAGAATGGAAAATGTTCATATTCTCAACAAAAGAAAGGGGAATCAGAGTTCAGCAAAGGCTCATTGTTTTGCTCTTCCAAGCAAGTCTTGTGTTCATCATGTTTCCACTTGTTGGCTCAGAACAAGATCACAAGAAAATCAGAGGCATTCATGCAAGCAACAACAGAGGCCACAACATTAAGGTAGAATCCATTATTCCTAGTTCATGTTCTTCTTATAGTCCTTAAATTTTTATCAATCAAGTTGGTAGTATCTTCTTCTTATAGTCCTGAGTACTGAAAAAATTGGTGTTTAGAGGGCAATGCGCCTTATCGGATCTCGAATACTTGAACAAAGTATGTGAAGCTAACATGTTTTATTTTGGTTGCTAGCATATGAAGATGAATCCTAGACTTGAGTTTGAAATCAAATTGCATGGATTTCTTCTGTGGGGTTCTATGGCATTCTTGATGCCTCTTGGTATAGTAGCAATTAGATTCTCAAACAGACAAAGAGGTCAAAGGAGGCTTAGAGTTACATTCTATGTTCATGCAATTTTGCAGGCAAGTGTATTCTGAACTTCTGTTACATCATAATTTTCAAATGCAAGATTTTGCATGTGCATTTTTTGTTAGCTTATTTTCTTTTCCCTTTACTTGAAAAACAATAAGAACAACAACTATTTTTATTGTTCTAAAATTAGTTCTCAAGGGTCAATTATCCCACTAATTAACCTCTTTTTGTGGTGGCTAAATTAGTTTATTTTTCTTAATGCTTGTTAGTTACTTCATAAGATCAAGGGAGGGATATTGCCTAGTTGGTTATTGAAGAGTATCATAATGAATACTTTGAATTCAAGAATTAGTGCATGTGAAGAGAATAATATTGCAATTATGACATTAACTAAAATCTCTGCTCAGGAAAGTTAATTCCATAAGTGAATATAGTTAACCCCATCATTAACAAAACTAACAGTTTTTTTTAATTTCTGTTTAGCAGAAGGCTGCTGTACTTATTGCCACAGCAGGGGCAATCATGTCCATAAAGAATTTCAACAATTCCTTTAACAACAATCATCAAAGACTAGGGCTTGCATTATATGGTGCTGTATGGCTCCAAGTCATAGTTGGTATTTTTAGGCCACAAAGGTATTATATACATCAAAGTATTTCCTTTTATTAAAAGTATACAATAATTTCATCTGAAATTTAAGTTACATGATACTCAATTTTCTTGTATTTTATAGGGTAAATCACCAAAAATGGATTCAAAATTATTTTGTTGCTGACAAAAATACCCCCGAATTTTGTTATTGACAAAACACCGTCAAATAATTTTAAAACGTGCCAAAAATGCACACCCGTGAACTGAGACGTTATACATCAACGAAAAAGAGTGAGGGCCTTTTTGTCAATAATAAAATTCAAGAGCATTTTTGTCCGTGTCAAGATAATTCGAGTACATTTTTGGTGATTTACCTTATTTTATAAAGTGTAACAGCTTTAGCGAAGTTAATATAAATATAACAATTCAAAGAATATCGTATGTAATATCACCTAATTTCATGAAAGAACATTTTAATTTACCTAATTGCTTTTCTATTAAGGAATTAGTGCATTGATTATTTTCTTGTTCCTCCTCACAGGGGATCAAGAACAAGAAGCATGTGGTTCTTTGCACACTGGATTATTGGAACTGCAATGTCCTTATTAGGTGTTATAAATGTATATCTTGGTTTACAAGCCTACCAAGAAAAAACATCAAGAAGCATAACAGCTTGGAACATTCTTTTCACTGTTCAGATATCTTTGATTGTTTTCTTCTACCTTGTTCAAGAAAAATGGGACTACATAAGAAAACAAGGAGTAGCCTTAGGCAATGAACTATTGGATTTGGATCCCTCTTTGCAAGAAATTGGTTCAGATAACAAGAAGGGATTCAAGGCAGAATCTGTTTAAGGAAAGATGAACCAATGCTTTACCATTATTGATCTTGAAATTTACAAAGGATACTTGTTTTTGAAACATCTTTGAGCATTGATGAATGAGAATTTATTTTTTGATTTAAGATTATTTATATTAATTCCTTTTTCATATCAATAGATAAAATTTCAGCCAGAAAAATATCAAAATTCAGGTATATATCACTTAACCAACTAAACTACCAATGAGATCTTTATATATCACTTACTCTATTAGTCCTTATCGTTTTCCCAAATTTAGGTCCTTATATATATATATATATATATATATCCTTTCTTACTGTAAAACGTTTCCAACTATCTTACACTACTAGCGAATATGTTCAGTATATTCCGTTAAATTAAACATTTTTGGAACAGTAAGGATACGATTATAAATGTAAAACTGGTGTAGAGACCCAATTAAAAACTTTTAAAGTGTAGACATTTGGTTATAAATTTGGTGAAACTACATGGACTAATAGAGTAATTTAACCATTTATATATAATGCTATGATAGCATGGATATGCTTATGTTCCTATTAAGTTCACTTGATTTTCTGCACAATATTGCTGTAGAACTAATTCCAAAAGCAGAATATCAAAATTCAGGTTTCAAACTATTGTTTGCAGATGCTGTGTCAATGTTTATAATTCAAAACAAAACTAATTTTTACCCAAAACTTCACTCAGTATTAATTTTCAAGCATAAAGGTGTATATATTATGTACTAATGACTAACAAGTGTTACTCCTAAAATCACTTGAAACAAAAATTATTCCTATGACAGACACCATATATAGAACACTATAAAATAACTTAAAAACTAAGAATTTGGAGTAATCATCATTTATAGATTATATATATCTATATGTGTCAAGGAAAAAGCTGTACATAACCGGTTAATATAGCAATTCCTAGTATTATAAGTGGTGGGAGAAGCACAAATGCTCCTATGGTTGCAAAGAATACTGAATCATTTCTCTGAGACACTTCATTTAGGTAGTTTTGTCTCCTGATATTTCTCCTTTGTGAAATGGTTAAGAACTTTGCACTCACTTTCTTCAAGTTTTTCTTGCCTAGGAGTATGGTGAAATCATCATCCCTTTCTCCAACTAGTTGAGCAAGCTGCTCGCGGATCGTGAGCTTGCGCGAGCCGCCATCACTCTCATATCCTAGAAACCAAAAATGTTTGCATACTTGTTAAACCAACAATGCAAGGTGCTACAGATTCATGTTTTTAGTAGTATGGCAAAATCATGGTCATTTTAAATCTTAGAACATCTCCAATACTTGGTTTCAGTTCAATTTCATTTTGAGTTTTGCAAAATACCATATCAGTATTTGTGGAATCATATGTCATAAAAAGTGATTTGAGACTAAATATGAGATTTGTCACTCTAATATTTGGTTTTAATTCAATTTAAACTTCATACAAGGTGACAGAATTGAATTGTTTCTCTACCAAAGTAAAATCGTCTCTTCATATTGAGACCAGTCTCATTTCATCAATCATCTCTAATGCAAAGTGAAATTTAAAAACCATCCACTTCCAATACATGTCAGATTTGAAACACCAAAAGCACTCCATTGAAGTTGCTCCTATGATTTCAAATGTAACACTCTTAGCTTTCTGCTCAACTTCATCATCCAAAGAATATTTGAAATTTTCCACTAAAAATCTTACTTCAACATGATTTTTCAATGCAAAATTTCCAGAAATATAAAAACATTCCACTCCTCTAGTGGCATGACAATGAAGAGAATGATGAGTAATAAGTATAGTTAGTTACTTACCATTGAGAGGTATTGAGCTTGTAGATGTAAGTTGATCTAAAAGATCCAATTGTGCACGAGAAGAAGACAAAGTTCCTAAGCATTCATAACAAAAAACAGGGTTCCCCAAAAATCATATCAGTTAATTTCCCATTAATAAAAATCTAAACTTTGAAAATATATAAGAATTTAATTTAAATACACAGTAACTATAATTATAATTATACAAACATCATAATTGACATAAATTTTATTAGTAATAATTGAGATACCAGAAGAAGAATCCTCCTCTGAAACTCCAGTGTCAGTTCTTTCTGATTGAGCACTTGTTCTGATGAAAGAAGAAGGATGGTAGAATTTGATGAGGTTGTTATGTTTTCTTGTGACAAAGGAAGGTTTTGGATGAAGAGAAGCAGTGGTGGTAATATTCAAAGCCATGGAATCTTGCTTCATGAGAACTTAACAACAAACATCACTGTGTTTTGGTTTTTTGATGTGTGAGGTTTGCATTTTTTTAGTTAAAAGTATTTTAATTCATCAAATGCCAAAGGGAGAGAATAACCGCCACAAATAATATTTATGGACTAAAGTAGAGGTTTCTAGTTTTTCTAGCCGTAGTTGCTCTTCATATTTCTTAAAGGTTTAAAACAACAAAAATTTGAAGTTTATTAATTATTAAGGGGAAATTAGTAAAATATCTGGCTGAATAATTTAATTGTTGACAAAATATATTCTTAATTTACGATAATGATTAAATAACAATAACATATTTAAAAATAAAAGTATTCAAATATAAAAAATGTCTTTTTTAACAAAAATGACTGAAGTGATAAATGATAATATTTAAGTATTTTTAGTGTTTTTTAATATTTTAAAAATATTTTTGTTGTTATCATAAATTGAAAGTTTTTTTTTTGTTAATAGATATTTGAAGAGATTTTTAGTAGTTTATTCAAAACTTATATTTTAAGAGACGAAAAAAGAGTTTATTATTTATTTTACGACGAAATAGTGAAACAAAATTCCTAAGTAATTTAAACATTTGTAAATTATGTTCTTATAATTAAAATGGATTTTCGTGCGTTGCTAAAAAATTCTAGAAAAATATAACAATCTAATGATAAACAAAAATAGGATTTTTTACCAAATAATACTTTGTTATATAATGTGAATTTTTATCCTTGATGAAGAAGCCAAATAGGATGGGATCCAAATTAATGATAAAAAAAATCAACAACATATGACAAATTATTATACAAAACTTATATGAATTTTGTTATTAGTATTACGGATATTTAAGGTATATTTGAAAATGAAAAAAAGTTTAAGAGTTAGTAATTTTATTTTATATTTACCAATATTTTTAGTCTAATAATCTAATAATATATTTTTAATTAATATTTTTAAATATTATTAGCTAATTAATTATTAAAAATAATAAATTTTACTAATTTTTTAATATTATTCTTTGAAAATTATTATTAATAAGAAATTTTAAATTATTTTAACAAATGCATAACTTATACATTAAAAACTTGAATTTAATAATTTTTCTATATAAATCTTTCACATTACTAACCTTAACTAACAAAAAGTCAAAAACAGTTAAAGTGATTAATAGAAAAATATTGTACTTAAATTTTTGTTATTACAGGTAACTTTAACAAGTATCTTTAATAAAAAAAAATTCTAAAAAGAATAGATAGCGTAGCATTGCTTACATACATGCATTGAGATTTGAGAACCAACCATTCGTCATGGACCAATGGTTCGATCCGAAAGATATGATTATGAACAGTGCCTTTATATTATTCGTTGAGGAAAAAATTAAAAAAAATGTTGAATTCGATACCAAGTTGCCAACTTTTGCCACCAAGCTTCCACATTGGAAAAGGAAAAGAAACTTGGCACCACTTTTGTTCCCCATATATGCAAGCTACTATTTCTCTCTTTCTCATTGCTAATTGTTTTTCTTCAGTTTCATTGCATCATCACCATGCAAAGGTTACTACTTTAACTAAGAATCATTGAGGGTGAGTTGGTGTTTTTTTGCTACCAATTGTTGATGGCAAAACGCAGTGAAGAAGCTCACCCTTACGCCTTTCATGTCTCTGGCCCAAGAAATTTGACCACTCTTAACTGGAAGGACCTCATCAATTCTACTTGGTAAACGATAACACCAACAACCCCATTTCAATTTTTCATGAATTTTGCTTTTTTCATTTATGGATTTGGTGATTTGTAGGGTACAATTTGTTTATGTTTGAGGTTTGGGGTGAAAAGTTTGCTACTTTTTTGTTGGGCATTTGAAAGAGAACAACTTTGTTTTTTTTTTTTTCTTGTTTAAAGTATTGATTTTGAAGATTTTGGCACAATGGGTTGTGACATATGAGTGTAAAGTTCTGTACTTTTTACCTAATCTGTATGTAGGGTTCTTTAGGTTACTGTTTTTTTATTGAAGGATCTAGCATGAAAATGAGATATATAAGCTAAGATAATATAGCATAGTTTATTAGCAGGGTTGATTGGATATTTAATTAGAGATCTAAATTACAGAACTTAAGGGCTTTTCCATAATCAAATTTTCTTGAATTTTAGCTGCAATGAAGATTTTGCTTTACTAGTTGACTTGGAACTATAAATAATCTTAACTTCTTAGCTTATGTAGAAAAGAAAGTGGTTCCATATTATGTGGAAGCCTTCATTGTTAATTTTGACCTAGCTATATTTAATTTCATATTAGCTTCATTTGCCATAATAAATCTGATGAAACTTTTTAGCACTTGTTTGATGTGTATGTTGCTGATGGATCTTATTTTTGCATATAGGAAGGATGAGAAGTACAAGCGAACGGTCATTGCCTGCTTTATACAAGCAACTTACTTGCTTGAACTTGATAGGCAGGAGAACAGAACAAATGGAAATGCTCTAGCTCCGAATTGGTGGATTCCCTTCAAGTACAAACTCACACAAACCTTGATTGATGAAAGAGATGGGTCAATTTTTGGTGCAATATTCGAATGGGATCGATCCGCAGCACGGGCCGACTTGATTGTAATGAGACCTAGTGGTGCCCCAAGAGCTGTTTTAGCACTCAGAGGAACATTACTCAAAAGCCCCACGATGCGGCGAGACATTGAAGATGACCTCCGCTTTCTTGCTTGGGAAAACTTGAAAGGCTCTGTCAGGTTTAAGGTAGCTTTGGAGGTACTGAAATCGGTTTGTGACATGCATGGAAGAAGTAATGTATGTATTGCAGGGCATTCCTTGGGGGCTGGATTTGCTCTTCAAGTTGGAAAGATGCTAGCAAAAGAGGGGATTTATGTGGAGACACATTTGTTCAATCCACCTTCTCTTTCACTAGCCATGAGTCTCAGAAATCTTGGCAACAAAGCGGAATTTGTTTGGAATAGGCTTAAATCTATGCTTCCTTTGAGCGGCGAAGCACAGGCAAGCACTGAAGGAGATAAGACTAATACAAACACAAACACAAACACAAACACATCGAGCATAGCTTTGTCAAAGGGTTGGATGCCTCGACTACCTAGTTTTGGTTCTAAGGATAGTGTTGCTGTCGGAAAATGGGTTCCAAATCTTTATATCAACAGCAATGACTATATATGTTGCTCTTATACTGACCCTGATGGCACGGCAGTGAAGATCAGCAGCAAGGAGAATCTCAGTAAAACAAATGCGCAAATCGCAGCGAAGTTGTTTGTTGTGTCAAAGGAAAAACAGAAATTTCTTGAGGCTCATGGATTGGAACAATGGTGGTCAAGTGATGCAGAACTTCAGCAAGTTATTCAGAATAGCAAAGTCATTAGCAGGCAACTTAGGTCTCTATACCATGTTACTCCTTCACAAGTAACACTGATAAAACCAGTGTAATAATCCAGATTTTAAGCTGAAGTAAATCATTTTCAATCTTAATAACAACCTGATTTTGTGTTCATTCTTAATTCAAGTTTTGTAACTTGTTCTTTTTAACTTAGCAAAAGTTTTATAATTATACTAGATTACTACTTGAGGATATTTTAAGTTTTTTATAAGGCTCACTGCTTTTATTTTATTATTTTTTTAGCCTCCCATAATGTTAAAAATGGAGAATAATTTTGTGCAAAGATTCTACTTTCTAGAGCATATAATGCTTTTTTCAACATATTGCCATGCCACAAATAAAATGCCTTATTTATCATGAAGTATCATATGCTAAGAGCAATGGTATTTTGTTTCTAACTTTCTTTAATTTTGGTTGTTGACAAAGCTAAAAAGTGAAGGTCTAATTACCTTTTAACTAAGATAGAACTTATTTATTATGAAAAAATTATAAATTCAATAGTAATTGATTTATCACTTTATTACTGTACTAAGGTCTAAGGTTTTCATTTTAGAGAATTTTTTTCAATAAAGTAATATCAACACAAATAAAGGGTCTAGATATTTAATATTAATTTCTCATATTCATTAGGCATTCTTTCTAACTTAAATACCCATTTTCTAAAAATATAGTTACTAATAAAGTATGTACAGAAACAAACAATTATGAATACAGTTTATGATACATTATAGTATGCTAGTTATGAACAGGATAATTACAGAGACATTAGTGCGATTATTTGGCTATAAAACAAAGACTTTTCGCATGAAAGATAGAAAAGTCCACTCAACTAAGGTTCAGTTTAGATAAACAACTTAAATAAATTTTTTTGAAAAAAAAAGTTTAAAATATAATAACTTTTATTAATAGTATCTTATAAATAAGTTATTTTGTATTTGGATTTTTAGCTATAGAAGTACTTATTTTAAAGTTGTAGCGTTTGGATAAATAACTTAAAAAATACATTTTTTTTCACAAAAAATAAATATTAAAACAATGATAATAACAAATACTTTTCAATATTGAATGTTGATTTTCTATAATCTAATTACTAATATTACAATTGTTTAGGCAATTAATTCTTTATTTGCTCTCTTATTAGTTCCATTTTTTAAGTAAAAACTGGTTCTTCTACTTCATCTTCACCCATAACGGTGTTCTTGTATGTGGTAAATAGTAATAAAATTTTAATTCACAATAATCTTGATGACAATGCCAAAGAAATTATTGTGTAGTTAGTGTTTGCTGTTTTATTGTGTATGATATGGTAGATAAAAATAAAAAATAAATGTAAAATGTGTGTCAATGTATATTTTATTACTGTTTTTTATTTTTTATTTCTATTATAATTTCCTTCTATTTTATTGGGGTAAAGAACTTGCTATAACTAACTATAAAAATAATAGCAGCTTTATAAAAATAAAATCACATGGAAAAAAATAAAATTAAAATTGAGATTTTATACCATACATAATGTTAAATACAAATTTAATAATATAAATAGAGTGATAAAATGATTAAAAAAAACTTGAAAGAATATATGCAATAGGTGGTTCAGATGGAACATTGCTTTAAAATATTGATGGAGGGTCAATATTTTCAGCAAATAAATCATTACATGAAATTGATGGTGAAAGACCAATGCTTCTAGCAGATGGAACCTTGGTTGAAAATGGTGGTGGGCGGCCGTATTTCCAGTATTTTTTACAGAACCAAGAATGTAGATTTTTCTTTGTTTTGAGGTATTTTTTTAAGGAAAATGATAGAATAACTTATCGATGAGAAGAAGTCATATATTTCTTCTTTTTTCAAAAAGTTACGAATTAACTTTTTCAAAAGTTAATTTTTTTTTAAAATAATATCAAATATGCGTACCGTGACTTTTTATAATTCAAAAGTCAGAAAAAATAGCTTCTGCTACTTTTCAAATGGACAGTCTAATAAAGTCTACATTCTTGTTTTGCTTTACCCTTTCCTTGCCATTTACTGTGGTTAAGTTTCTACAATGGAAAATTAGCACTTTTACACAAAGGAGGGCTTTACAGCATCACTGTGTCAGCAACTCAATCAAGAAACAAACAGTGTCTGGATTCTTAACTTCTGTTGATGGCAAACCATGAAGATCCCAAATATGCTTTTCATGTCTCTGGCCCTGAGAACTTGCCTTCGCTTAATTGGAGAAACAACTTCAATTCCACTTGGTCAGTGTATAACTAACTGCCTTAGATATGTGTGGAGAGAGAGATCTATACTAGTAGCATGCATGGTTTCTGTTTTGATGACCAGTTCATAAAATCTTAGCAGCAAACTGGTTGTGATATATGAATGTAAAGTTGCAAACTTTACCAAATGGGTTTCCAAAGTTTCTGACTTTGCGTATTTGTTACTATTTTAGCCTTTTCTTATTTAGTAGATGTTTCTGGTTGTTTCTAATATTCATTTAATTTCCAAAGTTTTTCTTGTTTTCATTAACAAAGGGAACATTCTTTACTCTTCATTTGTCATCCTAAATTAAAATTAATCACATTCTTACATGTAAGTATGGTGCTAATGATTGTTTTATGGACATAGGAAGGATGAATATTATAAACAAGCTGCCATATCCTGCTTTACACGGGCAGCTTACGCACTCGAAGTTGATAGACAAGATAACAGAACACAAGAGAATGCTTTGGCTCCAAAGTGGTTGATTCCCTTCAAGTACAAGCTCACAAAGACATTGATTGATGAAAGAGATGGATCCATTTTCGGAGCAATATTCGAATGGGATCGATCTGCAGCATTGGAAGACTCGGTGCTAATTAGGCCTCTTGGTACCCCCAAAGCTGTTTTAGCACTCAGAGGAACATTAATCAAAAGGCATACAATAATAAGAGATTTCGAAGATGACCTTCGCTTTCTCTTCTTAGAAAGCTTGAAGGGCTCTTCTAGGTTCAAAGTAGCTATGGATGCATTAAGATCACTTTGTGATGAATATGGAAGCCGGAATGTGATTATTGCAGGACATTCCTTGGGTGCTGGATTTGCTCTTCAATTGAGAAAGGAACTAGCACAAGAAGGGATTTATGTTGAAGCACATTTGTTTAATCCACCTTCTGTTTCACTAGCCTTGAGTCTTGAAAATACTAGAGAATATGCAGAATATGTGTGGAACATGCTTAAATCTATGCTGGTGTCAAATAGCAAAGTTGAAATCAGCAATGATGAAGAGAAGAGTGCTAGATTACAATTGATCAGTAGGATACCTTATCTATCTGGCTTGATGGATTCCAGTTTTCGGGTGGACAAATTTGTTCCTCATCTGTATGTCAATGAAAATGACTTGATTTGCAGCTTTTATGTTGATCCTGATGGTAGCATAGGAGTGAAGAACACCGAAAAGGACAATACAAGCTCTGCGGATGGAGAAATTGCGGCGAAGTTGTATGTTGTTTCAAAAGAAAATCAGAAATGGCTTGAGGCTCATGGCCTAGATCAATGGTGGTCAAGTGATGCTCACAGCACTAGAGTCATGAGGAGGCAACTTAGATCTTTAGATGCTGCTTCGTTTTTAAAAGTAACATGTTTACTTTATCCGAAATCTATTTCGCTATTGAGGAATAATCTTCAGTATATTGTATGCTTGGAGAATTGGACACCTCAGTTATCTTGCTTGAAAGATTCTTTCTTTTCAGTTCCTACAGAGTTTTTTGTAGTCTACAAGGAAAAACTGAAATTTCTTGTGGCTCACGGCTTGGAACAATGGTGGCCAAGTGATGTAGAACTTCAACAGGCTATTCATAATGGCAAACTCACAAGTCAGCAACTTAGATTGTTATATGCTATCTCACCCAAGGAAGTTTATCGTTTATTCGATCCATCTTCTGTTTTGCTTTCAATGAGTCTCAGTGGTATTGCAGAAAAGGCAGAATTTCTTTGGTATTGGAATAGTATTCATCATATGTTTTGCTCGAGTGGCGAAATTCTAGTCAGCCAAATTTGGAATAGATTCAAATCATTGTTTCCTTCAAATACAAAGGCTCGAATCGCCAACAATGCAGACAAGATTCTTCTGTTGTCTGGTTTGAAGGATTCTGTTTCCGGAGCAGCCAAATGGGTTCATCATCTGTATGGTGTAGGAGAGAAGATGATTTACAAGGAGAACATTGATGTTACAAATGCTCAAACATCAGAAGATTTCTTCATTGTCTCCAAGGAGAAACTGAAATTTCTTGGGGTTCAAGGAGTTGAACAATGGTTTTCAAGTGATGCAGAATTTCAGAAAGCTATCCATAGTAGCAAATTCATAAGTCAACAACTTCGGTATCTATATTCGAGTTCTTGCGAATTAGCACATTTGTTTAATCCAAGACTTCAAGACAGCAATAATGCAGAGAAGACTTCAAGTGTAAGTTCTCGAGTGGCGAAATCAGTTCCTGTCATACAAGAGAATATGGTTGATAGGGAGAGCACTGATGATCCTTTAAATGTGCAAATCGCGGCAAAGTTGTTTTTCGCCTTCAAGGAGAAACAGAAATTTCATGGCCTGGAACAATGGAGGTCAAAGGATGCAGAGAATAGGAAACTTGATGTGCAAGTAACAAATTTGTTCATTCCACCTTCTATTACCCTGGCCAATAATCTCATAAAGGCTTGTGGCTTAGAGCAATGCTGGTCGAGTGATGCAGTTCTTCGACTCGCTATCCATAACAGCAGATTCTTGAGCAAATTTAGATCTTCACAATCAACTCATGGAAAGCCATGGTAACATTGGATTTACTCTGATATGGTTTGTGTAATGACATGTTTTAATTACCAAGAATTTCAAAAAATGAAGGTATTAAACAGACTTATATATTATATAGTAACAATTAAGTTTTCTTGATTTTCATTTAATTGATATTCTATCCTTTTTCTCATTCAATACAAATAAGAAAAGATAAGGATGAAGTTGATGACATAAATATTAAAGAATATTACATTACATTACATCATAAGCTGTTCTTAATAACCTTATTCACTTCATTTCACTGAAAAGATTTAATTTCATTAAGTTTTCTTTTGTTCATCAAAGCCAAAATTCCAGAATCATATACATCAATGAAAAAAAGGGGCCAATATGTTACTATATACATAAGTATATACATAGAAAACAGTAACATTCTCTGATATACAAGGTATAAACATGAAAGATAAATAAAGAAACAAAATCTCATCATTTTTAAGCTTTTCCATTCTTGATCTATCAAGCCAACTCGCACTTCAAACATTTCTTGTTCATAGTAGTCCGGACAACTCGTAGTCATATATGCTGACACCTTGATCAATCTGTTCATAAGAATTGTAGAACTGATGAGTTGGTTCAACATCAAAAAGTAGTGACTCGAGATTCTGATATGTCGAAAAAGGAACAGGATTTTGAGTACTAGCTATGGTGTTTTCTAAGAATACATCTTCCATAAACATCATCTGATTGCAAACTTGATCAAATTCTTCATCATTCAAGATTGGAACTGCACTATAACATAACTCAGAAGGTGAATTTGTTGTTGCTTCAGTTTCCACTGAAGCTTCAAAGCTAGTATCACTATCAGGATGATTTCTTTGAACCTCAGAACCTATAATGGTTTGTTCAAAACTTGAACTTGAACTTCCATTGTTGATGCCAGTGAGTTCTTGAACTAACTGCTTGAAGCTTGAGGTGTCAGTGATGTACACCTTTGGCTTCAAAACATTGATCAAGCTTTTCAATTGTTGTTGTTGTCTCTCATGATTCTTGGACAGTTTGTGTGAAGATTTTTTGTTTAAATTCTTAACCATGATGATGATTCCAATGTGAAATTCTATGATACAACTGGCACCCTTGGAATCAACTACAATCTCTCGGAGAATTCAAGGAAGAGGTGTGTGTATAAATATGTAAAGATAGATAGATATGTATGAGGGAGGTGAGAACTGTAACATGCAACAAGACAATAAAAGCATTAGATGCTGAAATTTCCATTCATTTATTTCCTTAAATTAATGCTTGTACTGAGTTTTGTTTTTACATGGAGATGTGGATATAGGTCAATTCAATGAGATGGTTTTGAAATTTGAAGTTAGTGTTTTTGTTTTTTTGTTTTTTGTTTTAAAGGAAAGTGATAATTAGTTTTCTGAACATTTCGACTTCGGATTAATTAATCTCTACAAAAAATATATCAATTAGGTCCTCCACGATAGTAAATAGGGACACGTTATGCTCTTCTGTCAATAGATAGTGCGACACAAAATAGAATTGTTCATGTGTTCAATTATCTACAGTGACGCGTCCCATTTCTATTACATGAACATGCGAACGATGTTATTTTAGACAGCAAAGCATTCTTTATCTTTTGAGTTTTTATAAAACTCTCATCGATTGCTATTTGTTTACTATGAATCCCAATAAAACACGTAAAATTTTACTCTAAAAATTGTTATTTCTATAACGATCTTCGATAAATAGACATATATATAAGTATCCGTTAAGTTTTACTTGATGAGTTATTATATTCACTGTTCGTTATCTTAAAAGATCTAATTAATATTTTTTTTCAAGAGGCTATTTAATTTGAGATCAACTAGAGACCTAATTGAGTAATTGTAACCTTACTCTTAAAAAAATTATGTATTTTGTACTTAACAAATCCAAATATAAATATTGTCCAACGGCCAGAGTTTTTCAAATAATTAAGATTCTAAAAATTAGACCGATTATAAACTGATGATGTTAGAAGTTCAAAATTTCAATCATATTCAACCGAAATTAAATAGAATATAATAAAATAATATATAAATTAATTTTTTTTTTCAAATAACAATGACGTTTAATAATGAGATATATATGGAATGAAGTAGATGGGCATGGAGGGCACGCAGCTTACTATTCAAGTTATCAATTAACATAAAATAAGGAAAAATATATTAATTATTCTTCATTATAACTAGTAGCATCTGTACAGTGACAGAATTAGACAAAAGGAAATTAATTAGATTAAAAATAATGAGGTTGTTGTCTTAATGAGATCATACTCTTACCGCTAAGACACTCCTTTCTCATTTTTTCTAATGCTTTCTTTTCGCAGACACTAATGAATTTCAAATAACACTGAAATATTATTCATACCTTTCACATTTTGGTATTGTAGCATTAACATTAACATATCCATATAAATTCCAATAATCGTACCTTTCATTCTTATTCAAAATAATAATAATAAAATGTTGCAAACTGAGTGAAAACCAAAAACTGTTTTTTCTTTCTTTTTATTTTTTTTCATGTCATTGTCATTCTCGTATTAAAACGTATAATTTTGGCATTGGCTGTCGAGTTGCACCATCAACTGTCCAAATATAAAACTGAAATTTGTAAACTAATCAACTTCGAGAATTCATTGTAAATTTAAATCATAAAACTCAAAAGAATGTGAATTTAAGAGTTTGGTAATGTTAAAAGTTAGAAGCATTTTTATCGAAATTCAATATTAAAAGCAGACTAATATTGGCATGATATTGAGTATTATAAGTTTAGAATGATTAGTAACCAATTCATATATGAGAGCCTTGGAGTCAATCCATGTTCAATTTATATTCTGACTTTCTAAGAAATATGAATTTAAGAATCATAAAAAAAAGCTATTAAATTGTCTAAACTCTTTTAGGCAAGTGCCTGGTGGCTTGCCTACGCCACCCTGCCCATGTCCGCAAGTTAAGCGAAACGGGTTAGGCAAGTTTTCTTTTTCGGGTGGGTTCATTTTTTAAGCTCAGCGTGCCCTTATGGCAGGTTAAACGGGTCGATTCGACATATTTCGAGCCGTTTGCCACCTTATCTACATTTAATACAACCAATCACAAATAATCAATAAACTCAAGATTGGCCAACAAAAATTAATTCAACAAAAAATATATTGGAAAAAACAGCTATTAAATCGTCTAAAATTTTTTGTACATCATGTTTTCTATCCAAACTAGCATGCCTCTTCCTCATGTTTCCGCAACTAAACCCTTCTCAACAACTTGCAAGCAGCAATCACAAAGTCACTGGTGTGGTTTAATCAATTTCACAAGACTACAGATTATTTACGGGATCAAGAATTTGGGTTAGCCTGAACCTTTTCAATCAAGGATGAACCCATTTGAAGCATAAGAGGATAAACAGGGCTGAACTCCTTATCTCTTCTGCTTCTCACATTTAATGCGTAATCATCAAGTGTTGCTTTGATGCCCTTCCAGATTTGATCCTCCCCTTGAGAATCTAGCCACAATGAATACTGTAACGGTGTTAGTTTGTTTCTTTGCAGCGGCGACTGCAATTCGTCAGGACCTCGGGTATACAGATGATGAAATATGACACTGGGTGGCAGATCCTGAAGAAGAGGAGACGATGCGAACTGGGATGTTTCCAAGAAAATAAGAGGACGGAATGCTCTAAGAGCTCGATATGGAGCACCGAGTTGTTCAACAGGGAACAAATTTTGGCCCACGGCTAGCTCCAACTCGGCCATATCCCTAGCCATCCTCAACTTGCCTGATTCTGAAAGAGGTCTGACAAGAGAAGCATGCCGGATAAAGAATACTAGAACACGGGAAGCCATACTTTGGACAAGCCTAGTACATATGTTCTCTGTTCCTGAAGTTGTAGTAGCTCTGGAAGGCAACAAGCGAGATAAAAACTCACTGCGGAAGTGCAGAATGCACTTCTGGAGCTCCTCCATATAAGGTGACGCATTATTGTCCATGGCAGCATCCATCCCAAGCACTCCGAAGTTCTGATCATGTATTTGCAATATGCAAGACTCAAGACGATCAAGCATTGCCTGGAATAAAGATGTCACCGAGTCACATGCAACACCATATATTGCACCTAGTGAAGCAGACAACACTTCTGCAGCTATACTGGGCATTCCTTTAAGCATAGAAGATATTCGTGAATGAACTTCTTGGAGATGTTGACACAACGTAAAGTTCTTGAGCTGTGCCGGCGTTGCAGGACCACTTACTTGACGTGATTCAGGTCCAGTGGATATCTGTCACAACAGTTAAAGTTAAAACTTGTCATGCACTAGACCACTTCATCAATCGAGTTTGGATATGAATCATAAAAGTCACCAGAAAGAACATGCGATTATCAGCCACTGGTAAATATGATTTTAGTTCACAATGTTCCAACTAATTGTAGTTAACATAAATTTCCATCTTTTTATGACCCTTCTTTTCTTATAACAAATATTCTTTCATACAAAGGAACAGATCGAACACTTAACATAAGCTAGCATTCAATTACTTTCTGAGAAAATAAAAAATTATTCAAATGCAATAACAAGTTCTTTTTTTTTCTCTCTCTTTCTTTTTCCCCTCGGTTTACCTGGTATTCAGCACGTTCTGCAAGAAGAATTAAAACCTTGCCAATTTCACGCAAAACAAGAAGAGTTAAGCGTGCATCCATCTGAACAGCTTCTATCTCTTCCTGAATACGTGATATAATTCTTGATATTTGTTCCTTTGATGGAACGCTTCCACGACTTGACATTGGAAATACAGAATTCACTAGATCTGAAAGGCGACTCAAGCAGTGAGCCAAGAATGCAGTCTGGAATATTTCAACTGATGAAACTAACTGCTCCTTCCCACTTGAATTGATAGCTGGTAACACTCCTTTGACATCCGTGTCACGTGAAATTCTTTCAAGGAGGTTCTCTATCATGGAATATAACTTTGGATATCCCATTGTAAAGATCTCCTTAACAAAACTTGATGCGGTGAAAGCAGACTTCATTTGGCTTGCAAAAGCCTTTGCAATGGCCTCCCAAACTCGATCTGTTAGCATGGGATCACCTTCCTACGAAACAGCAGTTAATGAGAAAATGATTGTAAAACCAAAACAATTTGAGTGAAAAAGTGTCCCAGTTCGGAACTCAATACTTTCAAAATATAGATATTGATTTCTAAAAACCCCAAATGTCCAGTCCATTGAGTTTGTATCTTTGCAAAAGTAATATGGCTGTACAATTTTTGAAAAACCATGTGTAAAAGGCATCTTAAAGAAATTCAATCCAACTTCTTGGTTCATCTACTATTGATCCTCTATTTCTCCATTGCACAAAGAATATATAGAGAGTGGAGTTCCAAAATCGATACGATCCTGATATAATCCAGCCTAATCTATACAAATCAATAGCAATTGACTCACTTATTTACATTCAACTGGAACAATGATCCATTTCTTCCATCTCGGTATAGAAACAAAAGAATAGCTCCCATCCGATAACTAAACATCACATCAAAACCATTTGTAAAATCTGCAAATGCAGCATCTTCAATTTGCTAACGGCTAACCCCTAAATTCAGCTACTAACCCGAGAAAACCTCTGGATTTTACAGAAGCAAAAGGGAATCTGTCGCATAATGGAATTAACTAATTATATATGGACCTCTCAAGTATCACTACCCAAATTAATCAGAATATTATCTTCCATACCTATCATCATTCCAGCATATATAGAAGCTATCAGTCCAAGTAAACATTAGACACAGAATTTAATCAAACTAACAATCAAAACCAAGCATCGTGCCACCAGGTAGAAACAGCTCTATAAACCAGACAACAACATAATGTCCTATAGAAAATCACATCCAAATTCAAGCTACTAAAATCTAAATTCAACTAATTCGCGGCAAGTTTTTCTAGGCCTTCCTCAACCTCTATTCATCAAACTACCTTCCATAAGATATCTACTATTCTTACATGTGCTTCTACAAGCTGATATTCTACCACTCTAGTATCATTTCTAGAGTAAATGCTACCTCTACTAAGATCATAAAAATTCACAAAAATACATTTATTCCCATTACCCATACCTGAATGACCTCATCAAGCAGCAAAACATGGGTGAATGGATCGCGCTTTTTCGAGAGCACCCTCTGCAAATGCCACACTGCCACGGCAATCGAATGCAGCTGATCCATGCAATTCCCAAGCCTCTGCCACAGTGCCTCCCTTGCCTTTGCCCCTCCTCCAATTTGCGGCGTCCCACTTCCCCTAATTCCGCCAGGACCGAACCCTCCGCCGCGGCCGCCACCAGATCCCGATATGGCCTTCATATCCAAGGCCGTACTCACACTCTTGGCACTTAAACCCTTGTATTTGTTGATCACCTGCTCCACTGTAACCTTCAATTCACCAAGGTTGTAGAAAACCTGCAATCCAGTTCCAACCTCAGCTTGATTCAGACCTTCCATTCCTCTCTCCAGAACTTTCATAGCCTCGCTCCGGAGCCGATCGCCGGTTTCCTTCACCCAGCGGAGCTCTTCATCCACGGCATCAATGCCAGCCAGATCATATTCCTCACAGAGCGACAAGATTTCCGCGTGGAGCTGCGCGGCCTTGGCAAGATCGAGCTTCTCCGGATCTGGCGCAGCAGCAACGAGATCGCGGAGCTTGCGGGAGAGCCGGAGGGCGCGGACGGAGTGCTGGAGAAGCTCGGAGGTGCGGTGGAGATTGTTGAGCTGCACAGTTGCGGAGGCGATGGATCGGTGAGGGTCGGAGAGCTCGGATCGGAGGCGGCGAACGGAGGAATTGAGGGAGGAGAGAGAGGATCGGATGGTGGAGAGTGCGGAGGTGGCGTGGTGGAGGGAGGAGAGCTGACCGAGGAGATCGGAGTGGCGGGAGAGAACCTCGGAGCGGAGCTGGTTGTCGAGGAGGCGGATGGCATGGTGGAGCTTCTCGGCGGTGGAGGCAGGGGAGCCGGAGGAGAGTGCGGCGGAGGAAAAGGAGGTGGATGAGAAGGAGGGGGAGAGGAAGGCGGAGAAAACGGGGTCGGAGGCAAATGAGTCGAGTGCGGAGGTGGCGGGGGCGGAGGAAGGGGAGGTTGGGGCGGTGACGCTGGTAGGGGTCTTGAATGTGGAGAGCCGTTGGAGTGGAGATGCTGTTGCTGTGGCGGAGAGTGGTGACCTCGCCGATGACGGCGGTGCCGGTGACTGTGACGCCATTATCGTTTTTCCCTTCTCTGTCCCTTTGCCTCAGAGAGTGAACCAATGAAACAAATTGGTTTCTGTCAGTGTCTTCTTTTCCTAGTTACTATCCATCTACTGTAACCGCCATGCACAATTTATTTGCTATTTTCTCTGTCAAATTAAGGGTTTGTTTGGTGAGCTTTTAAGAAAAGATCTTTTTTGAATTATCTTTTTTTAAAAGATCTTATAGAGAAGTAAAAGTAATTTTATGTTTGGATATCTTATGTAAAAAGGTCTTTTTATTTATCAATTATATTTGGGTATAACAATATAAAAGTATTTTTTTGTTTATTTATTATATAAAAAACATCTTTTTTTTAAGAAAAAAAGATCTTTTAAAAAAAGATGTAAATTACAGCTTTTTAAAAAAGATCTTTTTTTATTTTACTAGTGCTTTTACTTTTACTACTAGAAATTTGCTAAATATGTTAAAAAATAAAAAAAGATCTTTTTTCATTGAAAAAAGATATTTTTTTAACAAAATAATGGCGTCCAAACATGCACTAAAAACAATTATTTAAACAAATACTAAAATCATAAAATATGTGTTTCCTGTTATTATATTTAGCGGTATGAAGAAGAATTTTTTAATAAAAAAGATTCTTTTAAAAAAAATGGTGTATTTTCAACTAGTAACTTATATTAGTAAACTCTAGATATGATCCTAATCAAATCAAATTAAATTATAATATTTATTTGCTAATTTATATTAAATTTAATATCTCATTCAAATAGTATCTTATATTACTATATTAGTAAGTTCTAGATATGATCCTAATCAAATCGTAATATTTATTTGTTAATTTATATTAAATTTAATATCTGATTCAAATAGTACCTTATATGAGTAAAATATTAGTTACCCCTATCAAATTTAAAAATAAAAGTGTGAAATTTAGAGTTGAGCTCAAATTAATTTTTAAAATTATAATTTATTCAATTTAGTCTTTAAAATTTATAATAGTAATTTAAGTTAGTTTTTGAGTTGATTTTTTGTAAATGATAAGTTGATTTTACACGTTAACTTGTTAAGAATCTATTAGATCTCTTAGAAATTTTATTGGTTCTAGAATATTTTTGTAAAGATGATAATAACAAGTTTAATTTAAAAATTTTGCAATTTTGGAGCAACAATCAAAATTTTAAAACTCTAATAAATCTTGATCCTATAAAACATGGGTGAAAAATTCAAATCACAATAAATTAATACACTAAATTAACACGTTGTTAACAGAAATTAACTCAAGAGTTAATGTGAGTTATGATGATACATTCCAAAATCCAATTTGAGTCTATTAAATTTTTAATGATCAAACTGAATTCAACTTCAAATTTTAAGTGTCAAATTGAGTATTAAACATAATAAAATGAAATTTTTATCATTCAAAAAAAATAAATTTTAAATAAAAAAAATTAAGACAAACAGTATTTATTATTTTTAGTTAGTCTTTTTAATTATTAATCTATTTTTTTAATTTAATAATTTCATAACATATTTTTATTTATATTTTAAATATTATTATTAGTTAAAAATAATAAATTTTGTAAGTCTTTTAAAATTGTTCTTTTGGAATATAATGTTATGTTATTTTATTATTAAAAATATTAATTCTTTTTATTTATTTCAGAAAAATTTCCAATTTTCTGGTTTCAATTTTCAAAAGAGCTTGATCCCGTAGGTTTATTAATTATTATTGCCAATCCTAATTAGAGTTTCTAATTTTCTTATTAAGCAATATGTCAAATGTCCTCTTTTAAAATTTCCAAAAAATAAAGGATTGAAAAAAATCCCCAAATTTACGACACAGAACTGAACCCTAACTTTCCACAAACGGAAGTCACAACAGAGAAGAGAAAAGGCGCGCGCTTTCTCCCTCTGGCCCCGTCGGACCCAGCATTTCGCGGCGGCGCTCTATTCCTCTCCGCAGCACATTTTCTGGTACGGAAAACAAACAAATCAACCGCGCTTTCTCTCCCATTACCACTCACCCTTGTTGTGTAATTTGTGTAATCTCTTCTTCTTATTCAGCTTCTTCCATGATTGTGTATATATGTTTTCTTTGTGACACATGAAAATTGGTCTTTCGGTTTGAGGTAGTGAATGCTAATTCCTACTTTTGCAAATAAAAAATTGGGAACTTTGCTTCATTCTCTCTGCTGTATTGTATTGCATCTGTGCTAGGCTCTATTTGTTTAACGCAATTCTAAACATAATACATGTTTGTTACTTCTAATTGGGTTTATCTTTCTTATCAGGGCACCAAAATTAACAATATAATTGAATTCCGTGTTTCTTAATTTTTTTTTCCATTTTCATATGTTCCTGACATTAGAATATAATTTTTAATTATCTGATTCGTTTATTTTGAAATGAATCAAATTCAATTCAATTCAATTCAATTCTAACTTGTTGTTCCAAATGGGCTTGCAGCAGGTTGCTGAATCTGTTCTCCTCCATGGCTAACAAAGCTAAAGAAGAGCCTAACACTGCCCCTGCTTCTGATCGGTGGTACGACATTGTCCTAGGCCCTTCCTTCAAAGATGAATCCTCTAACAAATACTGCACTCTACGATGTAAGTCACTGAATGCAAAGCCCTTTTAAATCCTCATATTTCTCTGGCTATGGTAGTTAAGTATATGTTTTGCCTCTTTTTTCATGTCTAGTATGGGGGAACTTTCATGCTTGATTTTGAAATGAGTCGTGTTTATGCTTTTGGGTTTTGACATTTAACTAATGTCCCTTTTTCATTATTCATGTCTATTTTGGGTTCTAATTATGGATAACTCGACATTTGTGTAGATGAATTTAAGCCAGCTTCAGTTGATAAGAGTAAGCCGGGATTGCTACGCAAGACCAAAGAGAATAGGGTTTCTGTGGAATTTCAGAACAACCAAGTAGGAAAACCCAAGGTGACATTTGAGGGGAGTAGTGAGGAATACAAGGAAAATGATGCTGTACTCTTCTTTGATGGTCAGACACTTCGGCTGGAGCGGCTTCATAGGGCTGTAAAGCAATTGCGGCACCTGCGAATGCCCGGTGAATCTGCAGCCGCTGCAACTGCTGCAGTGCCTGCTCCAGCTGGGCCAGCTTCGGATCCTCGGTTATCCCCTGTTGGGAAGTCTACAAAACCAGCACCTCCTGTTAGGAACACATTTCAGGCAGTACCAGTAAATGCTCAACATCTATCTATCTATCTATTAGCATGATTTTAGTTTTGGTAGTTGACTCGAGTCCCTTTAATCATCACTACATGTATGTATTTGAAGTACCTAAGGAACACTCTCTTTTATCTTGTGAACAGACATGTTAATTTTTCATTTACTTTTCTCTTGTCCCATCAATTTCCCTTATACCTTCAGTTATTTTTATTTTGGACAGGTTGAGGTGGAACGAATTGACATTGGAGAACCTGAGAATACTGGTATGCATGATATGGTTAATAAGGCTTTTGTAATTGCAGAGATGTACTTTGTGTTGAGTTCTTAGATTGGTTCATTTTCTGGTAGCCTAGATAAGATAAAATGTGAGATGACTTTAATATTTAAAGCTTGAGCTTTGTATTAGATTATCTTTTTAGTTCTTTTTCCATTTCAATTCTCTTTTTTCGCTTTTCTGCTCTTGTTAATTTGATGATGTACTTATCACATGACAGGCTTCAAAGTTGGTTCTAAGAGGCCATTCGAATTTCCAACAGAAGTTACAGAACCACCTAGCATTTCTGCTACCTCACCAGTTGCCAAAAATGATATTGAGGAACATCAAGATATAGATATTGAAGACCTATTTGGTAGTGCAACACCCGAAGACGATAATAAGTCTGAAGAAGAGAAAGATAATGTTGGGTTTGACATGAATGTCCCGCACACCGACGATGAGATTGCCGATGTGGATGACAGCGGCGACGAGGTGGACAAAGGACCGAATGCTGCAGAAGCTCTCCGGGCTCAGGTGAACGCAGAGGGGAGGGACAAGCAGACATCTAGTTCTAGCAGTAGCAGTGAAAGCGGAACTAGTGAAAGTGGCACCGGTAGCGGAAGTAGTAGTAGCAGTGATAGTGATGGCAGTGAAGAAGACTCTGTTACCTCAATCTGAGATTTTTATAACTTGGGGGCTTCTTTCTTTTCTCCCTCTTTCCCTTTATCATTATTTTCTGCAAATAGGCCAATACATAGAACATATATTTATCTATTTGTTAAGCCTGGCTTGGTTGAATGTAATAATTATTCTTCTTGGTTGTAAAGGTTGGGGAATTTTCTTGACACCATAGCTAGATTTGCTTTTAATGTATCACAAGGAAGGGTCACAAATCATGTTATATTTCATGGATTTGTATAAATCCTCTTTAATTTTGTTCTGTCATGGGACATGTGAAACAATGTTTTAAGGCATGAGAGAAATTTAATTATTGATTTATTGTATATAACAAATTAGCATGACCAAAAGAGTACTAAGTATTGAATCTTACTATGAAAATGTTGTTTAATTAGCTCAAATGATCTATGGTCTTGTCTTTTTAAGCAAGATATTAAGCTAATGAAAAACGGTTTAAATTTTGTATGTCCAACGATCTCCATTCAAAATCATAATAATCAAGCATGGGAGCCACTCTTAAAAAAATTTCCACTCTTGAAAAAAAAGGTAGGGTAGTGCTCACCTTTTTCCACTAAACATTAAAAAAATTAGAGCAACGGTTATGGTTGATTGGGTCAGCAAAGTTAACTTATTAGTTGGCACTTTTTTTCCCATTTTCCATTCTGTTTTCATTAATTACATATTTTCTTTCATAGGAGAATAGACAATAGAAGCAACCTGCTATCATATACAATTGTCTCCAATCTCATTCACACTCACCAATCCAACCAAAATTTGTTATCTTGGAGTAATGGTTCTGATATAACCTTAATTAAACCACTCCAAGATATATTCAGAAGTTGGAAAATAAAGTAAAAGAACAAGAAAAGGTTGTTCACTTGTTCCTCAAATTTTATCTCATCATTTTTGCTTAATTTCTCATTATTATTATTCTCATTGCAAGACCAAAACTTGGAATTGTGTTAATATGTCTTGTCATTTCTATTTGTACATTGAACTGATTAACTAAACTGTTGTATTATAAAGCTCTAAAAGAAAATTCACAATATGATGAAACACAATTATACTCATACATGTCATTAACTATTAGAAGATGAAATCTACAACTTAATTTTATATATATAAAAAAATGTGTTATTGTTCTCAAAACAAGAAACCAAAGAAAGGGACAAGAAGTTAACCTTATTGACTATGTAAAAAGAATGAACCAAACTAAGTGTAATGAAACTCAAAGGTGCAGTTAACTTGATGTGAAGTTGATAGATAAGATTTGACATATTTGACTTACTTATCATCTAACGATTCTTATCTATCAACTTTATATGAAGTTAACTGCACTTGAATTTCTACGAATTAAGGTAGGGGGTCAAAAAAGTGAATGATGATGATACAAATACAATAAACTCAGAAGTTACAACCACAACAAAGGTAGAAGAAGCAGAGGGTAGAGACAAGCACGACGGCCTCCACGGCAGAGAGGATCTTAAAGACGACGGTGTCGACGAGGGTGGTTTGAATATCAAGGCGCTTCCAGCCTCTAAAGGAAGCACAAGAGAATAATCTAGTGAATTGCCATAACTCCTTCTTCACAAGCTTCTTCAACCACAACTTCTTACTACTACTGCTGCTTATTTTCTTGTTCTTGTTCTTGGAATCCTCCATTATTGTTCTCTATGTTATATATGGGGATTGGAGAGCTAGAATGATGAACAATGAAGAAGGGTGCATGAGAGGTGTGGTTTATATATAGAATAAAATGGAGGATGCTTGCTTTGGATGCTTCACATACAAGGATTTTCTTGCTGTCTACCACTTCATAATAATAATTAATAACGAACCCATAGAATAGGTTTATGGAAGAGTTTCAAGTGTATCACAAATATTAGTGTTCCAGTTGTTTTAACCGTTGATTTGAATAATAAAAAATATATATAATATATATTAATTAAAATCAACGGTTAAAATAATTGGAACATTAATATTTTCAGTACACTTAAAATTTTTCTTAAGTTTATAACTTGGGAAAACTTTTAAATGTATCAATATACTGATATTTCAATAATTTTTAAATGTTGATCTTAATTATAAAAAAAATATATAATATATATAACTAAGATTAACTATTAAAATTTATTAAAATACCGGTATACCAATATATTTAAAAGCTTTTCTATAACTTATTACATAACATATATACCATTTTATATCATATACCACCCTTTTTTTATGATTTTTTTTCAAATAATAATTTTTTTATTGAGATGTCATTTTATTTTTTGATTTTCTATGCTATTAATTCGTTAAGGATCTGAGTTTTATTTAAAAGTGTTAAGATATAATTTAAATTTTTTATACTTATTTAAGTAGACGAGTGAACAAATCATTTCGACTAACTTAAATTAGCTAAATAAAATGTTATTATAAATTTTGGAAAGTTAATAATTTATTTGGTTTGTATTTTTATTTTTTATTTTAATTTTTAAATTTAATATTTTCTATTTTTAAGATTTTATTATTTTTCTAAAACCAATAAAAATAAAAAGTGACTGAATCTCGAAAAAAAAAATATCTGCAAAGTTATTAAGAGTTTAAAACTTTGGAAGCTTTATTGGGGAAGGAAAAAAAATAAAAAGAAAAGATTACCATGGTAGAGAATATAATCTTAGATTTTCCTGGCTAACTTTTTGGATTTGAGGGTTCAAGTTATTTTGCCTAACTTTTCTTTGTCATGTTTCTTTGATGCTCTTCCTCTCTCAATAAACATTAAATATATTAGCACCTAACCTTAACCTCACCTCCAACTATGCTTATTAACTAATTAAATGTACATTTTATAAAACCTATCCTATGGGTCATAATTAATAAGGATAACCTTAATTAATTGATCGATTGATTTGTTGAGATTCTTTTCGTTTAATTAATTAGTTAGAGGGATGGCAACACATTACATGCATTACTATATTTTCTTTAATGCAAGTATTACTTATTAAACCATTATCATTCACATAAACATATGTATATTTCTCTCATTTTATTGTCTCAATTTGCATACATATTTTCTTACACTGATCGATACTATGTACTGTTATTCTTGTCTTATATTTTCCTACTCCATTTACCTAAGATTACATTTATTTTCTGTCTTAAAGCAATGAAGACATATATATACACATATGTATTTTATTTGATTGTTAATTAAGGCAAAAATAAAAGAATATAAAAACATTTGTTTTTAAAACCCAATTTTATTCCTATTGTTGTTAGTGATAAAGGTGATGAGGATAGAAAGAAAATTTTAAAAATTTTAAAGGAACAAAATGTAGTAAAAAAAAAATTATATGTCTCATATCTAACATTTGTATTATAATAACTTTTTAACAATATACTAAATACATATATTTTGTATATAATTATTTATATCAGCATGTCCTTTATTTTGAAATTCATGTCTCGCAACAAATAATAAGTAATACTAGGAAGACAAAAAAAAAAATAGGCAGAACTTACTTTATTTAACATTCATTAATTGTCGTAATAATTAATGAATACTAAATAAGACAAATTATGACTGTTTTTGGCTGATTTCCTTTGGTTACCAAACATATTTTGCAAAGCTTAATTAATGATGATTTATTAATTATGTGTGTATCCAAAATCAATAATAAGTGAATTCACTAGAGAAATGTTCTTTGACCATCACCTATTTTCACGCAATGTTGTCTTGCATGCTGATTGAGACTTTACCTTAATTAGTGTTATTTTTTTTTTTTGGACAATGTCATGAATCAAGGCTTAATAATTTTGGTGTGAGAAAATGGCACTACATACATCATAATATGAAAGACCATTATCAAAATTGATAATGCTAGGAAGACGTAAAAGAAAGTTAAATTTATTATATTTAATATTTATAATTCTAATAATAATTAATAAATATTAAATAAAATAAATTTTGGTTATTTTTTGTTATTAAATATTTTCGTATCAATAAAGGGTTTTTTTATTTTCCTGTGAATAATTAATAATATTAGAAAAATAAAAAATAATCACAATTTATTTTATTTTAATAATTAATAATATTAAATAAAATAATTTTTTTATTATCAAATATTTTCCGTCAATAATATACGAAAGAAAAAGTAAAGTATACTCTCAAGCATTTGCATTCGTTTATGTTATTTTCATACAGGCATACAGCAACTATTCAATTTATACCCGAATCTTATTTCATCATCGTTATTTTTACATTTGGTACCACTTCATTTTTGGAATAAAAAACTATATTATAAAAATGAGAACTGAAAAGTGTTTATATTGATTGCATTTATATAGCCATATAAATATATATTGTGCTTTACTTTCAAAACTAATATTAAATAATAAATGAATATTTTCTAATTAATGGTGTGTATATAACGGAGTTAATAATATAAATAATTAATTCCATCAAGTTTTTATTACGTTCAGTTTATTCAGTCCTTATCTTATACATCTCCAGTTACATATATACATATAGTATGTTCCAAAATTGGTGACTATACAAACTTACAAAACGACAATTTTCATTAAAACGATTACTATGTAATTATCCGTTAAGGTACTAGTCAACAAAAACTAGGTTATCAATTGGAAAATAATATTACTAGAATGAAAAGGAATTGGTTTTTCAGAAAATATCTAATTCCAGAGAAACAATCCACTTTAATATCTTTTTCTTAAGAAAAAAATAAATATCTAGTGAAATATCTTTTGAGCTCATTTTAATGTCAAATTAATCTAAAATTTTTTAATTATACTATTATTAAACCTTTATGTGGTATGTGCTAATAATTAATATTAATGGTATCTTACTATTTTTATAAACATAAAATTTATATACACTTAATTATTAAACAAATTAAAGTAGATTGAAGAGAGAGATATATAAATTAGACACTATAAAAAATTACCAAAATAACGACCGATTTTAGCGACTGAAAAAATTGGTTGCTAATAGCGATTAATTTAGCAACTGATATATAATTTTTAGGATCAAGAAAAAATTAGTTGCTAAATCAGTTACTAATTGCAACTAAACTAGCGATCAATAAATTTTATATACAACTAGAATAAAGTTGGTCGCTAAATCGATCACTATTTTTTATACAAATATCATTTTGTATTAATTTGATAGTATTAGGTGAAAATAAATTACTAGTAGTTAGTGATAAGAGTTGGTCGTTATTTTTTAATTAATGACCAAAATTTTAACAATTACCATAATCGGTCGTTAAGAGTTCAGTGACCAATTTTCTTCGTTATTCCAGTAATTTAATTTTTTGTAGTGAGAAATCATTATAATGATGTGATTACAAAGAATTAATGATGATGTTTATGAAAATTATTGAAAATCAAATCATTCATATATACATAACTAAGTATTCAGTCATCATATTCATATCTTTTAATTTATATATTCGTTTAGTTTCATTTCTATACAATTTGCATTTGCATTATATTAATTCAATTGTTCCTCACTTTAATTTGGTAAATAATTATAAAAAAGAGTCGATATATATAATCAAGATCGAGTATAGTGGTCCCTTTGTAATAATCAGTGCTTGGACGAACGTTAACTAAAGCTAATTGTTATGTTTTCTCCCATTAATCATACTCAGTGCATAACGGTTAGTACTCAGTAGTATACTATGATTTACGGATATTAACACGGACACGAGACACAATACGATACGAGATATGTTGATATACAAATTTTAAAATTTTATAAGACACGTGGATACACATACATATGAAATATAAAGTATTTTTTTAGATAAATCGTAATGATATTTTAATATTTTATTGATATTTTAATATTTTATTGATATTAAAATATAAATTATTTTTTTAATTATTTTTAATGTCTTATTTTAAATATATCAAGTATTTAAAATATTTTTTTGTTTTAAAAAATAATAATATATACTATAACTAAATTTATTTCAAAAATATATGTTAAGAATAAAACTGAATATGTTGACACGTGATAGTATTTAGGTGTCCAAGTGTGTCTAAAGAAAATTTTTTTATTTTTTTATTAAGACACGGTTGGACACAACAGATACGCGTATCAGACGAATGTCGATGAGTGTCGTGTTCAAAATGTGTCCAACACATAAATACGACAACTTAACGAAGTGTCCATACTTTATAAGTAATATACATAGTATACATATTTTTTCTTTCATATATTATTAAATATGTAACCGGTATATGTCTTCTCCTAGTTTTAGAAATAAATAATTTTAACTTTAATTATTCTATTGATGTTTATAATTGTTAAGGGAGAAGAAGTCAAAACTTAAGTAACAACTTAAGTAACAGATTACATGAAGTCAGTAAAATTCTGTTATGAGAAGAATTCAGTTAGAGTGGCTGTTAGAGGTTGTTAGAGGGTATTAGTGCAGTTTTTATTAAGCTATAAAATAGGAGCTAAGTGGCTTTGTATAAGAACTCTCTAATAACACATTTTTTCTCATTCTGATCTTAATCGATTTTGGTCATTACTTTCTCTGCATCATTCTCTCCTTTTTTGGCATAAGTGTTCTTTCTCAATAGGTGCAAGATCACTTACATGGTATCAAGAGCACGTTGAAAACGATCATGGCTCTACCCCTTGCAACTTCATCAACAAATCTCAAGAACGCACTGGTTCCTCTGGCAGACAAACTTGAAGAAAATAACTTCTCAACATGGAGGCACAGCATCCTTCTAACAATTCAGACGCTAGAGCTTGAGGATCATCTCGATCCGTCAAAAATCCCATCACAGCAAGAATCAGTTACAATTGTTGAAGAAAGTAAAAGCTCAGATTCTGCACAACAAACTCCAACCCCCTCTGTTACAAAAGATGAGGTCCCTGCAACATCGAAATCCACACCTACATCAACATTTCAAAAGGACTCATCCAAATACAAAGAATGGAGGCAAAATGACCTTGCACTCATGACGTGGGTTGTGTCCTCCATGAACGGTACATACAAGAACAAGATGGTACACTGCGTTACTTTTGCTTAAATGTGGGAAAAGATTAATCACATCTTTACAGTTTCTTCAAGAACTCGTATTCAAAGTTTAAAGACTCAGCTTAGAGCTTGCAGGAAAACTACAACAATTGCTGAATATCTCTCTACAATTCGCAAGATTGTAGACTCCCTCATTGCTATAGGTTACTCATTTCAAGAAGATGATCACATCCAAGCTATCTTGGATGGTCTCACAGAAGAATATCAAGGTTACATCACATCAGTGATGTCTCGAATGACAAATTTCACAATTCATGAAGCTGAATCATTTCTGCTTGCCTATGAAGATATGCTCGAGAGGTTTAAAAAGCCTGAACAAGGGATTGTTTTAGCAAATTTGGTTCAAGCTTCTCCATTTTCACCACCAAACTTTGGAAGAGGCAACAATGGAAGAAGGGGCCGTGCTGGGAGACCTATGAGAGGGGGTGTTAGATTTATGAATTCAAGACCCCAATGCCAATTATGTGGTAGAATGGGTCATGTAGTACAAAATTGTTATCACAGGTTTGATGCTCAATTTCAAAATCCATCATCTTCAACATCTTCTCAGACTGCAGTTCCATATGCAAATTCACTTCCACCACCTCCTCCAGCATCCTTTCATCAACCTCGGGCATACATGACCACCTCTTCCACCATGAATGACAGTGCATGGTACCCAGATTATGGTGCTTCACATCATATTACTGCTGAACATGCCAATTTCCTGAATTCCACCGATTCATCACAAGGCCCTGAGCAACTCTTTGTTGGTAATGGTCAGGGAGTACCTATTTTACATCATGGATCTACAATTCTTTATGATAAATATCAAAATATTTCATTTAAATTGAATAATTTACTGCATGTCCCTTCTATTACACAAAATCTTTTGAGTGTGTCCAAATTCGCTGAGGATAATAAAGTCTATTTTGAATTATGGCCTAAATCTTGTATGGTTCGTGATCAGGTGTCCAAGGACATTCTCCTACAAGGAATAGCTAGAGGAGGCATTTACTCTTTTGATAATCTAGTGGTGCCAACAACATCTCATCTGAATCCTACTACAAGCAATTTGTCTAATTTTGTTTCACATTGTAAATTTGCTAGTACAAAAGATCATAAAAAATCACGTTTGTGCAATGAAGATCCTATTAATGCTACTGATTGTAATAATTCCTCTATCAATAGCAATATTGACACTAATAGTGGTTCTTTCTTGAATAATAATGCAGTAAAGAGTACCTTTGATTCTATCTTTCCATCCAATTATACTACACCTAATTCTCACTTTTCTATACCTGATTCATTAGGATCTAATGCTAATTTTGTTACTTCTTCTACAGGAACATCATTAACACCTTCTACGAATTATCATGTGGCTTATTATACTTATAATAAGAAAATTGATGACTTAGAGCTCTGGCATAAAAGACTTGCCCATAGCTCTCTTAGGACAGTAGCTCAAGTCATGCACCAGTGTGGCATACAGACCTCCCCAATTGATGAAAGTCATAAAGTGTGTGAGTTTTGTACCATTGCAAAAATGCATCAATTACCATTTAAGACATCAGAATCTGTTTATACACAACCCTTAGAATTAGTATATGTTGACATTTGGGGTCCAGCTCCCTTTCCTTCTCATCATGGCTACAAATATTATATTAGTTTTTTAGATGCATTTAGTAAATATACTTGCATTTTTCTCTTATTCAACAAGAGTCAGGCTCTAGAAGCTTTTCAAAAATATAAATCTTTTATTGAAAATCATACAGGTTGTCGAATCAAGGCCTTGCAAAGTGACCATGGCCAAGAATTTCTATCTAAAACATTTTCTGCATTTCTCTCTAACAATGGTATATTCCATAGATTGTCATGTCCATATACACACCAACAACAAGGATCTATAGAGAGAAAACATAGACACATTACAGAGTGTGGCTTATCTCTCTTGGCCACTGCTTCAATGCCTCTTAAACATTGGGACTCGGCCTTTCTTACTGCAGTCTATGTCATCAATCGCTTACCTACTCCAGTTTTGGACTCTAAAAGTCCTTTTGAGGTTCTATTTAAGAACAAACCAGATTACTCTACTTTTAAAGTCTTTGGGTGTGCTTGCTATCCTTTATTGACACCTTATAACAAAAGAAAATTTGATTTTAAATCTCAAATGTGTATTTTCTTAGGATATGATTCTAATCATAGTGGTTACAAATGTTTATCTAAAGAAGGCAGAATCTATCTTGCAAGAAATGTAGTGTTTAATGAGTTTTTGTTTCCTTATCACACTTTGTTCCCAATTATTAGTACTAATCTTTCAAATGCAACAGCTCCTCCCAAGCATGTCATTGACAATGCTTCAAGTTCATACTTTCCTGTCTTTAGAAGAAGTACAATGCCTTCATCGAGCACTTCTACTAATTTCAACAATATCATCTATACTACAACCCCTACAACCAGTGCTGATATTACTTCTAGTAGTCAACATACACCACCTATGATTTTTGATTTAAATACTATACATCCACAAGCTTCTGCTGCTAACCAACAAACACACCACCAGTCCACGACAATTTCAAACTCTGAATTTGAAACAAACATTCCCCCCATTCCACAATTACCACCACCAACCACAAAAGAGCGTAATACCCACCAAATGATCACTAGATCAAAATCTGGTATATCAAAGCCAAAAACCTTTCTGGCCAAAATAGTAAACAATATTGATTTAACAAAAGAAACCCCAATTACAGTTCAACAGGCATTACAATGCCCTCATTGGAAGGAGGCCATGGACAATAAAATCAAGGCTCTCTACAAGTGTAATACTTGGACACTAATAGATCCACCACCAAATGCAACAATAGTGGGTTGTAAGTGGGTTTTTGCAGTAAAGAAAAATCAACATGGTGAAATCCTTAGGTACAAAGCTAGATTAGTTGCCAAAGGATTTCACCAAATTGAAGGCATTGACTATGAAGAAGTCTATAGTCCTGTTGTACGGCCTATCACAATTCGAATAATCATAACCATAGCATTAACACAAGGCTGGGTTATGAGACAATTTGACTTTGATAATGCCTTTCTCAATGGCAAATTAGAAGATAAAGTGTTTATGCAGCAACCTCCGGGCTACAAAACTCAAAGAGTTCTACAAGAGTGTGCAAGCTACACAAGGCCCTCTATGGTCTTAAGCAAGCCCCCAGAGCGTGGTATCTGACACTAGCGCACACTCTAAAATAGTTTGGATTCTCTAACTCAACCTCCGATATAGCTTTATTCATTCGAAGATCTCATAATTCTGTTATATACATGATCATTTATGTTGATGATATAGTGATTACAGGCTCTAACCCAAATGAAATTGATGATTTAATTACTTCTTTGAATTCAATTTTCTCTCTAAAAGATTTAGGCAAATTCAATTATTTTTTGGGGTTAGAGGTTCAATTTTTGGCAAATGATAAACTATTACTAACACAATCTAAATATGTACATGATCTGTTAATTAGAGCAGGGATGAACCAGTCAAAATCAATGCCAACACCAATGGTGTCTTCATTAAGATTGCACAAGAATGACTCAGAAATTTTTGACGACCCTAAGAAGTATCGATCAATTGTTGGAGCACTACAATATTTGACCATCACACGACCAGATATTGCTTTTGCAGTAAATAAGTGCTCACAGTTCATGCATCAGCCAACAATTGAACAATGGAAGGCTGTCAAGAGAATCTTGAGATACTTACAAGGTACCCCTAATCAAGGCTTAGTGTTTAACAAATGTACTGACTATAGAATTATTTCCTTTGCTGATGCAGATTGGGCGAACGATTTAGATGATAGAAGGTCGATCAGTGGCTATTTGGTATTCTTAGGAAGCAACCTCATTGCTTGGAAGTGTGGAAAACAGTCGAAAGTTAGCAGGTCGAGTTCCGAAGCTGAATATCGAGCGGTTGCCTCTGCTCAAACAGAAGTCATGTCTATACAGCAGCTTCTTCAAGAGTTGCAAGTTCCACAACAAGTGACACCAACGATCTACTGTGACAATCAGAGCACTTGTCACCTAGCTGTGAACCCAGTTATGCATAGCCGTTGCAAGCATCTTGAAACTGATCTACACTTTTTGAGAGAGCTAGTTAATAGAAAGCAACTTTTTGTAGTTAATATACCTACACAAGATCAGATAGCAGATATATTGACCAAACCCCTGTCTTGTAAATTGTTTGAACGGTTTAAGTCCAAGCTTAGGTTGGGAACAAAGCCCCAACTAAGCTTGAGGGGGGGTGTTAAGGGAGAAGAAGTCAAAACTTAAGTAACAACTTAAGTAACAGATTACATGAAGTCAGTAAAATTCTGTTATGAGAAGAATTCAGTTAGAGTGGCTGTTAGAGGTTGTTAGAGGGTATTAGTGCAGTTTTTATTAAGCTATAAAATAGGAGCTAAGTGGCTTTGTATAAGAACTCTCTAATAACACATTTTTTCTCATTCTGATCTTAATCGATTTTGGTCATTACTTTCTCTGCATCATTCTCTCCTTTTTTGGCATAAGTGTTCTTTCTCAATAGGTGCAAGATCACTTACAATAATTTTATTGAATTTTATAATCAAAGTTTTATATATATATTTTTCTAATTATAAATTTAATAAAACTATAAAGATCAATAAAATAATTAAACTATAATTTTATGATATTGTATCAAAATTTTTATCACAAAAAAATATATTTTGATTCTTATTGACTATAATAAAAATATAAGGTAAATAAAAATAAAAAATACCTATGCAAAATTTTTATATAAATCCAAAGAAATATCTTATGTGAAATCATGTATAATGTAAACTATATATGGTTTTGTAACGTAATCCTCAAACATCGGATAAGCTGAGTTATACCTCGGTCAGCCTACTTCAAATTGAAACGATAAGGTCTCTCAATGTATCCGAATATTTTTTAAAGACCTCGCTCACACGTGTTTACGTCGGTCACAAAAATCTCGGCACTCATCGACGACCAAATTAACCTAGAGCACACTATAAATCGGACTAATGGCCGACCATAAGACTCATTCAACAACAACGCACTACTATACAAACGACTTGTATTCCGAACACTTTTTCTCCTTATATAATTCTTTACTGACTTGAGCATCGGAATTCTTTTTGCAGGTACCACGCTCAAGTCCGAGTTCACAAGGATACATCGAGTTCGGTTCGAACTGTGAAGCTAATAAAGGTCAACACAAAGCCGACACCAAGCTCGGAAGAAGTACCCTTGCAAGAACATTTGGCGCCCACCGTGGGGCCACGCCATTCTCACAAGTTTTTTTTATCTAACTTAATTATCTTTGATTGTTCTTTTCTCTTTCTCTGCAAAACGCAAGACATGACGGATCACTCTAGCAACCCTCATGTAAATCCCACAAACGATGAACTCTTGGCTGCTAACGCCACTCTGCTAGCGGACAATCAGCGAATGGCCGACCTATTGGCAGCTCTGCAGAATAAAGACTAGGAGAAGAACGACCATAAGAAAGTCAATGCCGAGCTCCGTGGGAACAGCACGTGGAGTCAAATGCAAAGACGAAAGATACATCCCACAAAACCAAGAGAAGACGGACTGGCCCTTTCTCTGAAGAAATAATGAACTTTAAAATGCCAAAAAATTTTACACTCCCAATGACTCTAACACCGTACAAGGGGATCGGAGATCCTAAAGTACATGTTATCAAATTTGAATCCATGATGTTTCTTAACAGAGACTCCGATCCCATCTTGTGTCGATCTTTCCAACCTTTTTGGATGGGGCTGCTCTATTGTGGTTTTCTAACTTGCCTGCAGGTTCCATAACCAGCTTCGATGAGTTCGCCAAGCTATTCATAAATCACTTTGCAGCTTCCAAAATTTATGTGCAAGATTTGGACTACCTCAACACGATTAAACAAGGACAACACAAGAGCCTGAAAGACTACATGATGCGTTTCACCACGGCAGCCATGAAAATCACCGACCTCAAACCAGAAGTACAATTGCATGCGATCAAAAGCGAACTTCGACAAGAAAAATTCCAGGAAGCCATAGCTGTTGCAAAATCGAAAACACTGGAAGAGTTTCGAGAAAAAGCAACTGGTCAAATCGAAATAGAAGAGTTGTGAGAGGCTCAAAAGAATGAGAAGCAACCGCCCCAGAAAGAGGAAGACAAATTCTACAGGTCCCAAAACAGATTCTAAAAAACCTTTCAAATTAACTCCCAAATTTGATTTGTATACCAGGTTTAACACCAGGAGGGACGACATCATTAAAGAGATCTTTCACAACAAATTGATAAAACCTCCGAGCAAAGCAAGGACATACCAAGATTAGAAATATGTTAAGAAAAGAAAACAATGCGCATTCCATCAAAAGTTCGGCCATACTACCGACGAGTGCGTCGTAGCCAGGGACTTATTGGAAAGGCTGGCGAGACAAGGGCTCTTGGATAAGTATGTCACTTCCAAGAACCAACGAGAACCAACAAAGATCGACGACAAGCCGAGCTATAGCTCAGATTGAAAAGAAAAAGGAGCATGGCGCGGTCTAGTAGAGACTCCCCCATCTAAAGGAGTTATCAATTATATTTCAGGCGGTTTTGCAGGAGGAGGAGCAACTAACACAGCCAGGAAGAGAAGCTACCAATCTATGATGACAATGGAACGACCCCACCCTGGAGCGTCAACGCCATCCTTGGTTGCTCACATAAGTTTCGGGGATGGGGATTTCCAATCCCGGTCTCCAAACCTGGACAATCCAGTGGTGATTTTGGTCCAAATGGGAGAGATAACTATCAAAAAAGTCATCCTCGATCCAGGAAGCAGCGCCGACGTCTTATTTTACTCCACATTAAAAAAGATGCAACTAAGCGACAAATCACTGCAACCATCAAACGGAGAATTGGTAGGGTTCTTCGAGGAAAGAGTACCTATATCAGGTTATGTATGGCTAAGAACGACCTTAGGGGAATTTCTGAACGCAAAAACATTAGATATCCAATTTCTTGTAGTTGATTGTATAAGTCCTTACAATGTTATTTTGGGACGTCCATCCCTTAATTCTTTCGGAGCTATTGTCTCCAGGATTCACCTGTGTGTCAAGTTTTCTGTGCAGGATAACATATTAGCAACAGTACAAGCCAACCATAAGGAGGCCAGACAATGTTACAATACGGGATTGAAGGCCAACATAAAAGAAACTATTCCAAGAATTCATTTCGTATACAACTGGAAAAATATTCCAACCCTAGCCGAGATGGATCCAAGAGAAAGCAGCAGTCGCCCCGCCCCAACAGATGACCTGAGAAAGGTACACCTAGGACAAGCTGATCAATTTACTAACATAGGCTCTGCTTTCTCTACAAAAACAAAGAAAAATCTAGTGGACTTACTAAAGACCAACGCTGACCTGTTCGCAGGGACCCCTGCTGACATGTCGAAAATCGATCCGAACTTTATATGTCTCAAATTGGCAGTCAATCCTAATGCCCGACCTATAAAGCAGAAAAAGCAAAATCTGGGCACGGAAAGAAGAAATGCCGCAGCAATAAAAATGCAGAAATTGCTTGATGCAGGATTCATTCGAGAGATTCATTTCTCCTCATGGCTAGCAAATGTCGTAATGGTCCGGAAGAACTCGGGAAAGTGGCGGATGTGCGTAGACTTTACAGATTTGAACAAAGCTTGCCCAAAGGATTCGTACCCACTACCAAACATCGACAGACTAGCGGACGACACATCTGGGTACCATGTGTTGAGTTTCATGGATGCTTACTCTGGTCATAACCAAATACAAACGCACCCATATGACAAAGACAAGATAGCCTTCATAACTGACCAAGGTAATTTCTGCTACAAAGTCATGCCTTTTGGTTTAAAAAATGCAGGTGCCACCTATCAGAGACTGATGGACAAAGTATTCAAACAACAAATCAGACGAAATATAGAGATATAACGTCGATGACATGGTCGTCAAATTTGACTCGGAAAAACAACATGAGGCCGATCTTAAAGAAAATTTTCAGCAACTCCGAAAATACAACATGAGATTAAACCCAGAAAAATGTGCATTTGGGGTACAGAAAGGTAAATTTCTCGGATTCATGCTCACAAACAGTGGCATAGAAGCTAACCCCGACAAATGTCAAGCCGTTATCAACATGCAATCCCCAAGGACAGTCAAGGAAGTACAACGTCTCACAAGTTGTTTAGCTGCCTTGTCTAGATTCTTACCAACTGCAGCCACAAGATCATATCACTTCTTCAACACCATAAAGAAGTCGGACATGTTCGTCTGGAATGAAGAATGTGAAAAAGCCTTTTTCGAGTTCAAACGTATTATAGGATCACCGCCCATACTAAAAAAACTAGAACAAGGTAAACCCCTTCCATTTTCCTTTCATTTTCAACTAACACTATCAGTTCCAAGCTTGTAACAGAAATAGGAAAAGAGCAACACCCAGTATATTTTGTGAGTAAAGTCTTGCAAAATGCCGAAACAAGATATCCCATGATAGAAAAACTGGCATTCGGCTTAGTCATCACTGCTTGGTGGATGCGACACTATTTCCAAACACATCCAATCATAGTTCGAACAGGTCATCCCTTGTGACAAATATTGTCAAGACCAGACTTAGCAGGTAGATTAACAAAATGGGCAATAGAACTCTCTGAATTCGATATTACATATCAGTCACAAGGATCACTCAAGGCCCAAGCCCTGGCCGACTTTATCTCAGAATTTACAATCAAAGAAGAAGCACCCAAAACATGGGAACTTTACGTAGACGGGGAATCAAAAGAAAATGGGTATGGTGCAGGAATCCTACTGAAAGACGACACTGGAGTCCAGGCCGAACAGTCAATCAAATTCCTCTTCGAAGCAACAAACAATCAGGCCAAATATGAAGCGCTTTTGGCAGGACTAAGGTTAGCAAAAGAAATAGAAATTACTAGCCTAAAGGTACAATGTGACACCCTACTTGTAGTACAACAAGTAAACGGCCATTTTCAAGTACGAGATCCACTTCTAGAAAAGTATTTATGTTCGGTCAAAATAATGATAAAGTCTTTTCAAAACTTTGAAATACTGCACATACCTATAGAAAAAAATTGTAGGGCCGACATCTTATCCAAATTAGCCACACACAAAATAACAGATCAAACAGAAACATTGAATCACATTACATTAACAGAACTAAGTTTAGATATCAAACCTGTTCTAAGCATGCCATAGGAAGAAGATTGGCGAAGCCCATTCATTCGCTATCTAAAATTTGGGGAGATACCACAAGACGAAAAACTGAGGTCATTCAGATACAAGGCAAACCACTATACTATAATCGGAGCGGACCTGTACAGGTGGGGTATTTCCAGACCTCTACTAAAATGCCTGAGCCGAGCAGAAGCCGAAGCTACCTTGGACGACGTACACGGCGGGGTCTGCAGACATCATACCGGAAGCAGGAGTCTGGCTACAAAAATACTTCGAGCAAGATACTATTGGCCAACACTGAGAAACGATTGCAGAAACAAAGTACAAAGATGCGATGCATGTCAAAAATGTGCATCCCTAATACACAACCTAGCCGAGCTATTACACACTTCAGACATCAGCTGGCCATTTCATAAATGGGGGATGGACATACTGGGACCATTTCCAGTTTCAACAGGATAGGTAAAGTTCCTTTTGGTAGCTACTGATTATTTCACAAAAAGGATAGAAGCACAGCCTCTTGCGAAAATAACAGCAGAAAAGGTACAAAATTTCATTTGGAAATCAATTATATGTAGATTCGGTTTACCTAGAGAAATTATATCTGATAATGGCAGACAATTCACAGATAAGAAAATTGTTTCATATATAACCGACCAACATATCAAATATCATTTTTTCTCCGTTGAATACCCACAAACCAACGGGCTCGCGGAGGCGGCTAACAAGGTGATTTTGTACGCCTTAAAAAAGAAATTAACAGATGCTAAAGGATGCTGGGCCGAGCTTATACCAAAGGTACTATGAAGTTATAATACAACACCTCAGACCACAACAAATGAAAGCCCGTTCCGGCTGGTCTATGGGACAGACTGTATGATACCTGTTGATCAGCCAAGGGTTGACTCGAATCGAGTACTTCGACGAACAAGATACCTCAGAAGCCAGATCGGCCGAACTTGACCTAATAAATAAAGAACGAAGCCTAGCCGAGCTAAGACAAAAAGCAATGCAGGCAGCAATGCAAAAGCAATATAACAAGAAAGTACGAACAAGAGCCTTTAAAGGGGGGACTTGGTACTAAGGCAAATGGAAGAAGTTCGGAAACCACCAGGACACGGAAAGCTAGCTGCTAATTGGGAACGCCCTTTCCGCGTCTCTAGAGTCATCGGAAAAGGAGCATACTCCCTTCAAACACTAGAAGGAACAGCTCTTTCCAACACTTGGAACATTTCATCTTTAAAAATGTATTACAGTTGAAACTCTATGGTATATGTGAACTGGCCAGGTATTCTTTTTCTTGATCACGAGGTTTTATCCCTAAGGAGGGTTTTACTCGGACAGGTTTTAACGAGGCTGACCATTTCACGCTCCCCTAAAAGAAATTCAAAACTATATACAAATGAATATATCAATCTTTATGCAATCACTCATACTTTATTCTTGCCAAATAAATAGCATTGAGCCAACAAGGCAACACTTCCATATCACCAACGTCAAAACCGACTTTATATGTCAGATCAAATAAAAACAAATGATTCCAAAGTGGGTCCAAAAAAAGTGAGGATTTTAACATCCAACTATCTAAACAAATATGTCGAACATCATTAAACTAACCAGCACATCAAAAGCTGGAAGCAAAACATTCATTACAGTTCAAACCGACACCATAGGTCGGATAAAACAAAGTTTTAAGTACTCCGAATAAATTCGGAAAAAGCCAAATAAAGTTTCAAAATAATTACAAATAGAACAAATAAACTAGGAAGGGGGAGTAACATTCTCAGCATGCTCCTCATCGGCCTCAATTTCTGCAAGTTCATCATTGATCACCACTTTGGTCACATCAAGCTTCTCCACAACAAAGTTAAGAAAAAACAATTGAACCTGACTGACAGCATAGTCGAACCCTGCGGAAAATATTTCGAGCACTTCCTCCTCTAGCTCATGGATCTGAGAGGTCATTTCTTCTTTATTCTTATCATTTTCTTTATTTTCAGCCTGCAAGAGACGAATCTGGTCCTGTAACCTCAAAATTTCTTCTTCTCCACTCTTTACTTTTCCGGTCAAATCAACGATGACCTCGTCCCTCTCCTTTAAAGACTGCTCCAGCCCAACCACCTTATCTACAACGATTCATTGCTCTGAAGCCAACAACTCAGTAGCACGCCCGACACATAATAAATGGGAAGCAACAACCTAAAAGAAAAAACAAAAAGCAGCATCAGCGCATCACAATTCAAACACAGTAAAAACAGGTACTGTTCGTAAAAAGATTATCTAGACAAACTTTTCCGTCACCTCAACACCAGTACGTCAGGTCAAACCTATATCCCCAGGATATTGGGAAACACGGTCAGAGAGCTCGGAGATAGGGTATTGGTCACTCCAGACGGAATGAGGATTAGCCCTATCAATGTAACCGTGAAGCTTCCTTTGTCTCTCAAAAACAGACTTGTCAGTAAAATCCCCTTCAGAAAGAACTTCAAGCCACTTCTCAGAGTCAAGTTTTCTCCTTTTTGGAGAAAGAGGGAGCTGGGCAGAAGAATAAGCCACATCCCCACCCCCTTCCCTCGCCATACCTGATACGCTACCAGTCTTATCACCTTTCTTTTTCAAAAACGATTGAAAGCGGAAAGTACTCAAATTCGGAACCCTTTCACCTGTAACATGCAAATTTCAAATAAAAAATCGTTCACGCAAAACACAGGCAAATAAACAAATACACAATACCTATATATGTTTCCAACCCTTCTCTATCATTTCCTTCATCATACTTAAGCAATTCTGGGATAGACAAACATTCACCCTCCGCGAAACACTTAATTAAAAAATTCAGAAATCTATTTTCTTCCTCACTCCTCTCAATAGAGTCCAAAATCTGCATTGGCTCTGGACACCAATACAAGGGAAACCTTTCAACAAGTTCATCATCCAAGTAAGACGGATATTCAGTCTCACGAGAATGAACTTTCACAAACATGGCTTTAAAATTTTTAAAAGATGATTTGTAAAAAAGGAAAATAGAGCGGCCCGGATAACTACTCAGAAAAATCCACAACCCTTTTCGAACTCCTTTTGACTGAAACAGAGAAAAGAAAACGTTCAATGAAGACGAAAAACTCAGGAAATTCATCAAACATTGAAAAGCCTTAAAAAATGCCCAAAAATTTGGATGTGATTGGGATGAAGCACAGTTGAGTTAGGTCAAAACATTACACTCGAAATCAGTAAAATGGAACCTTAGGAAAAACTCGGAAAAACACGGAGTATACATGTAAAAATAACTCCAGTCACCCCTCTTTTCACAAACCCTCTCATCACTATTGTAAGGCACTAATTCGACACCTATGCCAGACCCCTCTTTCGACAATTTCAAATACCTAACTTCACGAAGAGACTCCTCATCACAGTAAAAAGAAGCGCGGGTTTTAACGTCTACATGTACCCACTGGTAGATATTCTCACTTTTCACCTCTACTACCTTTTTCTTTTCTTTTTCTCCTTCTTTCCCTCTCTCTCTAACCATTGTGAAAACGAAACAACAAAAAAGAAAAATAGGAAGACTAACCTTTCGCAGTCATGTTTCATTCACTTAAGCAAAGACCCCTGAGATAAAAACTTCGTGTAGTTTTTTAAGGAAAAAACTGTAATAAAGGAGCATAATAACCCACTCACTAAGAGGGTAACTCAAAAAACATAACTATTCACATACCAAGGAGATTCCCAAAGCCCAAACCCAAGTGAAAAGATAATCCACACATTTATTGCAAATAACGGTTTTCGAATAAAATTTATTACATGGATTTACGTGGAAGATAAGTAAAACGCCCAAACTTGAGAGAACTATCGCACGTTGAGCTTGGAAGTTGGGGTGTTATTAACAAAAACCGAGGTATAACCACATTCTAAAGCTCAACTTGCTAAAACATGAAAATCGCAAGTTAAGCTTGGAGACTATGTAATGTAACCTCAAACATTGGATAAGCCGAGTTATACCTCGGTCTGCTTACCCCGAACTAAAATGATAAAGTCTCTCAACGTATCCAAATCTTTTTCAAAGATCTCGCCCGCATGTGTTTACGTCTGTCACTAAAATTTTGGCACTCATCAACGAACAAATCAACCTGGAGCACACTATAAATCGAATTGATGGACAATCATAGGACTCATTCAGCAACAACGCACTACTATACAAACGACTTGTATTCTGAACACTTTTTCTCTTTATATAATTTTTTATTGATTTGAGCGTCGAAGTCCTTTTTGCAAATAACACGCTCGGATCCGAGTTCACAAAGATACATCGAGTTCGATTCGAACTATAAAGCTAATAAAGGTCAATACAAAGCTGACACCAAACTCGGAAGAAGTACCCTTGCAAGAACAGGTTTAATTTCATGATACATAAAATAAAATAGAGACCCACCTAATATATAAAAGAATAATGTTTGTGGTTTCAAACTTTTCAATACCTAGCAAGAATCTAACATTTTGGAGGGTTTTTGGAGAAAGTAACTAATAACTAAAATAAGATAGTGTATATTGAATAGTATTAGTTTTATTGAAATAGTTGAATAACAAAGACTTGCACATATATACAATCGCGTAATTAATTAATTAATTGACAAATATAAACCATGCATCTCTTCAACTTTTTCAAAGCTATTAATATTTTTTTCGTATGAAAAGAGTAAGTATATATGCTTTTAATTAGACCGTGGGTTTGAACTGTTTTTGCTTGGAAGTATCAAATTGCTAGCTAGCTAGCTATAATGTTCTGTTTTCATCACTTTTTCTTTTTTTTTTATAAAAAAAAAATAAATTTCAGCACTAATAATTTTATTAATATAAGGACATATTTATATATATATATATATATATATATATATATATATATATTACCTACTAAATTAGTCTTTATATTAAAAAAATCACATTTTTAGTAAGCACAAATAAATTTTTTATAATTAATTGGATCAACTATATTATATTTTTAGCCGTTTACTAAATGCAAAAAAGGAAGAAGAAAGCCATATAGCTATTATTCCATTCTCATTATTTTTTCCATACATGATAAACCACAAACGTGGAGGGTATATGTTCCCTTCAAATTAATAAAGCTCTTCTGGCACACACCAAACTTTACTATATACAACAGTTTATATTAGAATTAAAAAAAAACCCACTTTTCATTGAGTTTGAATTTATTGATGCTATGTTCTTGGCATGCAACTGGGGCAGCCTGTTTCTTTAAAATGGAACATATAAAATTGATTGCTTAATAATTAATTGGACCTTCATAGATGCATATCTAATTGAACTAACTGATTGATTGATATATTTGCATGAGAAAAATATGGTCATGCATTAATTTGTCTACACTCTCTAGAACTTTGTAGCATATTCTTTCCTAGTATGTAATTAAGTAAAATATTTGAAAGGAAGAAATAGAAAATCAACTCAAAATTATTTTATTTCATATTATTTAATTAATACTAAAATAATTGAGTAATATTAAATATAATAAATATATAATCATAGATGTTATATTATATATATAAAATTATGTATAATAAGTTAAATAAATTAATTTAGATTATTGTCTCTTTAGCATTATGTTAATTAAGTATAGTATTTTCCATGAGAAAGATTATTAGTTTTGAATTTTTGCATTGATATATGTTGTTAAAGTTTTAATTTTTTTAAAGGACACTCTAATGAAAGACATTGATTCTCTTTCTCTAATTAATTAAATAATTATTCATTTAGACAAAATTAAGTATTTAATTAAGCACAAAAAACTATGATAGAATTTTAGTGGGGTTATAGCTGATAAATTTTTCCTATATAAGGAATATAAAGAATTATATGTGGTAACCAACGACCTATAACTTAAATGGTATATAGTCTTTCTATTTTCACCTAAAAATTTTAGATTCGAATCTCACTCCTAACTTTAAAGAAAAAAATCGTATGCTGATAACTTAGCACTACTCAGCTATGAATTTACTAAATAATTAAAATTTCTTAAAAGGTATACATGTTTTCCAAAATTTTATTTCTAAATCATACACTTTAAAAAATATTTTTTTTATTTATTTTTTAAAAAAGAGAAAACAATATTCCTCATGAAGAAAGCAACATTATTGTGTCTGATTTGGACAACTCTCCTTCAAACAATTATGTTTTTTGTCTGATTGCTAAGCACAACATGTGCTTATGAAATCAGTCAATTCAACTTCAAACTATAATAATTGGTCCAATTTGAGATTATTTGTAGTTCCAAAATCCAAATCATAAGAGTCTATTTTTGGTGAAATAGGGTTGGAAGAAACATTTATGGATATGATGGCTTAATTGCCACAAACTTTAGCATCATACACATATTCTGACACCTTTATTTTTGACCATCTTTTTTCAGTTTATTAGGGTAAATGGTGACACATGCCTAACAATAATTTCATTTGATGATATGTTAATGTTACATAGTTAGAGTTATTTGTCAAAATTATTATCAGAACTTGTCAAAATCCAAAGAATAGTTAGAAACAGGGATCATTGCTAAAAAATCACATTTTCATACTTTATTTCTTTCCTTTCCAATGAGGAAATTAGTAAAATAAATAATAATATATTTTAATTATTCTTGAATTAAGTAATAGAGAATTGCATGAAATTACAAATTCAATAAGATTGCTAATGACATGTTATTAAAATTAACTAGTTGTAGTGTTTTTTTTTTAACTTTATTAGAAAAGTGGCCAACCTAATTAGTAGGTTATTCTTTTAAATTTAAACTATTATTGTATAAAATATAACAAATAGAGTATTAAAATTTATTTAATTAACAAGGAGTATATTATTTCTTACTTAATAATAAATGTATAAGAAAGAGCTGTTCTTTTTTTTTTTTTGGTAATGAGAAAGAGCTGTTCAATGATAATTAAATTCTCAACTTTCTCACTTTAATATTTTTTTGTTTTAAAAATCTTTTTCCGTAAAGAAATTATTTGTTTTTTGGGGGGTTTGATGAACAATAAATGGGCCTAACAGCCCACAATATCTGAAGTTGGGCCAAAACTAATATAGTTACCCACTACAAAGAAAAAGTAATGGCTAGTCCAAAAAAAAAGTAATGCAAAAACTCATTGATAATGAAAATTTGATCTATAATATAAATCTTTAACTTATGGATGGGGTTGAGAAATATTATAGGAAATTAAAAAAAAATATTATTGCCATTAGTCATTAATGAAAAAAAATTTATTGACAAAAACCAATGCTTTCAAACTTTCAATATTATTTTCAGAAAAATACCAATGATTTTAAGTATTATTTTACTTTTATTACATCAGATTACATTTTCTTATAAATTTTCTAATCATCCCAACCAATTCTTCAGTATTATTTGCTAGTAAATCCAACTTGCATTATTATTAACAGTATTTTAACAATATAAAATAACCGCTAAGATCCTTTTTTTTTATTAACATTGATGAAAAAACACATGTAGAGCATATTAGCATAACTCTCTTTAAATACAAAATAAAAAATCATTGGGATTTGGGAGCTACTAATAGGTATGGTGACCTAAAGTCTATGTATTAAGATGAGGGACCTATTTGTAGGTACCATTTAGATTTACACACACCAATCACCATTATATACCGTACCAATAGTATACAAAAATAGAATCAACATTAATGTACTAATGTGACATGCTTGTAATTATCCATTTTTATTTTTATTTTATCTTCATATAGTGGTGCATGTGGAATTTTGGAAACTACCAAAAGGGAAGGAATAATATAGAGTTTGTTTTTTTAATTATTATTAGAGTTTAATTTTGATACACTGACAGTGTAAAGTATTTTATATAGTCGTATAATTACATATATTTTTTTAGATGATCATTTATGTAATCAATGTAAAAGATAATTATTTTTGCTGATATACATTACGTAATTAAATATATGTATAAAACTATTTTACAACTACTTTATATTAACATTGCATTAAAATTACATTTTTATTATTAAATATATATTGGGGACTCAATAGAAACATTTAGTTTTTATCTTAGAAGACATGATGTGCATTTATTTTTTAAAATTTAGAAATTGATAATAATGGTACTAGATTAACTAATAGTACAGAAGCTAAAATACAAGTTATGCTTGGTACCACAAAAAGTTACATCAGAAGTAGGGTTAGGGTTGTGGTTCTCTGCCACAACTTAGAATAATTATGTTCATCCATAAGCAACTAGAGAGGGAGAAAAGTTGCTTAATCACGTGATGTGCACATGATGCATGTGAAGGGCAGCATCTTATATATTATAGAATAAAGTAATCAAACTATAACCTTCATTATTTTCCCTCTAGTTTTTGTGTCAAAAATGTCATGAATAATTTGAACATATTTCATGTAAATTTCATGAAACTCAAACCACTAGCAAAGATGTGTAGTGTATTATATTATGTTAGAAAATATATGGTTAATTCCCCAAAAAAAAATTCTTTAATATTAAGTTTAATTACTCTATTAATCCTTGTACTTTTATCAAATTTTTAATTAAGTCTTTATATTTTTTTTAATTGGATCTTTACACTATTTTTAATTTTATAATTAGGTTATTTTTAATGTAAAAAATATTAGAGTAACTGAATATTTTTTTACAAATTAAAAGTATTCATAATTAAAAACCTAACTAAATCATTGACCGTATGTATTTTAGAAGAAATATTTTGTTTATTTTAACGTTTTTTATATGAAAATAATCTAATTATAAAATTAAAAACAGTACCTAATTGAAAAGAAAAAATATAAGAATTTAATTTAAAATTTAATAAAACTATAGAGACTAACATAATAATTAAACCTAATATTAATTAGAAATAATCAATGAAATCTTTATGAAATTGTATAGAGTAATTAAAATGTTAGAATTCTTTTGTGTTGCTTTTTTGTTTGCCACATACTTTTACACAGCTAAATTAAAAATATTATATAGAGTCTCTTTGAAGTGAAGTCTTAATCACTTTATTCAAAGTTTGAGCTATATAGGATCTCACAAATGTGGATTTAAAAAAAAAAACACCATAGAAATTAAAATTTTAGACTATGATGTCTAAAATGCCTACATTCTTGTAATAATGGACAATTAAGAAATAATAATAAACTCCAATAGTAAATAATAATTATAAAAGAGAAGAAAAAAGTTGCAATGGTTTTGTCTAGGGCATACTTCAATGAAAATAAAATAAAATAAAAGAAGATAAAAAGTGTACATAATATGCTTCAAATCAAAGTCTCTTTTTTATTTTTTTCCTTCATTGGTGGCTTTTTCTGGGCCCTAAAATTATAATAATTGATACTATGAAAAGGCTAAAGGCACAATTGTTAATAGAAGCCTAATCCTTTGGGGTGCATGGAGATTAGGTTTATTCAAAATGTAATGACGATATTACCCCTCAGAACCGTTGGAATTAAAATTAAAATACTGGGTATATAGTCAAACACAAGACATCACATTATCCATAGGAAGAGTGGATATATAGTAATCTAGCAATATATTTTTGTTTCCTCTCTTTTCTTTTTTTTTTATAAAATTCATATAGGCCTGAGTTAGTAAATTTTTTTAGAGTATATTATGCGTTAACGTTTGTAATTTTAAAAATTAGAGTGTTCTAGAAATATCTAAAGAAATATTTTTTAAATAAAAAAATCTAATATAATTTTATATTATAATAAATTTTTATGATTTTTTATTAATTAATTATTAATGTCAAATTTTATTCACGAATAAAACTCTCTCAATTTATGTCTATTATGATTATTTTAAATTTTTAAAATTTATTTTATTAAATATAATTTTTATTGTTTGTATTTATTAAAAATAATTTGTAGTTTAATTTATCGGGTTAATGTTCAAATTCGTCCCTGAAAGATTATGCGATCTTCATTTTCGTCCCCGAATGATTTTTTTAATCAAATTAGTCCCTGAAAAATAAACTGTTAGTTAAATTAGTCACTCCGTCAATTGAATGATGACGTGTTACGTTAAGTGCCACGTGGCATGATGACGTGACACGCCACGTGGCAGGTCAGTATGTCACTTGACATATAAATTTTTTTTCTATTAGTCAAAATAGTCCTTGAAAGTTCAGACGTAAGTCATTTTCATCCCTCAAATTTTAAAAATTAGTCAAACTAGTCCTTATATAATTTTTTTATTTTTTCTTCATAAAATTATCTCTCTCTTTTAATTCTTCTCAAAATCTCTCTTATTCTTTTCTATTCTAAAACCTTTTTTGTTACATTACTACATTTTGCTAGAATATATATATACTCAAAATTGAAATGTATGTATTTATTAACCTAAACAAAGTTATATGCTCAAAATCAAAATTTATGTATGTTAACCTAAACAAAGTTATATCACTATTTTTTTCTACTATATCTTTTTTTTTTTCATTACGGTATTACTTATATATAGGAGGTAATAGTAGTGATACTAGAGTCAAAATTTAAGAAGATCCACAAATTTTGCTTCAATTCCAAACTTTACAAAATATTGAAAATTTGTTGGTTAATTATTATTATTATAAATGAATTGCTTCTTAAGCGTAATACGTGCAAATATCACAATAATTTTTTTTGTGTTTCATATGTTTGAGATAAATTATATAATTTTTCTTTTAATTTCACAAATCAATGAGATAAAATGAAATAGGAAACATTATACCTATGCATAACATAAGCTATTCCGCACTAGTACATTATATAAATAGATATGCTTCGTATTAAAATAAAATTCCTTTTGTTTTAAATGAAATATTTAAAAAATTATATTAGAATATTAAGATTCAAAAAATAATTCCATAAACCAGTTTTTCAATTATTGAGTTTTACTATATAAATTAAATAATAATAAAAATTATAATTTTAAAAAATTTAAAAGATTTAAAATAATTACTATATTATTTAGTAAAATTTAAAATATTAAATTTTTAAATATATAATCAACAATAATTTGATAAACTCATTTAAATAAAAAATTCACATAAAAAGTTATAATTTGAAAATGTAAAATTTTAAAATACAAATAACAAAATAATTTTATAAAAATTTAATTATTTTTATTATTTTATGTAAAGAGAATTTTGTTTATTAAGGTTTAAAAAATAATATTAAAATTTGTAGTATAAAAAATATTATAAATTTAATATTATAAAAAAATTATATAACGACTAGTTTCACTAATTTTTAAAATTTGAAGGATGAAAATGACTTACGTCTGGACTTTTAAAGACTATTTTGACTAATAAAAAACTTTTTTATATGTCAAGTGACAGTGGCATGCCACGTGTCGCAGACCTGTCACGTGGTGTGCCACGTGGAGTATCACGTCATCATGCCACGTGGCACTTAACGTGACACGTTATCATCCAATTGACGGAAGGACTAATTTGACTAACAGTTTATCTTTCAGGGACTAATTTGATTAAAAAAATCATTTAGGACGAAAATGAAGATCGCGTGATCTTTCAGAGACGAATTTGAACATTAACCTTTAATTTATCAAACAAAGATATTACAGATTTAAAAAGTTATCTTTTAAAAATTATTTTGATGAACTACTTATAAAAGATAAAAAAGTTTCAACTTTCCCCCTTTATAAAGATTAATTATATTTTCCCATTTACTTTGATTATTATTTGTCCTTTTTTTTTCTCATTTAGTGGGTTGATAATATTATTTTGGTTTTCTTCCCAATAATTATAGTTTTTCTCTGCAATTGTTGGGTATATCTAATTTTTTCCCTCAAGAAAATATGGTAAAAAAGTTACCGTAGGATTCAACAAATCAAACACTACTGAATATTTTGTAAAAACATAAAAAAATGTTGAAAAATTAATATGTTTTAATTAATATACCTTTTAAACTTCATGTAAAGCTTGTATATATCTCTCTTTTACATGGTTGTATCAAACTTACATTCTAAGTTAAAGTTTTCAAAAATTTTCTATATAGTAGTATTCTATAAATAATTATTAAGAAGATCTTTTACCGAAATTAGGATTCTCTTTTCCAAACAAAAATTTAGGATATGAATTTGTAATCAATTCATAGTTCTTATCCTAAAATATCATTTAATTTTAGATATCGATTCACAACAAATAATCTTACATTTATTTATATTATATATACACGCACATGTATTAATGCTACCTTATTATGATGATATTATCTATTTAATTAATTCCAAATATACTACAATGGATCATCATCATATAATAATACAGTTTGCAATTACAAAATAAAACTAATAAAATTACATTCTAACCAAACAAAATTGTCAATTTAATTTCTCTCTAATCACTCACCTTAATAATAATAATAATAATAATAATAATAATAATAATAATAATAATAATAATAATAATAATAATAAGAGGCAAAATATATTTTTTGTCTTTGAAATTTGATAAAAGTTTTAAAAAAACCCTTAAGTTTTATTTTGTTTTAATTTTGTCCCAAAATTTTTCGATTTGCATTAAATATACCCTGACGGCTAATTTTTCAAAAAAATTTAAGACCAATTCAACAATAATTTTATAAGAACAACTTTTAACACAAGCACATCAAGTATAATTTTCATGCATTATTGTTATATTGATCTTAATTTTTTTGAAAATTTAGCCGTCGAGTGTATATTTGATGCAAATAAAAAACTTTTAGAACAAAATTGAAACAAAATAAAACTTAGGAGTATTTTTAAAATTTTGTGCCAAACTTTAAGGACAAAAAATATACTTTACCCTAATAATAATAATAATAATAATAATAATAATAATAATAATAATAATAATGTTATATTTATACAATTATTGTAAGTAATTTATATTGAATAATTTTTTTAATCAACGATTTATTAAAATATTGTAATCCTAATTTAAAAGAACAATGTTACATGATCAGTAAATATTATCATTTTTTGCCAATAATAATTTATTCCCGTATTTATAAAAATTTTATATACAAAAAGCATATAGTTTGCACCTGTATTTATTAGAATTTTACATACATGAATCAATACAATTTACACTCATATTTTTCAGAATTTGTACACAAAAATTAATAAAATTTATTTGTTAAAAATAATTTAATTTTTGTGACTTTGTACTAGTCAAATGATGATAAAAAATACTAAAAATTACTGATCTCTAAGAATTTCTCAATTTAAAAGTATTTGTAAATTTAAAAATGTGGAAAAAATAAAATTTACACTATAATTACTCTAAAACAATTTTTAGAAACATTTGAATCCAACATATTAATCTTAAGAAAATTGACACTAATAACAAGTAAAAGGAATACGTATATTCTTTTAATTAAATTAGATACCCAATTTCCCATGATTTATGTTTAGAATTTCACAAAATAGAAAGTAGAAATATACATTTTCCAATTTGAATAAATGCAATTTGTCTTTTCATTTTTAACACCAAATGTTCCAAATTAGGTGCTCCACATAGCCTGCTATAAAGCTGCAGTGCTACCATCATACAGAATTAGAATTTGAATTTCACAAAAAAAAAAAACACAAAAAATGAAAAAATATTTTCCCTTTAGAATATGGTGTCTCAGTCCTGCATAAAATAAAAAAAAAACTCCAATTTTTTTTCTTTTAATGTAAAACAAAACGCCCCAACTGAAATTTTGGCATGTATAAAATTGAAAAAAAAGAAGAAGAAAAAATTGACATAAAAAAAAATAGTAAGCAGTTTAGCACTTACCAGTTAGCAAAGGATGATAGCATGATGTAATGTTTCTAAGATTTTGGTGTATTTAAGATTTTTATACACACTTCGCTTAGTACTAAGTAGACAACACATGAATTGAAGCTCTAGATTTGATGAGAGACTTTGCATTCTCCTTTCTTTGATTCAGGTTGACCTCTCTCTCTCTCTCTTTACTTTTGATGTTGTGTTGTTGCTCATATTCATCATTCATTACAATATTTTGTTTTTCTTAGACCAAAACCATAGACACCGCTCCTGTTCATTTTTTTCTTTTATTTTTCATATATTCTTGCTTTTCCTTTACTACTCTCTCTCTCTCTCTCTCTTTTCTGTGGTTTCCTCCACTGCAAACCAAGCTTCCTTTCCAGCTAGTTAAGGTCCTATAAGCCCTTCCTTGCACCTCAACCACAACAACAACACCCCACCAACCATTTTGCCACCTTTTTCCTTTTTTCTTCTCTATAATCTTCCAATTCTAACCCTCCTTCCAAATCTTCACCCTCAAAATTAGATTTTTGTCTGGCATTCCTCTCCAATTTGTGTTTTTTAAATTAACTTCTCTTACCCTTTGAGTTCTTTTGGTTTTCTATTAGGACCACTTGTATGTACCACTGCATCTTCTTTTTGCAGCATCTGGAATTTGTTGTAGTAGGGTTTATTATTGTGCTTCTCTCTCTGTGGATCATTGAAGCTAAGCCTCTTTGTTTTTGCTTGTTTCAGTGGGGTTCTCAAGGTAGGAAGACATAGGAGGCTGGTAAATGCTTTTGTTCTTCTGAGCCACCTTTGTTTTAATATACATAAATTTAATGGATAATTCACATTCTTCTTTATCTTTTGTTTACTTGGATCATAAGTGATGTTTTGCTAGTTCTTTTTTCTTTTCAATTGGAATTTGTTTATGGGAATGATGATCAATATAGGTGCTTTTACTTTTCCATTAAATTGTGAATTTTACAGTGTGTGCCTTTTTATTGTTCAATGCTTTGAGTGTTGTTTTAGGTTTTGGCCTAAATGAATCCCATACACTTTTCCTTCAATGAATTGGATTGTTTTTGCTGTGTGCCTTGGTAATCCTGATAATCTAAGATCTTGAGAGTTATCTTATTGAAAATTTGGAGTCTAGCATTATCTTTATATCATGATAAAGCTTCAGTGAGTGATTAGTTGACATGTTGATTTTGGGATTTTTTTGTGTGAGATTGTTGCAATTGCAAGAGCTGATATGTTGGCTGCAAATTAGAATGTTCAGATTTTTCATTTGTGTTTAGAAGCATTGTGTAAAGGGAATACTTAACTAGGTTCTTACATTCAGGTGGGAATGCCTTAAATCTACCAGCTGGAGGAGCTTGGAGGGAGAAATTGATCAATTTGTAGCTACCAACTATGTCATCCAATAGTTCTTTGAATGTCGAATTGTCGAAGAAGACATCTTTTTTCGGTTTGAAACGATGGGTTTTGATTGGGATCGGAGTCAGTGCCTTTATAGTGCTGATTCTTGGTGTATTGTCTGTATGGGTGATGTTTCGGAGAAAGTCTAGGAGATCTGTTGACAAGTACTCTCAATCCAAGATACCGAATGTGTCGAAAGATATCAGGGTTGACAAGGTTGGGGTGCAGAGTTCTTATGTGGAGCCGGAAAATGTGTCTGTTTCAGTTCATGACAAGGCAAATGATAAGAGTTCAGAGAAGATAACAGTTCATTTGGCCATGAGTAAATCCAGTGATCATGATAATATTAGTCAGTGCAGTTCAAGCTATCACCACGAGAGAGGATTTAGTTCGATGTCTGGGGAAGAAGGAAGTTCCGGGAATGGTAAGAAGCAATCTATGTTGTCATATGGAGGAGGGATGGTGACTGCCTCTCCTTTAGTTGGGTTGCCGGAATTTTCTCATCTCGGGTGGGGCCACTGGTTTACACTCAGAGATCTTCAACTAGCAACGAATCGTTTCTCGCAAGAGAATGTTATCGGTGAGGGTGGCTATGGGGTTGTTTATAGGGGCAGATTGATCAATGGAAGCGAGGTGGCAGTAAAGAAGCTTCTTAACAATTTGTAAGGATACTTCTAGTTTATAGTGTAGTTGATTTGCTTCCTTCCAACCTGTCTTGATTCTTTCGATCTAGTTATCAAAGCTTGGTGGTTGTTCTTTTGTGACTGAAAATAGGGGACAAGCAGAGAAAGAATTCAGGGTTGAAGTCGAGGCGATAGGCCATGTTAGACATAAACATCTCGTGCGCCTGCTTGGATATTGCGTAGAGGGTGTTAACAGGTACTTATTTTTAGCAAAGCAATTCATTTTAAGTACATAGCAATAGCATTTTAGCTTAATTGTGTTTCTTTCTCTGTTGTGACAATCGATATTCAGGCTGCTAGTGTATGAATATGTGAATAATGGTAACTTAGAGCAATGGCTGCATGGCTCCATGGAACAGGGGACACTAACTTGGGAGGCACGCATCAAAGTTGTGCTCGGCACAGCCAAAGCGTAAGTTTAACACATACCTACTTTTATCTTAAATTTAGAATACTACAGTTGAGTTTTAACATGAGACAATTGATTCTTGGCAGGCTTGCTTACTTACATGAAGCAATTGAACCAAAAGTTGTTCACCGGGATATAAAGTCTAGCAATATATTGATTGATGACGAGTTCAACGCAAAGGTTTCTGATTTCGGTCTGGCCAAATTATTGGATTCAGGAGAAAGTCACATAACAACTAGAGTTATGGGAACATTTGGGTATGCAGTACATTTCGACACGCCTTTCCTCTTCTGTTATTTAAAGGATTTGAACACTTTTGAACACTTACTCCTATTGTGTATTCCAGATATGTGGCACCAGAATATGCTAATAGTGGCCTCTTAAATGAGAAGAGCGACATTTACAGCTTCGGTGTCCTCCTGCTGGAAGCAGTTACCGGAAGGGACCCTGTAGATTATGCTCGGCCGCCTAATGAGGTGTCTAATCCATTTCTGTATTCTTTCAAGTTATTGTTACTCTTCATGTAGCTGATGGACTTAAATCTATTGTCCTGACAGGTTAATCTGGTTGAATGGCTCAAGATGATGGTGGGAACAAGGAGGGCCGAGGAAGTAGTTGACTCGAGACTTGAGGTTAAACCAACAACACGCGCTTTGAAGCGTGCCCTTCTTGTTGCGCTGAGGTGTGTCGATCCTGATGCGGATAAAAGGCCTAAAATGAGTCAAGTTGTAAGGATGCTTGAAGCCGATGAATATCCATTTCGAGAGGTTTGCATTCTATAACTTGTCTTCTAAGTTAAGTTTTGTTTTAGGATTCCTTGCTCTTGAATCTTTTACAACATTTTCTCAAAATCTTTATCCTATATGCATTCTTACCAAAGTTTATCTATTAAGTTGATCATAGATCCTTAGTCTTCTTGACTCGATGCTTGTCGAAAGACTCGAAAACACTAGACTTAAACTACACAACTGATTGATATAATCATCCTTCCAGGATCGAAGGAATAGAAAGAGCCGCACTGCCAGCATGGAAATCGAGTCTGTTAGCTGCGGTCCATCCATTGGCGAAAAGGCAGGGAATTCCGAAGGCATTGTGCCGGCGAGAATGGAGGGACAGGGACAGGATTGAGAACCACACGACAAGGTACAATTCCGGTTGTACTCGCTCCGGTAACAAGAAACATTCCATATATATGTCCAAGCTCATGCCCTGTAAGAAAATTTTGCCTGCATCTAAGAAGAGAATCTGATCATATATTCCATTCTGATAATGAAGCATTTTTTTCTTTTCACTTTTTCATTCAATGTGGCCATTGAAGACTAGTATGATACACATAACACACCAACCATGTCTGAGAAGAGGAGGGTAGAATGAGAATCAGTGATGCCAATGATAGTGTCAATGTTGTACAGAGATGTCTTCTGAGTTCTAAGCCTATCTTTCATTTACATGATTGTTAATTTTTTGGACTCTTTGAACTCTCCATGAGAGTGGAGAAAGTTAGAAACTAATATTTATTTGGCTTCATTTTCTTCCCACAATTATATATGTTTGCTTATTAAAGTATTTAGTTAAGTTATAGGAAAATGTTACCTTAATATCCATATTATTTTGTTAAGTATCTGATTAACACTTAATTTCAAATGTTCAAATAATATTGATAATAATGCCATTCAAATTCCAAGTTGCCACAATGATTTAACAGGAAATGGGTATTGTAAGGTGTAGACAAAAATCTCTTTTTTCTGACAAAAAAAATTCCCATTTCAAGATGCCAATATGGTTGGCTTAGCTAGTTATGCTCATTTTTTTATTCCTTTCCAAATAATAATTATTCCATTCCATTAATATCAATGGTAACTTGAATACTACATTTGTTAAATTCCCTTATTAGTAGATCTGTATGTAAGTCTTGTGTAACAGAAAATAAATTGTGACAATTTTGTTAGTCCTATTAACTATTAAGATAGAATTAGAATTTAGTAGGGAAACCTCTTAGCACTAAAGTTCTTATATTTGTTATTTATTTCAAAAAATATAATCTTCTTTTTTAATTGATCAAAAAAAAAAAACATGTGTATAGTATTACTAGGTAGTGTCTTGAACTTGAAGTAGCATTTATTGGGCATGCAGTCAAACAAAATGAATTCAAAGGCTTCCACCAAAATAATTTCAATAATGTTTTTTTTTTCTTTTTCTGACAAAAGCAGTGTTGTATGTATGAATGTATGTATGTACACACATGATTATATTCATTCAGAGGGTGCAGTACTTGGTTGCATCAATGCCAATCTTTTCTCTGCTGCCACTTTACAAATTCCATTGCATTGGGAATGGAGCAACTTGTCCAAACCTTCTTGTTTGAATCCAACACTATTGCATATTATTTGCATATTGAATTATGCTCCTCTTCTTTTTTTTTCTCTTAAAAAAAATAGGTGGATTTAACTTCTAAAAATAAATTTTCAATTGAAATTAACATCAACTTGAAGAATATTGAATAGGAATACAATCTATGTGATTTGAAAAAGATTACAATTTAATATAAATTAGTATAATTTTAATTAGTTTTTAATTTAAATTGAATTGGATGAGCAATTTTATTTGAACCAGTTTGAATTTGAATATTTCTAAATCATATTATGCCATTATGGTATTATACATGTTATATTATGACTACTTTTAGTCAATTGAATTATTTTCCTTTTTCTCTATATATAAAGATGGTTTCTATTCACACAAAAATATCTCTATATGAAGGTAATAATTAAGATATATATGATATTAAATCATTTAATTAAATGTATTAAAATATTTAATATTTTTTAATTATCATCTTTAAAAAATACATTTTTATGTGAGTAGTTACCCAATATAAATTACTGATGTATATTATATGCTATGGCTATCTTTTTGTGAATGAGTCACCGGCTGTTAATTGTTAACAAATTATTAATAATTAGTGGTTTATTTGTTCAGCTGTTTTTTTATTATTTTTTAAAATTAATTTTATGTTTTTATTTATAAGTTATAAATTTGATATCAATTATTAAAAAATTAAATTTAAAATAAATAAGGTACGGTAAAAAATCATTACATTGTTATTATATATAACAAAATAAAAATAAAAATTTATAACATTATTTACAAATAAGTTATTTGTAAATATTATTAAATTTATTTATTTTTTCAATCCTTTTGGAGCAGACTTAAAAAAATTTATATTGAAAATACTTTATTTTTAAATATTATTTTAATGGATCAAAAACATTTATTTTATTCTTTTAATTTTATGTTTAACATCTTAAATTATCTTTAATAATTTTTAATTTTTATTTTCATTATAATATTATATCTTGTCACCATATTACTTATTATTGTCTCACCCTTTTTATTATATTGTGTTGTTTTTTTCTTCTTTCTAGTTTTTTCCTTTTCCTAATTGCTACCATGTAACATTATCGCAATCCTCAATTATGTTCATTACTTCGATCCCAAATCACCTATTATGTATTTATGTTAATTTTTATGAGTCGTTGAAAATTTTTTAAAACATTACTTTCTTAAGAGAAAAGAAATTAAAATTAAAATTGAATTGAATTTAAATTTAAATTTAAATTTTAAAAATTCAAATAAATATTTTTATATCTCTATTACATATATGCTTATGGAACATTCTAACTACCCCGTCCTGATGGGATATTTTTAAGGAAGTTATTTAGATAAAAACGTTTAAAATATTTTTTTTAAAGATATTTTTAAGTAATTAAAATTTAATACATATAATTGATTAAACTATGTTATTTTTATCAAAATTAGATCAGATAAATTGATTTGGTAAAAAAATCGATAAACTATACCTTGAATCGGTCTAAATTAATATTTTTTATAAAAAATAATTATAATATTTCTATTATAAAAAATGACTGAAATATTCTTTTATATATATATATATATATATATATATATATATATATATATATTTTAAGAATCCTAAATTTTAACTTTTTTTTTCTTTGTGTCGTTATAGGGTTAGAATTTAGGATTTTTAAAATTAAAAAAATTATATAATAAAGTTATTGTAGTCATTTTCTATATAAAAAAAAAGAATATTAATTTAAATGGATTTAAGGTTTGGTTTACTATTTTTTGATCAAATCAATTTGTATGATCTAATTTTGACAAAAATAATATAGTTTAATCAATTATATGTATTAAATTTTAGTTAATAACAAACATCTTTAAAAAAAAAGACATTTTAAGTATCTTTATGAAATATCTTCCTAAAAAGTTATATTGTCTTTTTAATAAATAACGGATGAGAATGTAATTTTTTGGTAATCAATTTTGATTTTCAAATTTAATTGCATGAATGCATGTTCTAGTTCTCAACTTTTTACATCCATATTTCCTAAGGTATTAGAAAAATAAAAGCTCCAAACATTTCAATGGTTCGTTGAATTGACGAATATATAATAACAAAAGATAAAATGGTTATTATAAGATACTTAAATACAATTTTTATAGGGTACTCCAATATAATATGCATGAATGAACATAGTTGTTTAAAATTCAATATTCCATATTACAACTCATTCATTATTCTTGTTCTTTGCCTTTGGTTTTGTAGTTCAATACATCTTTCATTATCGTTTTATTATTTGGAATTTAAAAAAAATAAAATAATAATAATATTATTCATAGAACATTGGAGAAGGGTATGTATTCATTCTTTTAATGAGGGTTAATGGATTTTTTAAAAATAAATTTTGTTACCATTTATCCAAATATTTTGTTTCATGAAATTAATTATTTGAGAATAAATTAGTCCGAAAAAAATTAAAAACCAAAATCATGGTATTGCCTTTATATAATTGTAATGTTTTAGGTATAACCCATGCTAATTAATGATGTCACTAATACTGTGTAACTGAGATTATTATAGGCCATATATAATTGCCATTATTTTAGTCATTGCTTTGGGATTGCAAGACAAAAATTAAACAAAAAAAGAAGTCCATTTGTATAAGCAACATAAAAGTATACAAAATTACAAACCATGAAAAATAATATAATATTTCTTTTTCAACACTATTAATCATTATTATTCATGTGTTTTTCCTCATTAAACACATGGCTTTCTAAGTTGATGCTAGATGGATGCTATACTTCTAAGTTTCTAATTTATACTAAGTCCAATTTGTTTGGGAAAAAAAAGTTCAAAAGCAGGTGTAATTTCTTCATTAATAATTAACATTTTTTTGTTATAATAAATTGAGTTAGTTTTTTTATTTTTCTCAATTACTAAAATTAGTAAAATAACTTAATAAAAGAAAATAATTAATGAAGTATTTATTAATTGAATCTGGCTCTTCTAAAGTTATATGATCACTTTAGAAAAAAAAAGTAGACCATTAATTACCCTTAGATTATGATAGTGAAATTTACAAATAATAAATGTTACAAATTTAAAGAGAATTTTTTTCATAAATAAAATAAAATAATTAACTATTTCTCCAGAAAAGATTTCTCAACTTTATTTTCAAGTATACGATTTTTTTTTGGAATAACAGCAAGTTCGCCACACTCCTCGGCAAACTCTATATAAAGTTATAAACAGGGGTGCGGCAAACTTGCTGTTATTTCCAAAAAAAAAATCGCATCCTTGAAAATAAAGCTGAAAAATCTTTTTTGAAAAAATAATTAATTATTTTATTTTATTTACAAAAAAAATCTAATTTAAAGGTGATTGAACCGTCACTTTATTACTTTACTAATATTATCACTTTAGAAAATTTTTTTATTATTAATTTATATGCTTAATTTCAATTTTTAGAATATTATTGGGTTAAGGATTAATTAAAATAACCCTCAAAACGTTTGTATACTTTGTTTTAGTTTTATCTCTTATGTTTTATTTATTTTAACTTTATACTAAATATTTAATTATAGTTTTAATAAAATATAGACACTGTAAAATTGGTTTCAATATTCAATAGATGCAACCATTATTGTATTCAGCATATGAGTATGAGTATATGGCTTGCATTCTACTCAAATAACATATATATAAAAAGGAAGAAAAAAAAAACTATATGGAATCAGATGACAACTTTAATTATTTGTTTCTATGTATGAATATGAATATGGAGACAAATTAAGCCGTGATTGTTGACAAGTGTGAGTGATAGTGACGGTTTTCACAACTGTTGCATAGCTGGATTTTTTTTTTCTTCGTTTAAATCTTATATTTAAATTCAATGAATTTGTAGCATATTTGTAGTGTTGGGAAAAATATATAAGAGTGAAATTTCGTTTCGACCCCTAATAATTTTTATAAGTGATATGATCTGCATTTTAATAAAATTAAAATATCGTTTTAATTCTCATGCATTTATTTCGTTAGATATTTTAACTCTTTTGTTAAATTTTCTATCAAATGATAACGGTAAAATTCTAACTATATAATTAGTTAATAATACAGTTAGAATTTTATTGGAGAAGCTAAAATGTCTAACGGAATAATTATAAATAGATGGAATCAAAATAGTATTTTAATTTTGTTAGAACGCAATAAATTGTCACTTGTAAAAATTATTAGAGACTGAAATGAAATTTTACTCAATATATAAAGATTGCCACTAACTAAGTATTTTTCTATTTATTTATTTTAAACAGTGAATATTGGAATGTAATTAGAACAAACAAATGGTACGATTTTAAACTTGTTATTTTTTATAATTTTTTTTTAATTTGAACTCGTCCTATTTAAAAATTCGACAAATCCATGAGTTCATTAAAAAGTTTATTTGTGAATTATAACTCAAAACAATAAGTTTAAAAAACTAAATTGATATTAGATAAATTTTAAATTTATAATTTATAAATTATAATTAATTTATATATTACTTATTAGTTACATATTAAAATAAAATTTTAACAAGACAACTTAACGAATTTTTTATTATTTACTTCTATAACTTCATATATACATATACAAGTAACAAGTTTATGGTATTTTCTACAACGTTTTATTTTAAGCTTTAATTATTACTATATATAAGAAATCCAAAAATCGATTCCATTGGCTTAGTTAAGGATATTTGTTATGGTGAGACTTTAGAAGTCAGCGTTTAACATAATTACCCAAAAAAAAAAATATTGAGAGGCAAATCTAATTAGGATACAATGTGTACAATAAAAATATTTTTATAATTAAAATTAAATAATAATTAAATTAATTAATTATTATTTATTTTTAATTTAAAATACAACTCAAATAAAAATTTAAAACAGTGAATAACGCAAAATTGCATCCTTCTCTCCCATTTGAACTGAATTGCTTCTTGTCCAATCTCATCTTCTCTCAACGGTGTCGCGCTGCCACTCACAACAGCTGCCGTCGCGCATAGCTTCGGGAGACGCCGCCGTGCGCATCGCGGACGACCGAGCAGCACCGTCACGAAGGTTGTGTCGTTCGCGCAATCTTGAACGTGCCAGTCGGAAAAATCCCTCCCACCAACTGGCGACGTTTCACCCTCCGACGTCTTCATTCGTGTTACATAGGAGACATACTAATGTGACGTTTTCATACTGTTAGTGTTACAAGTGTGATGAGTGTTAAAGTTAGTCTCATATCAAAGAAAGCAAGAAAGAGTGAAGAGTTTATAAAATGAGAGATCCATTAACTTGACACCTTAAGGTTTTGAGTTGGATGTAGTGTTTTTTCATCTTATGTTCTCTCACTTGATTTCTCTCCGAAGTCTCCCTGATGGTCGAGAGCTCTCCACGGTTGGCCCAACACATACGTTCAACCTCCGCCGCCCATTGTCAAGATTTCTTATTGTCTCTCTAACAAAATTCCCAAAAACTAAATCAAAAATAAAAAAGAATTGACTTAATTGACTTATATATATTATAGTTAGCTCTTTAAACTTATTTTTATTGAAATTCCGATATAGTTACAGGATAATTGTTATTATGTTCTTATGCAACATCAATTAGTTAGTTGATAAACTTATTAATAATTTAATATTAAATAATTTGTAATTAAGAAATACTAGTAATTAGTAGAACTAGTATCATTAAATTTGTTTATTTTTTAAAAAATGTGATTCATTGAAAGCATGCATGGCGGCAGAGCAACCAATAAAGGAGGCACTCAATGATTCATTCATGAAAATTAATTTGAAGACGTAATAAGATTTGAATATTGCATGGCAATAAACTGTCTGTTAGTGCCGTTGATTATGGTAATCCAATTTTTTTAGTCATAATGCTTCCTTGCTTGTGTTTCCTACAAACGTTGTAGCTGCCAGAAAAAAAAAAAAGGCACAATTTTTGTCTTGTGACTTATTGTGATCGTTATACCCTTTTGCTATCTCAATTTCTCTTGTTTGATAGAGATTTCAATTTAAGGTTTTTTTGGTAACTTAGTTTTTAATATGTCTGATGTGTATTCAACTCATGACATTTTCTTCTTGATATTTTAATTTTTAAAAAATTTAGTCATTAAATCAATTTTAACATTTTATTTTATTAAAAAAGTAATTTTTACGCCGTATTTTGATAAAAAAATTACACAAATTAATATTTATTATTATTTAATAAAAACATAATAATTTTTAAAAATTTAAACATTATTTTCGTATTATTAATCATTTTATACAAACGAACAATTTGATATAAAGACTCATTTATTTAACGAAATAAAAATTTTGAAAATTAAAAGATATTAAAAATTAAAGTGTTCAACTAAAATATTTTAGGACTTAGTATTAAATATGTTTTTTTATTACTTTTAAAAAAATATAGAATATAGCTATATATATACTATAAAACATGGATATATACATATGCACTATATATCTTTCCAAATATTTGAATGCAATATATATAAAAAAAATTCCTTAAATATTTGCTCATAAACAGTTCACAAATTGCTCATAAATATAAAACTAAATTAACAATCTCTTTAACTACTTAAGTACCTATCCCGCTAAACTACGCCACTTAATCAATTAATACTTGCTTACCACATTAAGTTAATTAACCTCATTAACTGTATAATCATTTAACCAAATCAATTAGTACTATTGTCTATTGGTCAACACCAACAATTATGTATGCATTTGAATTATTTAAGAATCAGTATTTTTAGTGTAAAAAAAATGGGTAGTATTAGTTTAAAGATAAGAAAAAAATGCTGGTCACTTAGAATTTTTCTTTGTGACTATATATTTTTGTCAAACACTGAGAAATTATTACTCCAATATCATATTAATTGGAAATTCTTTTTATAATTAATTCCTCTTAATATATATTATATATTAAAATTAATTTTTATAAAATAAAATAAAAAAGAATTATTTCTACTTAAAAGAGTAACTCTATAATTTTAATTGATATAGGGCTTCATATATAATTATTTAATTGACAGATAAAAAGTCGCATCAAATAATAACCTATGAGGGGTAAATTAAACTTTAATAAATCCTATGAAGTACCTAGAGCTATATATATATATATATATATATATATATATATATATATATATATATATATATATATATATATATATATATTGATTCGTTTTTTAATTCATTTTAAATCATGAGGGGAGAAAAGAAAAAGAAATGATTATTATGGTATCAAAATATCATTGATCAATATCATATGAGTGTTGAAACTTGAAAGTTAGGTATCCGTCCATAAATTTAATCAAAAGCAGTTAGACACGCAAACAAAAACCAAAATTGATGAAACACCGGCGAATTGAATTTGAATAGCCATCTATGTGCACACAAGTGTCTTCAATAACCCTCCCACGGAAATTTGAATTTCTAAAAAAAATTGTAAATTAAATGTATAATTAACTATATATTATATATACACCAATAAATTAAATATCACTTAAATTGATATAATATTTCTAATTTGGTAAACATGTCGTAGTTGTCTTTATTTAAAGTTTATAGTTGAGAATCGTTAGATTAGATGATAATTTAGTCAAACTTATTAAATTATTCAACGATTTTCAAATATTAACTTCACATGACGAAGACAATTGCGCGCAAATTTTCACCTCCTAATTTTCTTTTTCACATGGTAAGACTGATCTGTAGTGAACTTTAAACTTCACTTAATTAAAGATTTTTTATTGATCAATGAATTATGATATATATATAGAAAATAAACTTAAATTCTTTACACTACTTACTTAAATAAATTAAACGAATAATTTATATTATTAGAGATGTTAATTTGCAAATATTCCTAGTTGATGTTGCATTTCTGCCACATAAAATAAAACGCTCCCCTTTTCTGTAGTTTTATACTTTAATTTTGCACCTCCTTTTAAAGTGAGTTAGTGATCCAAGAAATCATCAAGTCCAAATCAAATATATATATATATATATATATATATATATATATATATATATATATATATATATATACTACCTAATTGTCTTGTCAAACCTTCTTCCATTGTAAATAATGAAATAAATAAAAAATGAAAAATCGGATCTAAGTTAACACAATATTATATATAATATTAAACTCACAAACATAACTTTTGATATTATTTGATAATATAGATAATATTCAATAATTAATGTGAATTTTGAAATCGGAAATCATACCGCGCAATTCATTCTAAATATGAGACATAACTTAATTTGACAAAATTTACCAAAGCTATATTTAAGCAGTAAGATCAATGTCATCTCCAGCAATTCTAAAAAAATACTAATTATTTAATTCACTAAGATATCCCCACTGATGCTGCCTGTCTTCCATACACATTAATATATATTAATACATATATACATACATCACTTTAGGGACGATGAAAGTAATCAAATAAAAAGTGAAATTATTATTTTCATAAAACCAGTTCTCCAAATAATTTAACTTGATATAAAATGAGGGTATATAAATAAGTACATCTCTAATAAAAACTTCTTTTGAAATTTTATAAATTTTACGTAGATATTTTTTTAATTTATCTTATACTAATTTTGTTTTAGAATTTATAATAATCTAATTCTAAATTTTTAAGTCATAACAAATTACAAGTGATTACCATGGCTGGTATTTAAAAGGTGATGTGTCTAATTGGCTTAAAAAAAGTTAAAAATTAATATTTAATTTTAAAAATATAAAAATAAATTATTTTTAAATATTTAAATTTTGTTAAAAAAATAAGTACTATGATACCATTTTTTTTTAAAATTTAAATTAATAAAAGAAAGTAATGTAAATGGTTATATCTCTATAATAAATTAGACAAAAATTAAATACCAAATTATAGATACCAATATATAAACATCATAAAATTCAAGTGAAAACTCAGTTGTAGTCGACTTTAAGTGAAGTTGATAGCCGAGAGCCGTTAAATAAAAATTTAGTCAAATCAGTCAAATCATCTAACAGCTCTCGATTATCAATTTTACGTGAAGTCAACTGCACCTGAGTTTTCACCTAAAATTTACCTTATACTATATCATTAACTACTTTTCTAAAAAAAAATAAAACTAATATAGGAAGAGTCGTGTAAATAGGTATATCTCTTATATATCTACTCTTTAATAAATATATATGCACAGTGTAATTCACTACAAATAAAGCCCCACAATGCCATACATTAATAATGGAAATCGGAGAGAGTATAATATGATTTTTCTTTTCTAAATATAATAATATTTCATAATTACGGTTGCAGCTATATATATTAAGATACATAAAAATTACAGAAAAAATGTATAATAATAATAATAATAATAACAACATGATCATAAGTGCGGTTGCAAGATGGATCAAAGCGGTGATAATTAAACCCTACTAACAAGATTGCATTTTGAGAAGTGCAATTCAAAATTAAGGTTCTTGTTTGCCTGGGAATGAAGGTAGTAGGTCTTGCAACAAGCCATAGTCATGAGGGAATTGAAGATGATGTTGTTCTTGATGCTCTTGTGATGGCGGTGGAGGAGGAGGATAATGAGGATTATGGCCAAGGTTTAATTGGAAAATAGGGTTTTGATGATGATTATTATTATTTATTAGTGGTTGATGGGTGTTACTATTGTTAGTAGTGTAAGTTGGAAGCAATTGAGAGAGGAAATCTTGGGGGAAACTTGTTGGCCTTATTAGGGATGTGGAAGCAAAAAGGGAAGGTGAAGAAGCAAACACGGTGGCGGCGCTGCCGCGCAGCGTCGCCGGGCAGTGGTGGTTGTGCTGCCCTTCATATGTTGTGATCACAATTGATGGGTCTTGGTATGACCTCTCCACTCTCTTCTTCACATTGCACTTCTGAGTAGTGCATCTATAATAACTCCTGCATTTTTGTAATATAACATTATTATCCAATATTATTTGTACATAAAAAATTAATTATCAAATTAGTTCTTATATATATATTATTTAATTTATTTTTAATATATATTTTATATTTTAAGATACTAATAATTTAGTGATTAATTTTTTTAGGATAATAACTGTCTTAAAATTAAGGTAAAAATTTAGGTACAGTCATATAAAGTTGATAGCTGAGAGCTGTTAGATGAAAATTTAGTCAAATCAGTCAAATTATCTAACGACTCTCATTTATCAATTTCACGTAAAGTCGAGTGCACCTGAGTTTTCACCTAAAATTAAATGATTAAATTTACAATAATAAAAATAATTATGTATTACAATTGTGAAAGTACTGAATACTAAATGTTAAATACTATTTTTACATAAAATTTTCTAGTTTCCAGATTTGTAGTAGTATTAATGGTACTTTTGCTCTATGTACTAATCTAACTTACATCCTTATTGAATTTCTGAGTCTCCAATTATATATATTTTTAAAAGTAATATGAGCTTATGAACATATCTACATTATTACCATAATTATTAGTAGACATATATATAATTGATGACAAAAAGAGACTCAATTATAAGTATAGTACTTATTAGATATAAACATTTACAAAACCTAAATTTAGCAATTATCTAACCCAAATAATAATAATAATAATAAAATACGACCTTGAATGTCATCAATATCAATGTACTTTGTTGATGACTTTGGGCATCAGAATTTCCATAACCATTCATCATTTTGTTCTTTCTTGGTGGTGGTGATATACTACAAGACTATCATAATATAATTTTTCTTTGAAAGGTTTAACATATATATAGAAATAATATTGAAATAAATTTGGAAATAAATAAAATAAACCTTGGATATGGACTATTTTTTACTGCTTTCTGTCCATATTTTCTCCATCTATATCCATCTTCAAGGTGATCAATCTCACTTTTGGTCATGAATGCAAAGCGTGGCTCTCTTGGCTTTTTCTCTTTCTTCTTTGGCTTATTCTTATTATTCCTAAAATGTTTCAAAACATACATTAGTCAAATTTCACAGCATGATATATATGTAGCCCACTATAACCAAACTCAAAAGCAAGGAATATTATCATTAGGGTTAATAATAAGTAGTATATATCTATGTTTGTCTCCACCATTTTAGACAAATTCCAAAAACTTATATATATACAACAAATCACACACATGTATATACAAAATGTGATGACATAGCTATAGAGTAGAGAAAAGATTGACCAATTGCATTTCATATGATAAAAGTCATAAATAGTTGAAAAGACACAAAATCATGATATACATACATAATACAATTGTATAGTAATTCAAACTTTCTTTTGAAAAAAAAAAGAAATTAAAATTAATTAGATAATATAATCAGAGATCCTATATTCATCATCAATTGAAGGAATCAAGCTAATAAGGACATTAAACTAATTAATTAAAATTCTTCTATTCTTAATTTCTTACTACCCTCCACGGATCTACAAGAAACAATTATTAAAATAAAAAAATTAATTAAAAAATATTAAAATAATAAAAAAAAAACCTACTCTTTCTTAGACTTTGCATCTTCTTCTTCTTCTTGTTGACACCCTTTTGGTTGCTTCTCATGTTTCTTGGTACTTTTGGATGATGAGTCTTCTTCAGTAAGTGAAGCATCAGCTTCATTAGATGAAGAAGAAACTGAGGAATTGAGTGTTGTTGAGTCTCCACCAACAACACTTGATGATGGTAGTTGATTCTTGTTTTCATCAATGGATGATGAGATGACTTCAGGTGAAGAACAAGACAAGTCAAAGGCTCTAGAGAGGGTGTTATAATCCATGGAATTACCATGTAACAAACAATCAGTGAAACTTGTAGTGTTGTTATCAATAAACCCTTCTTGATGATGATGAGATGAAGAAGAAGTATTAGTAATCATTCTAAACAAGGGAAAGTTTGATTGGTTGAGTTCATGATTGTTGTAATAGAAAGGGTCAAAGTGAAATTGGTCTTTATCTTCATTATTCGCCATGAAAAAGAAGAGAAGAAAAGAAGAGAAGAGGAGAAGATTGAAGAAGAGAAGAGAGTGATCAAAGGAAGAGAAATACAAATAAATAATAATAATAATAATAATAATAAATATTAATAAAGGTAGCTTTTAATTTGAGAATGAAATTTCAGCTAAGACTTAATTTGAGGGTTGCTTGTTATGGGAAAGGGAACTTTTGGTTTTGGAACTTTGTTTCATATCTTTTTCCTACTTTTTTACACTCCTTTTATCTCTTTTAATTTCTCTTTGGAGGTAATTCAGCAGTAGTGTGTGTTTCTTTTTTTTTTTTTTCACAAAACCACTTGTTCAAAAAAAAATTTAAACAGATACGTAAAAGAAAATATATGAATGATTATATTTCTAGCACGTTCTAATTTTTTTTTTTAGATTTATCTGATTTTTTGTATAGATATTTTTGTGTTATTTTTTTTCTTTAGACAATAATAAAAATCAAACTTTACATCATTCAAGTATAATAATTTTGATACTATATCATAAAATTACTTCTTCTAAAAAATTAAATCGATAAAAAAAATGGTGAAAACTCAGGTGCAATTGATTTCACATGAAGTTGATAAATGAAAGCCGTTAGATGAAAATTTAGTCAAATCAGTCAAATCATCTAACGACTCTCAATTATCAACTTCACGTGAAGTCGAGTGAACTTGAGTTTTCACAAAAAAAATATAATGAATAATTATATCTCTAATATTTTTTATCTAGTTGTTCAATTAAATATTTGTATATATTTATATATTATATATATGGTATGTATTTATTAAATAATTTTTGAATGAGAAAAAATAATCAATTTGATTTTGAAATAAAAGGGAATCATTGTGATATATGCTTGTGGCGTGACTTGTTGATGTATTAGGTATTATCACACCCTATATGTATATATATATCCTCAAAACCAATTGGTCCAAGGATTAATAGTCAATTGGTTGAATGACTTATTAATTACTTATTTAACTCTTGATAACGACATCAGAGATAATTATATTATTATAGAACTATATATTAATTTATATTATTATATATATATTTGGTCCTTTTGAATATAATCAATTAGCTATGATATATAATAAGATCGGTAACGCAAGCATGCTAAGATAGTTTTTTATTTGTTAAATTGATAATTAATGTTAATTAATAGTTCTAGCTATATATATCTACATTAGTTAACAAGCAAAGTAGTTTATTTAATTTATTTAATTTTTTAATAATATTTTTCTAATATTAAAACCCAGGTAATTTTATGATCACCTAATATTACCCAACATTCTTATTAATAATTAACAAATATAATTATTTAGGTTTTTGCATTGGAAAAAAGGAATTATCACAATTACTGAATTCAAAAATATCAAAATAATTAATTAACATCAAAATTGCATGTTTGTGATTCTATGAGCTCCACGTAAAAGGTTTGGAATGGATCATATGGTACGCACTATGCAGTGTGTGAATTGACGTATATATAATAATATATAAATAAATGAATAAATTAATTACCAAATGAGAATCATATATTCATATCCTTTGGGACGTTCAGTATCTGGAAGAAGTTCTAGTTTAATATATTTTAATTCCATAATAATAATTTGAAATTGTCAGCTTCAGAACATAACGTAAGAAATCAAACTGCATAATTTGTACCATGGGCCCTTCATCAACAGGTATATCACATGACAACAATTTAATTATACGTTAAAAGTAATAGATCCTTTAATTTGTTGTTTCCTTCTCCTATATATCATATTCAAATAAAAAATATACACGTTAATAATAATAATAATTAAATAATTGTTATATATATTTTTAGATATTCACATTCTACAATTTAATGGATCAAAATTTAATTCGTCGTAAATTTAAATTTTATGATTAATAAATTATTATATATGTATAAAATAGAATTTAAATTTTCGATACTTATTTAAATAGATGAGTGATTACTCAATTAGATATATTTATATAAATTTTTTTAAAGATATTATTATATGAATTTGGATTTTTTAAAGTTTGAATTTTATTTTAAAAAATAAAATATAATTTTTTATTCTTGAATATTTTCTTTTTTATATTTATTCTTACTTTCATTTATGAAATAAATAGTGAGAGATCACACTTTATTCTCTAAAATAAAATTCAAATTTTAGGATCTAAAACTTTATTATATTATATGATTATATGGATGGTGGTGATCACGTTTTGTGAAGAAGAAAGGAATTGAGTGAGTCAAAAATTGCGACTATACGGATTTTGGAATTTTGTGAAGATTAAGGTGACACGTGTCAAACGTTTGGGCACCGGCATTTGACCGTAACGCTGGCACGTGCGACACACTCCCCCTCTATGTGCTGACACACGTGCTCTTTCTGTTCAACATTTTTAGGGCACACATTCTCTTTTTCATTTCAAATTATTAAAAAAAAGGAAAAGGGAAAAAAGAGAGATAAAAAAAAAGATTATTGGAGTTCCATTCAGATATAAGAAAAATAGATGAAAAATAGGTTGATAATAATACGTGACAAGTTGAGAATATGATGAGAATTATTGTAGTCATATAATTGACAATACGTCACAAGTTGAGTGCATTATTGTATATCTTCTTCTACTGTACCATTGTTAAATATTGAATCAATAATTTTTTTTTTAATCAAGTGTTTAAAAAATTATTTTTAACAAAACTATTGGTTTACTAATTCTTTTTATAATGATACAGAATTTTTTAGAAGAATATTATAAAATTAGTAAAATTTATTATTTTTACTATTAATTAATTACCAATATTTAAAATTATGAATTTAAAATATGTTATTAAACTGTTAAATAAAAAATATTAATTTTTTTTTCTAAAGTTAAAAATGAAATTCGAACTCATAATTTTTAAATAAATATAAAAAATTATATCATTTGAATTATAATTTATTAATAATAAAAAATATTAAATTAATAATTAAAAATATTGATAGAAAATAATAAATTTTGATAATTTTAAATTTTTTTTCAAATTTTAAAAGACAACTGAAATTTTGAGATGCGCCTTTTTCTTTTTCGATTTTTTTTGAAATACTTAGTTAAAGATTTGGTTGAACAATAATTTATTCACCTATATCACCACTCATTATACTATATAGATATTTTTTTGTTAATTTATTTGTATTTATCTCTTATTTATTACCGAACTCATATTGCCAAACTTTTTTTTCCTCTTCCATTATAACATTAAAAATTTTATTTGACCTACATTATATTACATACGAAACAAGTAATACAGGTTAGGCGAGATAGACATTCATATAAATAATAATGAATAAATAAACAAATAACATGGAATAATAATTTATTGTTTATCAAAGATATTCGGGACAGACATATATATATATATATATATATATATATATATATATATATATATATATATATATATATATATATATATATATATATATAATCTCATAAGCATAAGGACAAAATCAAACCTTTTCAACGAGTATGCACATGAAAATCGCAGAATATTGTTTATCTTCTATACAATAAGTCTGTACAAATTAAACATTATTTTTGTGAAATTAATTTATTTACTGTGAGGGAGATTTTCTTACTTTTTATAAGCTATCTTAGTTATGCTTATATACTATTAAATAATACCAATACTGATGATGATGATGATATAGGACACGATATATATAAAATATATAATGACACAAATTTTAATTTATTATAAGATATAAAGATATAATATATATAAAAATATAAAATATTTTTTAAATAAATTATAATAATATTTTAATATTTTATTAATATTAAATATAAATTATTTTAAATATTTTTAATAGATATTTTAATTGTATAAAATATTTAAAATAATTTTTTATTTGTTTTAATAAATAATATATATTATTTTTAAATTAAACTTATTTTAATAATATAAATTAAAATTAAAATTGGACTAGTTGAGAAAGAGTTTAAGATTAGAGTTAATATGAATCATAGATTGATCTATTTCTATAAAAGAGGTAAAAAGAGTTATTTTTAGTATCCATCCTCAAAGTATATCAAAAGAAGACAGTATAAAGGCTAATGAGGAATTTCTTTGTTAGAGGTAGAATTTTAAAAAGTTTTAACTACACCAATATCTGTCTAGTGCCAAAGGTTCCAGATGCAAGCGATATGATTCAGATAAGGCCCATCAGTTTGTCTTCTATTATCTATAAAATCACTTTGAAGGTCCTGGTCCACAGACTCCAAAAGTGTACAAGATAATTAACCCTACTCAAAGTGTATTCTTGAAAAGTAGACTTATTTCTTATAACATTCTTGTAGTCATTACCTTAAACAAAAGAAGTAAGGCTTGAAATACAAAATGGCACTCAAGCTTGATATGAGTAAAGTTTACGACATGATGGAGTGACATTTTTTATGGTTTATTATGAAGAAGATAGACTTTGAATTGAGATTCATTAACTGGAGTTGTGAATTGTTGACAATCGTTTTTTACTCTGTTATTGTGGGAGGTTAACCCTATGATTTTTTTAAACTAAATAGAGGCATCCGTCAAGGTGATCGTCTACTTCATTTTCTTTTCTTATTATGTGCAAAAAGATTTTTTTTTTTTTTTACTAGACAAAGCAGAGCAAAGTAGTGTCATTTAGGAAATTCAGATAAACAGAAGATACTCAACTATAAATTACTTACTATTCGCTGATGATTCAATTCTATTCGGTAAAGTCTCGAAAAATAGTTGTGCCTCTATTATAGAATTATTGGAATCTTACAAGAGTTTCAGTAGAGAAAAAGTTAATCTTAATAAATCTATTATATTAGTAATAGCACTTCAAAGCTTATTAGAACCTCCCTAACAATTCATTTGAATATTTCTCGCATAGGTGCACGTGATAAACAATTGGGTCTACTTTCTCTTATTAACGCGCTCTAAAAAATTGACTTTCAACTCAATTAAAGATAAGGTTTTCAAAAGGACACAAAGATGAAAAAGGTGTTTGTTATCTAATGGAGGAAGACAGGTATACTTCGAATAGTTGGTGATGCCATATAATAGTGGAACCAAGTATTAATCTCAAATTTTTTTTTCTTTAGAAATTGCTCAATGAATCTTTTCCATAATCCTAGGAGAAGATGAAGACACAATTCAATGGGTAATGAACAGAGCAAAAACATATAAGGCTACATCAGGGTACAAGATTGCTTACCAATTTTACCATATCTTCATTAAGTTTTGTCTGAACTTCATACAATGGAGGTCAGTTTAGAGCCATTTACGGAAGCTGAAAATACTTCATAAGATTTTGTCTCCATAGTAAGTTTTCTGTTTTGCTTCTCATCCACCAGCGGTTTCCATCCACTTCCGCAATTTGTCTAATCTGTAAGTCAGCTTCAGAATCACTCATGCACTGTCTATTTTTTTTTTTTTTTGTAGAGATACTAATCTAATGTGGAAGAAAAGTTCTTGGGCTTATCTCATTCCAGATCATAGATGTTCCTTATTTTTCGATTGGTGAAGGAATTCGGTATTACAAACTGGACCTCAAGAAACAAGCCCTCAAAGAGCTCGATTAGTTTTGATTATAGTTTAGAATATTTAGAAGAAAATGTGTCGGCTAATTTTCGAGCATGTTTAGAAACTTTCGAAAAAAGTGTTAACAACATTATTTAAGTTGAATCAGGAATTATCTATTTTGCCTTATACATAATGTTCTAAAATTTCTTTCCTATCTACTTTTGTATGTTATTTTTTTCTTATAATTTTACCAAGTCATAAATATTTAAAAATCTTTTTTTTTGGTACTATTTTTGAATATTATATTTATTTTTTATTAAATAAAATACTATTATTATCTTTTAAAAAAATATAATAAACATTATGTATAAAATGTATTTAATATACAAATATGACAACTCTATTAAATGTTGGTATTTCGTAGGATATTAGACTTTTAATATTATATTTTTTATGTATAAAATTGAACATATCAAAAAGTAACTTAACTAACAAATATAGAATAAAGTATTATATTGTTTTTAAATTAATGAATCCAACTTAATTCTAAAATTAAAAGTTTCAAATAATATCTAAATACTTATAAAAATGATCTAAAACAGTAAAACGTATTATTAATTTTCCAATAATACGAAGTATTTCTTAACTAGTGGCTTGGGAATTGGGATTAGTTAGTAGTTATTTTTTTATTTTTTCCAATGCAGCATAATAAGAAATTTAAGAATCTAAAAATGTCAAATTGTAACTGTTACTCACCACGCCTATGTCTATGGGTAGTTGCTGAGTGGGTTATGACGTCACCTTATATTCTTTCTTTATCTGATCTTTTTGTTCTTTTTTTTTAATTTTAATTTAGTTACTTACATTGGTGCCCGAACTTTGTGGCACATATTTTGTTCATTTTGCATTCCCTAATTGTGCCATATCATATGGTGTCACACTATAGTGTATATAATAATATATGATATCACATTCACATCAAATCACAATCAAAATTCAAAAGACAAAATCGAATTGTGAAGATGGTCAAACTCACCCATTCACCCACTCTTCTCCCTTTCTAACAAACTTCATTCTAATTACCGCTCTATTACATTACACTTTTTCATTAATCAAATTTTAACCACGTCATTTAATTGACAAGTGTTTTAATTTTCTTTATTATCATTGTTAGCTAGTACATATGCTGCTGAATTATTTTTATTTGATCGTTCTATTTATTTATATTTTGGTCTTGCTCAAATAATTATATTTACATTTTATTATTAAGAATTTTAAAAATATTATATGCACACTAAATTACTGAATTAGTTATTAGGTATTTGTGTATAAATATATATTATTCTATATATTTTTAATGTATATTTTATATTTTAATATATATTTTATATAAATAATTAAAATAATTAATTTAATAATTAACTTTTAGTATATACGTAATATAATTATTATTAATAATTTGATTAATTCGATTATTGTTTTCTATATATTCGTTCTAAAAGGGGAATGAGAGTTTTTCAATGAACAAAAAGGTTATTTCTAAAATTTAAATCAAAGAAATTTAATCAACATCTATTATGGTAATCAATAATCTCATATTATATATTATTTAGTAGGTTTTGGTTTGTGTGTGCATTGCCTCATTTTAATGTATTCTAGTCTAGGAAGTACCGATACGACACGCGATACGGACACGACATGACACGAATACGCCGACACGTTCTTTTTATAAAAAATTGGATACGACACATTTAGGATACGTTGTGAATTAAAATTTAAATAATATATTAAATTAATAAAATATCATATTGTAAATATAAGAGTAAATATAATTGTATAAAAAAGTCTTAAAATTATGTAATTATTAAAAAAAAAATTTTAATCTACTCTTGTCATCTCGCTAACAGAAAATGTATCAATTTTTTCTCCTCCAAGTCCATCATGAATCAATTATAAAGAAAAAATTGGTTAATCGGGCCATAAAATCACAAAATCAATCGAAGATTTGCAGTCCAGTAGAAAGATCTGTCTCATGAACATCTGAATCGGGTTGGACTCGTTCGGATTCGTGGCCGCTCCACCAAGATTCGGGTCGGATTCGTTCAGATTCGTGACCGCTCTACCAAAATTTTGTACCGCAAAAAGACACGCCGTCGATACGCTCATTTGAAGTATCCACCGGATATCGGTGTTGGATTCGTGTCCGATACAGATACGCTAGCACCATGAGAAAATCCGTGCTTCATAGATTCTAGTATGTTATTTTCTAATATGGTGTCTTTATATATTATTATGAACTTTAGGGCAACTTTGTTTGGAATGTTAATGGTCATAACAAAAATAAAATATTATAATAATGATATATATATTATTATATATGTATTAAACTATTAATAAGCAAAACTCACGTAATTTTCGATAGAGAGATATTGGTCCTTTATTAAATGTCTCCCGAAATTATTCACAAATAATATATAAAGACTACACGTACTTATTAATCGGTGGTCCAATAATAATGTTAATAATGTTATTTCTTAAAAAAAAAAGAGAAAAACAAACTAATATGCATGCAGGTCAAATTATTGATTAATTAACATTAATTATCAGGCATTTGACCAAGACTACACTAATAATACAGAAGAAGATAGAAGATAGCACGCGCATTTTTATCGTTAATTAATCACTGGCTTAAAATAAATTTAAAACATGGCATGCACATTGCACATTTTCCCCCTTAGTCAACAAATAATATATATAACATTTTTTATTTAATAAAAATATGATAACCTTTTCAATATATAAATACTATTATTTTGAATTTTTTTACCTTAATTATTTAAACCTGTTTTTATTAGCTAGGGTTAAATATATGAGCACGGCAACATTTTGTATAGAAATTGAAAATTAATGATTAAGATACGATAATTTACCCCAAGAAAAAACGAGTTTAACCATCACATTACTTATTAAAAAAAAAAAACACACACACATATTTGAAAATATAATTTTTGTTTTCACATATTATTTCGCGTATATATATAGTAATATTATTGCTGAAAACAAATATCTCAATCCTCACATGCACGATTATATTAATGAAACCACTTTAATAAAGATACTAAAAATATTTTTTTTTAAAAACATTTATATATGTAATATTATTATTAGACATTTTTATTAAATTGATTAATAATTTATTTTTTAACAAATCAGAACAAAATTGATTTATTATAGTAATAATAATAAACCTAATTGTCTACATTATAATTATTAGACTCGATTTAATCCGATCGAAATACACAATTTAAACCGAATATCCTTAAATTTTTTGATAAAAGATAAATATATTTCTAATTTCTTATTTTGTAGACATTTAAATCCCTAAAAATTAAAAAATATAATTAGATCCCTAAAAATTAAGTTTATTGTTATTATTATAAAAAAAATCGATTTTATTCTAATTTGTTAAGAAATTAAAAAAATAACCAATTCATTAATACGTTCAATAATAATGCGATACATAAGCATCTTTACAAAAAAAAATATTTTACGCGTCTTTATGAGAACACCCCATTAATTATAACAAACAATATAACAATCCCTAATTCTCAAGCTGCTTGATATACTACTATAATTATTATTACATACATAGATAATAGACCACCTATATATATTTTTTCTTTTTTCTTTTTTTAAAGAAGCCAACTCTTTTCTACAAATGGGGACATTTTTTTAAAAAAATTATCCCTTAATAGATAGGGCACTTATAATGTCTACTTCTTCATTGAAGGATTGCCTCTAATATTGGTACATATATCATAGTTATGAGAAGTTGGTATAATTAACCGAAGACTTTTTTTATAGGTGGGTGCAAATCCAACAAAGAGCACCACTGGTTAAATGATCATATCACATTCAAATAAAATGGCCCCCACTAAACAAAATAAAGCTGAAAATTAATAAGGAAGAAGTAAGCAGATAAAAGCATAATTTAGTTTGATTTGACTTTGATGGAAACACATAAAAAAAATTAGAAAGTCAGTTAAATTGTATTATTTTTTTCAGCAATTATTTCTTAATATTTAAAAGTATAGACTAAAAATATATTATTAAATTATTAAAATAAATAAATTAAATTAATAACTAAAAATAATAAATTCTGATAACTATTTAAATATTTTTTGTATATTTCATGCATCATTCAAATCCTCCTCCCTTTTGTTTATATACGAGTTAAAACAAAAAGGGAACCTTAAAAAAAAAAACCCTTGAAAAAATATTTTTAAATTTTTAATTTGTTTGCATATCTATTTAGCTAATAAGAAGAATGAATTTTGAGAAGTTAATTAGTTTTTGCCTATTTTGTAATTTCTCTTTATCCAAACACAGTTTACTAAAGAATTTACTCTATTTTTACCGTACCCTAACCAAACATAACCTAAATTAAAGCGGGTTTTAAAATTGCATGACTTATATAGTGTAAATTATAAATAACTATATTTGACTCTAAAATGCTTATAGTTATATAGAATAAACATTTTTTTTTGCTCAATTATAATCACATCTACTAATATAAACGGTACATGTATTAACTCAAATAAGAATAACATGCATGATTGACTCAACCATATCATAAAGGGCATTTATTACCACAATCATATATGTCTGCTTAATTAATAAAATAATAAACTTTATATATAATAAATTTTATAGACCTAACTGAACTATATATAATAAACTTTAACTTTTAGGTCATGACAGTTAAAAAAAAAGGTAAACACGAGGAGTATGAAGAATTAGTTTTATATTAAAAAAAAAGTTATTAAATAAGAAATTCGTTAATTTAACGTTTTTTTTTTTGAATTTTTCTGGTGATTAAGAATTCTCTAAAATGGCCCAACAATAATTCTAACCAGGCTAGTATATATCTCTTGTTATATTAAGTTGCGTTTGATGCTGAGAATATGATAAGATAAGACATCGAAAAAAAGATACAGAAGACACAGAGATATAAAAGTGTTCTTGTATTTTGTTTGATGATAAATTATAATAAATTATAAAAGTTTAATTTATTCTCATTTTTTTATTAAAAATTTTTAAAAAGAAAAATATAATAATAAAAATTAAATTATAAAAAATTAATAAAAATAATAAAAAAATTATGTATCTATATTTTTCTCATCAGTATAAATATAAAATATATTAATTCAGTGTATTTAAACATAATTTTTTTATTTATATCTTATTTAATAAATACAATTTTATATTTTTATATTTCTATCCCAGTATTTTGTACGTTTAAATTAAATAAACACAATCTTAAAATGATAAATAATCTGTATACTAAATATACAGAAATTTTCAGTTAGGATGTTAAACCCATTATTGAATTGTAAAAAGATGTAATTGGATAAATAAAGTCAACAATAATTTAACTACTTGGATTAAGCTCAAACAACAAAGTAAAATAAAACCACATCAAATTTTATTGGCGTCTAAAGAAATTTATATTATTATATTTTATCAATAAATAAAAGTGTACAACATGTTCCAATAATTGGTTCGAAGTTTAACTAATAAAACGAATTACGAAATTTGTGTGTACTTTCGATGATATGATATTTCATTCGCCATCTATATATTCATGAAAAAATGGAAAAAGAAATATAATTGATGGTAACCAAGATATATTTCATGTGTTCATCATCATCATCATTGTCCTTAGCTATGAAACGAAAACCCCATCAATATATGAGGAGCGTGAAATTGTTAACATGTTTGTGTGTCGTTTGTGTATGATATAATAATTAAGAACATCACTTATAATTATTGTTATATATCAATTCATATTAATTATTGATTGTCAATTATATATTTTGTCAACTTGGGTAGGTTGTTTGTTAGGTTTGTGCTGTACGAAGAATCTCTTCTTATATGAATAAGGACATCCCAACTAAAAATCAATATATAAATATATAACAGAAAGTGCATGAATATATAAATAAGAAAAAGTGTATGAATTAATTTTTGAGTCAACCACAAATAAATTTCTGTATTTTTTTATTTCGAAAATAAATAATTTTTTATTAATTAAAAATACAAAAACGTCTCTTATTTTTTAAAATACAAGACATCGTGAAAGACCGATTTGTCTTTATATATTTTGGATAGAAGGACATAAATGTTTCGTATTTTAGAAGGTTATGAATATTTTTGTATTTTCAATTAATAAAAAATCTATTTGTCTTCGAATTAAAAAGTTAGGAATCTATTTATCTTTTTTTTTTTAGTTAGTTAATATTAGTCAATACTAAAATTTATGATTTATGATTTAGAGTACAATATTAAAGATTAAAAAATTATATATAATTTAAGATTTATAATTTAAAATAAATAAAATAATTTTAAAAATTTATTTAATGTTGGCTAAAAAGTTTTGGTTTTCTAATATTATTTTATAAATGAATAGGAAAATAAAAATAGTAAGTAATATTTTACACATCAACTCGATTATAAAGACTAGTGGCTCAACAGGCACTATCGTGCCTGTTCAGCCGCTTTTCTATTGTTTCGAAGAATTTAAAATTATATTATTTACTTTTCAAATTTATTAGATAAATATTTTTTTATTTTAATATTGACGTGATCTTATTTATATCATATTTTGTTGAAATTAAAATTACTATAAAACACTTTAAAATGTTAAATTATAAAACCACACAATAAAGAGGTAATATAAAATCATCATAGTTTAAAGTTCTAGGTAATATATGAGGTGAAATATTCGATAGAATAAATTTTTATTCTCAACTATTCTAAAATATACAAAAAGTATTTTCAGAATGATAATACTTATATTGTATTTCATTTTTTTGGTGACTTTCTATTGTATTTTTTTAAAAATTTTGAATGCCGTCTATTAATTTATAATATTTTTAATTTAATTTTTTAAATTTATTATGACAAAATAACGATATAATGAAGTTTTTGTCCGCTAAAATTGCGAAAATATTTTTAAAAATTAGTTTATTCATTGTACTTTATTTTGTTTTTTTTTTGGGCGTTTATGTTATATTCCATACATTATTAAATTTTAATTTGATAATTTTTTTATCATCAAGGACTTATTATTTAGTTACTGTAATTTAATTAAGATTTATTTGTCATCACTAAATGATGTTATGTGTATTATGGTTATTGCCATTAAATAATATTAAATAATATTTGTAGTAGCATTTTTTTAGTTTGTACTTAAATTAGTTATTCAACAAAAATTTATTCGGTAACTCATAAAAATATATACAATGTTATCTATATTTTTAATTTGAGAATTTTTAGTTTAGTTACCTATTGACTTATAATATTTAATATAGTGTTTTGATATTTTTAAAAAATTAGAACACATTTTGCCATGACCAAATTTTACTATCTATGTAAATTTTTAATTGGGTAAAGATTCTATAATAAAAAGGATCCATATAATTTATACAATACATTAATAAATACATGAGATAAAATAAGATATATTTTTGTACTATTTTACAATAGTTGTTATTTTGTGTTTAAGGTAGATCTTTTCTAATTTTACTATTTAATTTTAAAAGATATATGTTGTTACCAAAATTTTATTACAAAGTTATTGTTATTATTAGTCTTATGAATGTATTGCCTATTTAAAATTTATAATATTTGTTAATTATTTGTTTTATTTTTTTTATTATAGAATTCATAATTTTGTTTAACAGAAGGCATTTTATATAGTAGTGCACAATATCAAACCTCTTAATTTATTCAATACAAAAAATATTTTAAATGAATATTATGCGATGAAGATAAAATATTAAAAATACAAGTAGAGCAAGTGAGTACTAACTTCATATTTGCATGGCTTTTAGTATTGTTTGTATCTGATTCATTATAAGAGATTGATTGAGGCATTATTTAGTAGCAGTGGTGTATGTCTCGACCTACACTAATACAAAAAAAAAATACAAACTTAATATGTTTTAGATTATCTTAAAAGAATTAAAAATTAGTTCTCAGAAACCAAATCAAATCGCGTAAATTAAGTTAATTAATTTTGTTGATCTTCTATATTAATATTTAATGTATAGGCAAAATGACTTAAAACGACGTTATTACATGTTTTGAATATATAGGGTACTAACCAGTTAGGACATCACCACATTTTTTACTTGAACAACTTCATTATAATGTGATTCCAGACCTATATTTTTAAAGAGCAATACAGATAATAAGCATAATTTGAATTCATAAGATTAAAATTAGTTATCATGATTAAAGTTAACTTTTATGTCGCGTATAAAGGTGATTTTAATTATTTTAAATTTGTTTAATTTTATTCTGAAACAGAGAATATTTTAAAAATAATATTCTTCTATTATATTTTTTTCATTGATTTTTTTTAAAGTTTGAATATCGTCCATTAATTTGTGACATTTTTAAATTTATTTTTTTAATTTATTATGATAAATTAACAATATGATGAGTATTTTGTTCGTTAAGATTGCAGAAATATTTTTTAAAAAATAGTTTATTTGTTATACTCTAATTTATCTTTATTTTTTGTATTTATATTTTAACATTTCACATTAGGAATTTATTACATATTTAATATTATTAAATTAATATATTTTTTAATAATAAATAATGTTACGTGTCTCATGATTATTATTATTATTGGCTGATATAGTAGTATTTTTTTATAATTGATATTTAAGATAGTTATTCAATAAAAATTGATTCAGTAACTCATATAAATATGTAAAGCGTTATCTATGTTTTTAATTTTAGAATTTGAAAATTATATATCCAATCACTATTTGTAATATTTAATATAGTATTTAGATTTTTTATAAAATTATGACCCATTTTACCGTGATCAAATTTTGGCATTTGTTAAATTTTTAAATGGAAAATAATTTTATAATAAGAAGGATTAATTTTTATTTATGCCATGTATTTAAATACATGAGATGAAATATCAATATTATTGTATTCTTCTTCTATCATTATGTTTGTATTTAAGTCAGAATTCTCCTGGTTTTATTTTAAAATTATAAAAAATATATATTATTACCAAAATTTTAAAATATGAAAATATATAAATTAAAATAGAAACTAAAAAAATTAAATTAAAATATATTAAAAATCATTATGTTACATTAATTTAACACAATATATAAATATTATTTTGATAATAAAATTATTATGTTTGACAACTTTTTATAATTATCTTATAACGTAATATTTTTTTGTTTAAAATGACTTTATTTATTTTTTTAATATGAGAATGCAAATGCATATTTTTTTATTTTTAATATTTTATCCCAATCATCTACATTAATTTAAAATATAAATATTTTTTTGTAATAAATTTATAATAAAAATTTTAGTTAAAGAGTACTCAATACTTCTTTTAATAATTTAGAGCAATAAATTTATTTTTATTTTATAGTTATTACTTTGTAAAATATATTTAATCACTCAAATTAAAAAATACACATGACAAAAAATAAGCGATATGATAATATTTTTTCTCTTTATTCTATTTGTTATTATTAGTTTTATGAATACATTGTTTATTTTAATTTTTTAATTATTTATATACTATATGGTAAAGATGAAATATTAAAAAAATTATTATTTTGTCTACTAAATTTATTTTATGAAATAAATTATGTAAGGATATACGAAGTCTAAAAAAAATTGGACACCAAATTTTAGTAACTTTTTGTATTTTTTATTAAAGAGTGCTCTGTTATATATGTAATTTTTTTTAAGTTAATTAATAAGCATCAGAAATATATAAATAGTGTATATTAATTTAATTAATTTTGTTATAGAATACCAACCAGTTATGTTACTACAATGTCTGTTATTTGGACCAACTCCATTATCACGCGCTTTCCATTCTAGATTTTTTAAAGAGTAGAATACAGATATTAAGCAAAAATTGAATTTATAGCCGAAAAAATTAAATTATCATAATACATGTTAAGTTTTATGTTACCTGAAACAAAATGATGATGATGATGGGTGGCTGTTACCATTTGTCTAATTGTAGTGAATTCTGTACTTGACAATGGATTTGGAATAGAAATTATATTAGTTGATATAATATGATTGTTGATTCGTTGAATTTTCTAATTATATTTGTCAGAACATAAGGTAGCAAGACACAAAGAAAAAAAATGATTACAAGAGCACGATTGAAAGTGAAACAGATATTTAACTCTCTTGAGTAAAGTACGATTGAAGATGCATAAATTTTTGTTACTGAGAGTGAATCTGTATTTAAATTGAATACGTATTAATAGTTTTTTTATTGAAAGTGAATCAACTTTAAATTCTGTGGGGTTGAAAGTGAATCAGTTTTAAATTTGTCGTGGGTTAAAGTCAGTTTTCGAAAAAATAAAATAAAATAAAAAGAATTGAGTAGCTAGTAGCAGTTTTTTTTATTGAAATCTATTTTTAAGTCCTGTCATAGGATAAAGCCAATTTTTAATAAAACGAAAACAGGGTAAAATAAGAAGAAAAAATTGGATACCACAATTCCATATCCCATTATATATTTGTATAGATAATATTTTTTTAGTAATTATTCATTAATAAATGTTGCATTAATGATTCTGTTTATTATATTTCAATGTGTTTATTTCAATTAGACTCAATAAATTACCAAAATTCAAGCTTATTATCTTAAACTTCTTCCTTGATCATATGGTTAGAATCGTTTAACAGAAGTTCTTCAGACCATAAAATTTTTAAAGTAAAAGAAAAATACAATAAAACATATTAGAAAACCTAAAAAAATAAAATAATTTTTAAAATAGAATATATATAAGAAAAATAATAAATTAAAACTTACTTGACCTATGACAGAAAAATAAAGAGAACGAAATAATCATGAAAGTTGAAATAACGAAAAATATATAACACAATTCTTATCTTAACACATTTAAATGTTATATGTCAATCTAATAATTAATAAAAAATAATATTATCCAATGTAAAATAAATTAAAAAAAAGAAAGAGATTAACAAAATCAATTAACAAAGTTCTTATCTTAAGTTGCCAGATTATTTAAAAAATCAATTAACAAAGTTCGTATTTTACTATATTTATTATATTTATTGTGTTATATGTCAATCTAATAATTAATAAAAAATAATATTTTTTAATATAGAACATATTAAAAATAAAGAAAAAAATTAACAAAATATACTTAGAGATTTTTCATTCTACCATTGGTAAGTATAAATTTTTTTACATCTTTTATATGCCAATTGTATGACAGATGAATAATATTAAATTAATTAATCTTTTTGCAATAATTTAAAAAATTAGTAATGTCAATTTTAGTACTCTTTATAAATAAATGTCAAATTCAATACTTTACATAATTAATAGTTTGGATAGTTTAAGAAATTATAAACATAGACTTTAATAATACGTATCAATTAATAAACATAGACTTTGATAATACGTATCAAACAATACAAAAAAAATATTGATAAATGTTAATAAATATAGAATATATTTATAGATAAATTTTAGTACTATAGAATATATTTGAGTAGTAGTGCTCGATCTATAATTATACAAAAAAAATACAAACTTTAGATGAAAAAATGGAATAAGATAAAGAGTACTTGTCCTTTGAATTTCTTTTAAAAATTAAAAATTAGTACTCAAGAATAAAATAAACCGTAAATATAAAATACCAACCACTTGTATTATCATATTATTATTTTTCAAAAGGCACCTGTATTTGGTAATGGAATTGGCATAGAAATTGTATCAACTTCCTTGTCAAATTCTCTCACAATGATTTGCAGGTGTCCCTTTCTTAGTAAATGCATGTCAGAACCAAAAGATAGCAAGATGCAGAAAAAAGGATCGACAACAGTGAGGAATATTTATAAGTGGAGCAGTTATTTAATTTCCTCACGATTGCAGCAGTTATTTAATGGGTTAATGACTTTTTTTGTTAATTATAAACAAAAATGTATTATTATTATTTTGTCCATAAATTTGATTTGTAAAATAAATTATTTGAGGGTAAATGGTGTCTATAAAAATTGGACACCAAACTCTGGTATTGGCTTTATATATTGGTATAGATAAATATTTTTTTGTAATAAATTTATAATAAAAATTTTAGTTAAAGAGTACTCAATACTTCTTTTAATAATTTAGAGCAATAAATTTATTTTTATTTTATAGTTATTACTTTGTAAAATATATTTAATCACTCAAATTAAAAAATACACATGACAAAAAATAAGCGATATGATAATATTTTTTCTCTTTATTCTATTTGTTATTATTAGTTTTATGAATACATTGTTTATTTTAATTTTTTAATTATTTATATACTATATGATAAAGATGAAATATTAAAAAAATTATTATTTTGTCTACTAAATTTATTTTATGAAATAAATTATGTAAGGATATACGAAGTCTAAAAAAAATTGGACACCAAATTCTAGTAACTTTTTGTATTTTTTATTAAAGAGTGCTCTGTTATATATGTAATTTTTTTAAGTTAAATAATAAGCATCAGAAATATATAAATAGTGTATATTAATTTAATTAATTTTGTTATAGAATACCAACCAATTTTTTAATGGACCAACTCCATTATCACGCGCTTTCAATTATAGATCTTTTAAAGAGTAGAATACAGATGTTAAGCAAAAATTGAATTTATAGCCGAAAAAATTAAATTATCATGATACATGTTAAGTTTTATGTTACCTGAAACAAAATGATGATGATGTTGATGGGTGGCTCTTACCATTTGTCTAATTGTAGTTAATTCTGTACTTGACAATGGATTTGGAATAGAAATTATATTAGTTGATATAATATGATTGTTGATTCGTTGAATTTTCTAATTATATTTGTCAGAACATAAGGTAGCAAGACACAAAGAAGAAAAATGATTGCAAGAGCACGATTGAAAGTGAAACAGATATTTAACTCTCTTGAGTAAAGTACGATTGAAGACGCAGAAATTTTTGTTACTGAAAGTGAATCGGTATTTAAATTGAGTACGTATTAATAGTTTTTTTATTGAAAGTGAATCAACTTTAAATTCTGTGGGGTTGAAAGTGAATCAGTTTTAAATTTGTCGTGGGTTAAAGCCAGTTTTCGAAAAAATAAAATAAAATAAAAAGAATTGAGTACCTAGTAGCAGTTTTTTTATTGAAATCTATTTTTAAGTCCTGTCATAGGATAAAGCCAATTTTTAATAAAAAGAAAATAGGAGTAAAATAAGAAGAAAAAATTGGATACCACAATTCCATATCCCATTATATATTGGTGTAGATAATATTTTTTTTAGTAATTATTCATTAATAAATGTTGCATTAATGATTCTGTTTATTATATTTCAATGTGTTTATTTCAATTAGACTCAATAAATTATCAAAATTCAAGCTTATTATCTTAAACTTCTTCCTTGATCATATGGTTAGAATCGTTTAACAGAAGTTCTTCAGACCATAAAATTTTTAAAGTAAAAGAAAAATACAATAAAACATATTAGAAAACCTAAAAAAATAAAATAATTTTTAAAATAGAATATATATAAGAAAAATAATAAATTAAAACTTACTTGACCTATGACAGAAAAATAAAGAGAACAAAATAATCATGAAAGTTGAAATAACGAAAAATATATAACACAATTCTTATCTTAACACATTTAAATGTTATATGTCAATCTAATAATTAATAAAAAATAATATTATCCAATATAAAATAGATTAAAAATAAGAAAGAGAGTAACAAAATCAATTAACAAAGTTCTTATCTTAAGTTGCTAGATTATTTAAAAAATCAATTAACAAAGTTCGTATTTTACTATATTTATTATATTTATTGTGTTATATGTCAATCTAATAATTAATAAAAAATAATATTTTTTAATATAGAACATATTAAAAATAAAGAAAAAAATTAACAAAATATACTTAGAGATTTTTCATTCTACCATTGGTAAGTATAAATTTTTTTACATCTTTTATATGCCAATCGTATGACAAATGAATAATATTAAATTAATTAATCTTTTTGCAATAATTTAAAAAATTAGTAATGTCAATTTTAGTATTCTTTATAAATAAATGTCAAATTCAATACTTTACATAATTAATAGTTTAGATAGTTTAGGAAATTATAAACATAGACTTTAATAATACGTATCAATTAATAAACATAGACTTTGATAATACGTATCAAACAATACAAAAAAATATTGATAAATTTTAATAAATATAGAATATATTTATAGATAAATTTTAGTACTATAGAATATATTTGAGTAGTAGTGCTCGGTCTATAATTATACAAAAAAATACAAACTTTAGATGAAAAAATGGAATAAGATAAAGAGTACTTGTCATTTGAATTTTTTTTAAATTAAAAATTAGTACTCAAAAATAAAATAAACCGTAAATATAAAATACCAACCACTTGTATTATCATGACGTCTATTATTATTTTTCAAAAGGCACCTGTATTGGGTAATGGAATTGGCATAGAAATTGTATCAACTTCCTTGTCAAATCCTCTCACAATGATTTACAGGTGTCCCTTTCTTAGTAAATGCATGTCAGAACCAAAAGATAGCAAGATGCATAAAAAAGGATCGACAACAGTAAGGAATATTTATAAGTGGAGCAGTTATTTAATTTCCTCACGATTGCAGCAGTTATTTAATGGGTTAATGACTTTTTTTGTTAATTATAAACAAAAATGTATTATTACTATTTTGTCCATAAATTTGATTTGTAAAATAAATTATTTGAGGGTAAATGGTGTCTATAAAAATTGGACACCAAACTCTGATATTAGCTTTATATATTGGTATAGATTATTGTAAAAATTTTGAATAATAAACTATAGTGATTTGACAAGCGAAAAAGAAAAAGAAATTATATTACTATTAGAAGAATAGTAATATATTTATGCCAACATGTTTAATCTAAAATTAGAAGCTAAGTGTTTCGTGTAAATTATTCATGTAACAATTTAAAATATGAGAGAATATATTACTATGTTAAGAAAGTAAATATAAAATCCATAACATGGGAGAATATATTAAAATATAAAATTATCAATATAACGGTTTAAATATTATATTCTAAAAAAATGATCGTAAAATATAATAATTTTATGTTCTAAAAAAATTAAATGATTTTATATATGTATTTTATGGCATCTTCTAATTCATTTAATATAATGGAAATATCCAAGTTAATAAAATGTCAACAATATTATTGATTGCAAAACACATTTTTTAAGAAATAATTCAAGTAAAATCACTATTATCTTAGAATTAAAATCGAAATGTCCCACAGCTAAAAAAATTAAAATTTTTCTATACTTACTCTTATCGTTGAAATTTAAAAAGGCCTTTACTTACACAATGTCAAATCAAGCCCTTTATTTGCTTATCTGTTCATCATTAATTATTAATACATTAATTATCATCCTAATTAAACTTTGTAAAGCAGCTTGTTAATAATAAATAATACCTATCTCTAGCTGTTTATGAAAATTAAGATTATAGAATGGATCCTCTTAAATTTTTTAAATTATTTAGTAAAGTATAATTTTTTATTTTTTATTTTTTTAAGTGAGGTTAAAAGAAATATATAAAAAAATATTAAATAATAAAAAAATTATAATAATAAAAAAAAGAGGATCCACTTTCCTATAAATAAGCATATGTAGGTCACACTACTTCTCTTTCTATCCAGAATTCACAAGTCAACAGTCAAAATTTTGTATATAAAATTACTAAATTAGTAATTAGTAATTCAGTATAGTTATAATATAGGAAAATTATCACATGTTCCATCGTACTATCATGGAATATCATATTCTTTTGTACTATCCGGTTTTCATTATGTATTTGTCTTGTAGTGAAGAACTTAAAGACAATTTTATCCTTTGAAGCAAAACTAAATAACCTATTTGTCAATAGTTGAGTTTCTAAATTCCTGGGTTGGCTAGCAATGGAGCGTAAGCCACTATTTGTTACATTGAGAATTAAATTTTTATGCCATTCTTAAAATACACACCATTAGCAACATATCCTAGCACATTTAGTTTTATATTTATTAACAAATTATTCAGTTTTTTAGTAAAAAATTATAAATATATTCAGCAGCTACCTTAGTAAAAATAATATTATATAAAATAAGTAAATAATATATATCAAAATGAAATTTAATTTTCAAATATTAACATTACAATTAAAATATTGAACTCTTTTTGCTAATTTTTCTTCAAAATCAACTCTTTTACTTTTAATTTGTCTTTTGAAAATCTTAAAAATACAACTTTGATAACATTTTTATTTAAATATTTTAAAATACTTGTTCGATATCTAATTTTTTAAAAACACAAAATTCGAACGAAAAATGTACGTCTAATAGATTTAATAACAAAAAAAATATTTATTTTTTTAATGGCTTCACTGAATCTAATTTATAAACTTTGAATTGATTTCAATCCATATATTTTTAACTTTAGGTTTACAAAAAAAAAGAAAAAAATTAATTCATTGCTTTGATACTTATATGAAGATTTAAATTTAGTATCTAATGATATTAGATTTTTTTTATTCTATTGTGTCCAAAAAAAATATATTTGACTATTTTAATATTAAAAAAGATTATAATTATCAAATTATCGTAACTCAAAATTCATTATTTATACCTTCTCTTTAATAATTTATATATAGATAATAATATTTTTATTCCTAAATCTTGTTACTCTACCATGATTTATTAAGAATTTTATACTATATTTTAATACGTAAATTATGAGAGGATAATTATTTTACAAAAATACACAAATCATGATATATCTTATCACTGTTTACTTGTAAATTTAATAGTATTCTTTAATACATAAATAATGACAGAATAGTAAATTTTTAAAATTGTACACAAAATTCATTAAATATAATTTGCTAACACAATTGTTGCTAAATATGATTCATGTCCATCATGGATTTCAATAATTTTTCCACCATAACATACTAATAAATTTATTTTTTAATACATAATTAAATTTAAATTACTAAAAATGACATTTTTAAATTTTTTAACGATGTCTCTGTGTATATAAATTTAGTCATTTGTTTAATATGGAGTTAACTACTAGTTTAGTCCTCACACAACTAAAGCTGTGTTCACTTCTTTTTTATGTTTCGCTTTCTTGCGATTCGTGTGTAATGCGAGTTCTGATTGTTTTGTTTAATTTTTTTTTACGGATCTTAGTTAAATTTCTTTTCATATATGCATATGTATGCAGTCTTATTTTTAAAGACCCTAATATCTCACCACCTTTAATTTATGAACTTAAACGTAAAATTCTGTATGGTAAGATGTTACACTTTTTATATCATATGATATTGTTTTAACTTTAAAATAATTTATTTTGGTATAAATATGATTTAACATTTATTAAATTTAATTTTAAAAGTTAAATTTGTATTAATATATTATATAAAATTTATAAATTTGTACCTTCTAATTTTATATCTGGTCAATCCAATTTAATTTGATTTATTTTAGATCAATTTAAGGTCGGGTTAAAATAAATTCAGTGAGATATTAGAGATCCAAATCTAATTGAACCATGTTGAACCCGACCCATGTGCACCACTATTTGGGTTGTAGTATCAATATTAGGATAATTTAAATGTTAGGAGCATAGTTATCAAAATCAAATCGGTAATCGAATTGGTCATACTGCTACCAAATTATTGATTCAACTAATAGATTACAAGTTGAACCGATTAATCCATTCATAACTAAATAATTATATAAAATTTAATTTAATTTTTTTATTTTCATAATAAATATCTTTTTTAGTAATTTTATTTTATATTCAATTAATTATTAATTTTAAATTTTAGTAACTCATCAATTAGTTTATATTTATTATAACTCTTCAAGTATTTATAAATTTATATTTATTATACTATTTAAATATTTATAGAAAAAAATAACAATCATAGAAATAGAAAATATATTATAGTTAATAAAATATTATTTTTAAATTTATAAATATAATTTAATTTTATTTACATAAAACATCTAATAAAAAAATTATGTATAAAAAATAATATTTTTTTAGTTTAATTGAGCTTGATCAAGTTTGACCGAATCAGTTTAACCAATTTTAAATAAATTTGACTGAATTTTATTATATTTAACTAAGTTTGACCGGATTAATTATTTGACTAATTCAAATAATAATCCAATTCGAACTAATGACCGAATTTCAGTTCGAATTTGATAACTTTGATTTTGAGTATGTTTGAATTTTATTATAATTTTGGAATAAAAAGATAAATAGTAAAAATGAGTAAAATAAAATAGTTTTATAATTTAATTTACACCTATTAAAAATAATAACAACATAAAAATATATAATAAAGTAATAAACTAAATAAAAACAAATGTTAAAGAGAGACTGAAATAAAAAATAAATCTATCTAGATGACTTAACTTATACCAATTCAGCTAACTTATAGGCTACTTTTAGTAAATTCCAACACAAATCTAGCCACCTTCTAACTAGCTTGGGCAAACAAGGAACTCCAATTCTCACAAACGGGCAAACTGATAAACTGGTTGTATGACTAAGGTGGACTTCTTTTACATACTGTCCACAGAAGTTATTTTTTTTAAATCTAGATCGTTTACATTTTTTAAATTATATCTTAAAGGTTTAAAATTGAGGAACAAAATGTTCCGTGTTCGTACAGCGGAACACGTGAACAGCTTCCTATAATATATGTTAATTTCTCTACCCACCTTAGGGTTTCAAAAGAAATTAGTATTGTTATACTTGATATTAATTTGTGATATGCTACATTCCACTAAAACAAGAGAAATAAATACCTTTGGAAATTTTTAACTTTTCTCTATTTGGCAAATGTAACAAAATTAAAAGTTGCTCTTAGAAATACTTAGAAAAAGAATATATAATACTTCAAATTCGTATAAATATGCAAAAAATAAATAAATAAATGATGGATTCAAGTACCTTGGCCATCAAAATTATTATGCAAATTGATGTTATTTATTTGGCAACTAGTTCAACTTTAGAATTTTTTATTTGACTCTCATCGATCTTTCAGTTACTGTCTTTTTTTATACAAGTGATTATTTACATAAACTAGTGTAAAAATAATAATTTAAAAAAATTAGATAATTAATATAATTTATTAAATTATTTGATATAATATATATTGATATCTCAAAAATTAATTTTACATAAAGATATTGTTAGGTTAATTTTTTTGCTTATGACATCGAGAGGAGAAAATAATAGATACATTGGGTTAGAAAGGAGTTTCAAAAAAAAAAAAAAATGGAGTGGAAGCAAATCTTACCATCCGATTTGCATTTTTTAAATTTGTTAAATTCATCACGTTAAAAATCGAGAAAGTCCAATTTACTAAGGGTTCGAGTAAAAAGTTAAATATTTTTTTTTTAGATAATTCGATTCAATTTGATTCAATTTCTAATAGTTTGGATTGAATTAGATTTGTAGTTTTATAAATTAAAAAATAAATAATATATAATAAATCTCAATATTATATTTTAAATAATTAATAATGATATAACAAATTTAAATTGTATCTTAAAAAATTAATAATAACATAATAATAATAATAATAATAATAATAATAAATAAATTTTAAATTTGTAAAATATCCACTAAATAATAATAATAATAATAATAATAATAATATATGAATAAGATACAAATATATAATAAATTAAAAATATTACAAGTAAAATATAAATATAATAATAAAATAATAATATTATATTATATTATATAGTTTGAATTATCCGATCAAATTTATGCGATCTTGTATAATTAGAATCCAATAAAATTTAAATTATTATAATTTTGATCGATTTTTTTAATTATATTAAATGAGCAGATCGATTTAAATTTAAATATTTTTATAATTTATATATTAAAAAAAAATTAATTTTATTTTAATAAAATTCGAAGCGTCCAATTTGAACCCTCTTTAACACATCTCGTTTGGTTTCAATGATTTTGAAAGGAAGGAAAATAAAAGAAAAAAAAATGGGTGGAAAAATCAATTTTTTATTATTTGAAATATAAGAAAAAATGGGTGAAAAATCAAAAGGTTAGCATGGGTCCATATAATTGTTTCCCTCTTAATACTGCAAAGAAAACTGAAGAGAGCTGTGAAGAAAATTGAAGAGAGAAAGCCAAGGATTATTAATTTCATATTTACTCTTTTGACAACAAAAAGCAAGATTTTTAACTCATTATGTGGAATTAATATATATAAAGGTAATAAAGTAATTTTTTCTTCATCTATATTTTTTTTTTATTTTCTTTTTTTTTTTATTTTTTTTTATCTAAACAACATACAAAAAATTTATTTTTTTTTCTCATTTTTTTTCTCTCATTTTCCATCAAACATCCAAACATAGTGTTAGTCTTATGGTCCGTTTTATGGCAAATAATATAACTTCCATTTTCTGTTATTTTGAATATTTTTATTTTTAAAATAAGAAAAAAAAATTCAAATATTTTTGCTTTTATTAAAAAATCGTTTTCTGTTGCAGAGTGTCCTTCAGAGAGAGAGAGAGAGAGAGAACAGATGATAGCGAAGTGTGCCTCCCCCATTCCCATTGCCATTGCTGTTCCCAGCAGCCATAGCCACAGACCTTCACTGAGGCCCATCAACATCATCATCAAGTGCTCTGCTTCTTCTTCAACTTCATCAAATATCAACAGTTCTGAACACCTTCGTTCTCAGCTCGATCATCTTCATGCTGAAGCGAACACCACCACTACCAAGGGTATTCTCTATCTTCCTCTTCAATTTTACTTCTTCATACACTCAATTTCCTTCTTAATTAGATAACTTTATTAGAGTAAAGGAAAAATAAAAAATTTAGCTGCTAACCCTAACCTAGTGAATTATGTCACATGGGAACCTAGTTACGTTACCTATAACTAATTAACTATTAACTATTCATGAGAATTAGGAAAATGTTGTTTTTTTTTCCTTCCCAATATCCCTTTGCAATTATTAGATTTACTAATTGAGGGTTCTTTTATCAAAGTGGGGGTTGATAGTAATGAGTGAGAACAGAAATTTCTAAGGTAATCATTTTCACATGCAAATGCTGCTTTCTTACACTAGACAAAAAAAGGGTATCACCTATATATTAGAGCAGAAATTTTAACCTGACCATATTTGCAAAAGGGGCATTGTTTGTTGACCTTGGAAGCTGCTCAAGAAAGGAGATAGTGCCTTGCAACTGAATGATGTCAAATAGTTAATATTATCCATGATCCAATTGGTCCTTATAATATTACTATAAGTAATTGCCATTTCAAGAATCCTGTAGGTTACTGTTCAAGTAGAAAAAACAAAATCCAAACACCAAAAGAACTCTTTTCAGACTATGTGAATTTGAACTTGTATCATTTCACCAGGAGAGAAAAGAACAATGAGAAAAACAGAAAAAAAAATAAAAATTGAGAGGTCCTGCGTCCTAGACATATGATTTTCAATGCAGATACTACTTTACAAATGGTGCAATTGTCAAATGGTGTGTGCATTAGGTCTAGTTTAATGTTGCGGTAAATAATACTATTGTGAGTTCCCTGACAAAGTTCAAAGTTCTGCCTTTTGAAACTATGTTATGATTTTCTTTATCTATTTGAATCTAACCATTGTTGGAAATCTACCTAGTGGCTAATGGCTCGGTTGTTATCATTGCTTTTATCATGGAAATTATATAAAAATTTATGTGGGGGTGTTTGGTGCAGCAAATAATGCTAGAATGAGGCTCCTGCGGCTGTCAGAAGCTGCAGAGAAGCTCCAAAAACAAGCAGCTATAAGCATTCAGAGGGGAGATGAAAATGGTGCAAGGGAAATGCTTTTCCAGAGGAAGAAGGTGTTGCAAGCTCTGGAAAAGTCTAAAAGCCGCATTGAGTTGCTTGATGAGCTATCCACAAAGCTAAGTGAGGTAAAGGGAATGCATTCGTACTCTCAGAGTTTCATTTGGAAAATATACCCTTTGAAGTTTGTAAACCCTTTATAACTTTATTTAAGAACTGATTTTGTCTCTAGAACTTTTTTTTCTATAAATTAATAATGGCTTAAACCCAAAAGCAGGGCAGGGAATCTCCTTAGAACTATTATAATGGAAACTTCTTGTGGTTTCAGGCAATATCTTTGAAAGAAAGTCAGCTCATTGGGTCCACAATGAACATGGAAGACACAATAGAAGATGCTTCAAGTCCCATTCGAATTGTTGCACCAACGGAGGAGGTTCAAGAAGATTTCTCCGAGGATGACTCAGAACCAAACACAGTGAATTTCAGTGATTTTCAAGGGAACCGACTAGATGATGAGGAGGCTGTGAATATTCAGGGATCACTTAGCAATGACAGTTGGAATGAAGACAATGCTGTTAGCTTCTTGTCATTTACATCTGCTTATGACGAATTCCTGGAAAATATAGATAAAAAGCTTGACGAAATTGAAGCTGAACTAGTTACTGTTTTGAATGTCTCAACGTTGGTTCTGGACAGTGAAGAGAGACCAAAAAATTCCAGGTTGCAACAAACAACAGAACTTCTCGAGAGCATCCGCACAATAAGACAGAGGTATCACTTTTCAATCTATACAAGCATAAATTCTTATTTTCTTCTTTTAAAATTTAAATACAATTTGTTTTTGGGTTTTAAGTATTGTTGAGAAATGAGAATAATATATGAAGAAAAAAGACCAGAGTAATCTAAAACTTTCGAAATTTCAAACTCACAGAATTGCAAGTATCAATCTATCACAGAGTCAAAACTGAGGATCTGATCAATTTTGTGTTGCCCAACTCATCTTCTGCCGCCAGGTGAACACTACCTTCCCTTGTAAGAAAAGTTTGCCACAATGTTCTTATGGCCCTTATTAACTCAATGTAGGAACAAGAAAGGCACATGGGATATGGCTATTATTACAACAAATTGCATTGTTGATTTTTTTTCAAATACCGCTAGTCCTTCCAACTTTCTTTGTCTGATCCCATTACAGAAGTAGCAGATTGGAACAAATTGCCTAAGGACTAAGGATAGGATAATTCAGTGAAGTAGCTTGTCAATGCCTAAAACTTCCATTGTGCTTTCTGCTTAAGGTAATGGAGCATCCTTAGAATTAACCATTGTGTTATCCCTTAGTGGTTTTATAATTTTCATGAAGAACTACTATGTTAAATCATACATCTGATATGTATCAGGTAGCTACAAGGTGTGGAGTTTGTAAATATGGCTTACAAGATTCACCTTTTATACTATTTTGTTCCATTCAATACCACAAAATCCAGTCATATTGGGAGGCTTTGCAACTATGGATGAAATTCCAATGACAATAGTTAATATTCTGTTTAATCATTACTTAGATCGCTGACTAATGAAACCATTTTTTTCCCGGTATTATTGCTATTTTTTTTGCCGTTGTTATTATTTATTTATTTTGTAAGTAGAAAAAGATGGAATTATGATTACAATTGTTTCAAAACTTTTTAAAACACTCATTAGAATAAGTAACTATAATTACATTAATGAATATATTAGCACATTCATTATATATGATATGAAGCAAGCAATGGATATTATTTTGTGCAAAAATGGGATCAAACTATTTATATGAAAGAGCGTGATTTTTATTCAGTTAAAAGAGTACAACAGCAATCCAAATTGTGTATTCTGTTCACATTGGTGTATGACATCACACCATCAAACAAATGGAACTTGCACTAAGAACATTACTGACAACCATGATAAGATACCTTTCACTTTTGAAATATTTGTGCAAGACCAAAAGGGTAGTGCTCCCACCTCCTAGTGCATCCATATTCCATGGTTATTGCAAATGGTAATAAATGGTTCATAATGCCTAACAACCCAAGTAGATATTTGAATTAGACATTTACCATAAGGTCAGCAACACTAATCTTGCCATAGATGCCACAATCCAAGGAATCAAATTGTTTGCTTATTTGCAGAATGTCAGTCTCAGTTATTTTTCCCATTTGCTTGAGCTTGTAGATAAGAAATTCGGACTTGCTGCAAGAACAAATGCGAAAGGTTAGAGGATTGAGAAGAGTGAAATATGTTATTACTCATTTATTCCTTCCTTGAGGGTGGAGAAAATGGTGTTTGCAAATATACTGTTATTGGATTGGATATCAGTTATTAATGTTGATCTTGATGATGATGGTTCTTTCATTTCTGTCTCATCATGCATTGAAATGCTATTATGTAACTACACCTAGTTTATCCTATAATTTTTGTCATTTCAATTTTCAAGCGACTAAAACTAGCTTAAGCTACAAATTTTGGCCAATGTTGTGTCCATTTCTGCTTTTGTAACTTTAATGCATTGAATGATTCTATTCTTCTGCATATTGTGAAAAAGGACAAGGATACATGTAATAAGAAATACCAAACTCAACATACCTTATTGATCCATCATTATCAAGGTCTGCAGCTACTAAATCTGACATAGTTATCTTCTTATGAAGAACCAATTTCGCCACCTTACGTTTCCTCTTGTGCATGCTATAATCAGTTAGGTACAGAAAGGCCCTAGCAACTGCCAATGTACTTACCAAAAGCCAGATAATCGCGAAGCATCTTCCAGTTACAGTTTTGAAAGCATAATCGCCATAACCAACTGTCGTAACAGACGTAATGGAGAGATAGAAACTGTCTATCCAATCCATACCCTCTAGAAAGTGAGCTGTGACTGCTCCTGTTGCGATGCAGCCAATGACAACAACCAAAGCTAAAGAAACTTTTGTCCGAATTCGCATTCTTCCTTTCTCTTCATCAACTATGTAAGTCCAGAGAATTCTCTTATATCTATTCTCATCCATCATGCTCAATGTGAATGCTTCTTGAGTATCACAGATGTATTCAACCAAGCCGCTGAGGAGAAAACCAGTAAGTCCAAAACCAACCAAAATGAAACCACAGGTAAAGATCTTGGTAGATGTTGCATCAGGAACAATATCTCCAAATCCAATTGTGCTTAGAACTACTGTGAAGTAAATAGCATCTATAAGCTTAAGTGTGGTGGTACCCTTGAAGCTCCCATTTATCATGTACACTGCAACACCAATTGCCAAATACAAGAATACAGAGATGAAAGATACCCTTACCATTAAGGTTGATGAATTTTGTATAGGTCTAGGTTCAGAGGGCTCATGAAAGTCTATGCCAGTGTCAGTGAATAGTACGGCCGGTGCAGAACGTGAGACATGTGCAGTCATCCTTTTTGAGATGCTCAAGTTTTCTAAGAGGTTTATATAAGGAGATGTGGATTGGCTCAGTGATGGAGCAGCAAGAACATGATCATGGAGACACAGTTCATGGTGTGATGTTTGTGCTTGGTGGTGAATGTGCTTCTTCTCCTTTGCTGGAGAAGGGGCTCATGCATAGTGAAGACAACATGGTGCATTCAGATACAGTTGGAGACTAATGCTAGCATTAGCAAGCAAGAAGCAATGTTCATCCAACTACAAGTCAAACCAGAAGAATGAAGTGTTGGTTCTGAATTTAGCTATTCACCTAAAAGTCATATGGCTCTAAATTGCAACATGTTATAAAGAACTATTCATAAATGACCCTACTAAACTATTGTTTTGATGTTTAATAGGCTAATATCAATTGAGTTTTAAAACTTTATATTTGATTATTCAAATTTAAGTGTAACATTCACATAAACCTGAATTTGGTTAGGTTGCCATTGAGAAATACATTTTGGCCTCGACTAAATCCCGTGTGTACAAAACAGGACAAAGTATAAGTACTAGGTACAAAAGTTATTCTGCAAATTGAACCCAGATTTTAGGAGACAAATCAATTTTTAGATTCAACTTCAAGGGAATTCATTTTTCCATTGGAACAACCTTTTTATTAGAGAATAATCACAATGATACACAAAAAATCTAAAGATCTTATACCATACAAAAGTACAAATATCTATAAATTGAAAAACCTTGAGAAAACAGAGCGATTATTTGCACCACTTGGTGCTCCCCTAACTTCTGCAGTTGGTGGAACATCCATACGAGGACCCGTTTTTCGCACTTGAGCATGAGTTTCTGCTTCATGTTGAAACATCCTGACCAGCTCTTCAAGCTCCAGCTTTCTCACTGCAACATTTTCTTGCATTATGGGTTTCTTCAAACCGAGATAAACCAATCCGATTCCAATAAGTATAGCTCCCAACACAAACAAGACGGCAGAGAATAGGCCAAACGCATAAGGAGCTCCTTCGGCTCCAGGTATTCCGTCAACGTTTATACCAAATAGTCCAGTGATGATGGAAAGAACAAGGCCACAACCCCCAAATATTCCAAGGTTATGTGTAACCGTGAGGCTTTTATCCTAAAATAAGTAGCAAGAGTGTAAGACTATGCAAAGATACCCTTACTATTAGAGACTAATTTGTTGTTAGGAACAAATTTTGAGGTATTATGCATAATTGAATAAAACATTAACGAATCATAAATATATTGATATAGTTCAGTAATCTGTTATGATTTCGGAAACCTGCAACCATGCACGGACTGTGCTTTGCAGGACATCTTGTATGGTGAACAACCGTCCTCGAACTGCTTCTTGCTCCTCAATCATTTGCCTAGTACTCTTTCTTACTCCTTCCAGCAAGGCTCTTGTTGTATTCCCTCTCAACTGTTGAAGAAGTTCAAAAACAATTTCCTCTCGCGCGTGGAGCGACCATTTCACTCTTATAACCTGCTAGGCCATACAACGAACATAGATAAATGTATAAATTTCTATGTACACAAGTTACACATATATTACTTGTGTTCATAGTAGACTGCCATTTGAAATGAGTAGAGATTAGAGAAATCCATCAGATTTCTGCAGAATTTCCTATATGCCTGACAAAATATATAGATATTTGAAAAGAGAAGCCGATAGAAAAATGGACTAGTTAGTTTTTGCATACATTTGTTTACTCCTTCCTTCCATGTTCAAATAAGGTAAACATGAACACTAGTATTTCAGAAGGACTTGACTGATATAGAACATATAAGCTAAGTTACCAAAGCACCATAATCATGTCATTATTAATTAACCAAAAAAAGTTTAAAAAACACTACACTCTGGCCAATTAAAGTTAGAGAAGTTATACGAATGAAATTCTCCAACATAATCAGCAACAATATAATTCCCAAAACAATGTTATAATTTATAACTGATTTTCTATAAATAAAGTACAGTATATGTCATTCTGCATAGTTTTACCTGGGTCGATAATCTTCTAATTTCCTGGTTCAATATTATTGTGAATAGATGTAAATCCTCATGGTTTCTCCTGTCAAGAACCAAAAAAGTTATTGTATAATGCATCGGAAAAGGTAGATCAGCCACTGAAGTAAAACGTTTTATGTATAATGATCTAAAGAAAATGCAATCACCTGTTCATAAACATCAACTCAACTTCATCTGCAGCCCCAAAGATGTGTTTACGCCACAACCTATGACATCCAATGGAGAAACTCAATGTTTTTAAATGAACATCAAAGTATTAGAATCATGACCATTCTACACTAAACAAAATAAAAGTTATTGTCTGAAAGCAACACCTTTTGATCCATAATTCGGCTGTATTCAAGATTTCATTTATCTCTTACACAAAGGTCATAAACAGAATTAAAAGGCAAAGAAACATAGATTATTGGAAATAATATTAACCTATCGTCCCATCGTGCAAGATGGCAAGCTAAGTGCGCTACAACTTCATGAATGGTGCGCGGAATGTTAGCACCTCCAGCAGCCAGCAGCTCCTGCATGAATTGCAGCATTGGAGATTTAAGTACTTAGTTTAAGACAACTTTAGATAAAATCATATAAACAATTAAAGAAGTATGCCTTAGGCAAAACTACTGTCAGATTACTTGGTGGGATAAAGGCTCAAGTCACTTGACAAACCTGAACTTCAAGAATGCCTAATACATTTATGTTTGATGCAGAACCCTTTACATGCATGGCTGTAACTAAAAAGTTTTGCGCCTGCCATGATCGTAGTACAACAGGTATGTCATCTTCCTCTGCTAAAGGATCACCAGCTGACTGCCCCAGAAGTTCAAATAGCAGACCGCCAGCGACTCGGACTGGAACCTGTCAAAATAAGCATTTTAGACTGATTTCATTTGAACACTAATCCTAGGAAATGGCGAAAAGAAAAACAATAGGATACAATGCAGGACACAAGGAAACGTATTCGAAAAAGATAATAGCAAATTCCACTAGTTCATTACCTCATATAAAAGGTGCTTCATTCGTTCACTTATTAATCTACTTTCATCTTTCAAAGCTATGCTAATAGCAGGATGTAACCAATGAGAATTACCCAACCATGTAACAACAAATGGATGGCTTGCATCCAAATGACACCACCATGTTGGACCAACAGGCCTTTCCCAGTAAGGAGTTGCAACATCAGCAACAGCAACATCAATCTCATCATCTGTGAAATCAAGCAGCTGTGAGGCCCAACCATCATCGGTTCGCACTGCCTGCACAAGTTCGGAGATCCTAGACCAACCAATTGGCCTCCAGTAACTTCTAGGAAGACCCTCTTTGCCAATGAATTGATGAGGTGATTGGTGATAATCATCTAAACCATCATCAAGACCCCCAGTTCCAGATTGATCTAGCAAAGTTGGGGGTGAATCAACACAGCCATTCCTACTAAACTTTCTTCCTTCAAATCTTTTCTTTGCCACATCTCTAACTCCCTTGATGAACTCAAAGGCACAGATTAGTCCATCAGTCCAAAGTTCCCCTACTGATACCAAGTTGTCCCCTGAGGGAGATTGGAGTTTCTGATTCCACTGCTTCTTCATTTCACAATGTTCATCAACTACTGAACCTGGATAACCTTCATTCACAACGTTCATTACACACTCAAGTAGAGGAACTTGAGCCTCTACTACCATTGATTTGTGGGGAGAGTGTCTCAACTCTCACCTACTTAACAGCCATGATCATCAATTCATCACTATGCATGATCACACCAAACGAACACTCTCAAAAATTGAGCATAACAATCCATAATTCATAGTAGTAGAAAACCTAAGATACTAAACAAAACCAAAAACAAAATCAAAATCAAAATCTAACGGCAAGAAGCTTCTTAAAAAGATCATTTAAAAAAAAAAAGAATTATCTTTTTACCCTTTTATTAAAAGAAAAAATATGTGGAGAGGAAAAGAAATGGTAAACACAGAACATATGCAAATGGCGTATAAGGTATGATTAATCATTTTAAGTTACAGAAGAAGAAGTTGAGGATACTATCGACAATTCACACCAAACACAACAGAACAAAACGAAAAGCAGTTATCGTAATCATATATGGAAGAAGAAGAAGAAGAAGACAGAGGAGAACCGCTAGGAACTACGGTGGCGCGCACGTGGTGAATGGTGACACGCTGAAGAAGCTTAGCAGATTCTCATGCACATTTTTCGAACAAAATGAAACCTTTTTCATATAGTTTGGGTTTCTCTCAATTTAACATTTGCTACTATCAAAATCTTATAATATAGTAGGAAAATTGAAAATTTCAATCTTCAAAGGTTAATTTGCAGAATTTTCTAAAATTTAGGAGGATAAAGCGTATATTTTGAACATCAAAGAGTAAAGTACAAATTTTTCAGTGAGGACTTGTAGTTGTAGGAATATAAGATTTTTTCATTTTTATGAATCTTTTTAACAAAGGAATCTTTACATTAGCAGTATTATTAGTAGGAAGGAGTCAAAGTGAAAGTGAAGGGAAAATTCCCAAAATAGAAAATTTTGTTTTTATGAAGTATGAATTTCACAATCTTAATTTAAAGATGATTAGATTTTTTATTTTTTTATTTTATTAATTTTTTTCATTTTAAGTAAATGTTTTGAACTTATATTTATTGTTGAATATTTTTTGTTAAACTATTTTTTCATTTTAGTCCATGACAACAATAAAAAAATTTGGTGGTCCACAAATTCAATCCAATAAAATACATAAATTCAATTATAATTTTAGTTTTTATTAATAAAGCAACAATAATATTTTTTTTAATATTATGGATTACACAAACACACAACACATATAATAGATGCTCATAGCATCATATACAAAAGGAATGAAATGAAATTAAACTACTCAATGCATAAGGAACACTCCTTATATATGTAGATATGACTAATAAAGTTGTGAACCAACAAGATAGTAAAGAAACGAAGCATATGTCTTATTTAAAGCATACGATAACTAATAACATGCCTCGTTTAAATTTGCACATATATGTGCTTTTCCTTAGTCATGTTGTGGAGGGTACTTGCCATGAGGAGGCTTGTCATGGTGGTATGGTGGCTTGTTGTAAACCAGCGGCTTGTGCACGGGTGGGTTATAAACCGGTAGTTTGTGCACGGGTGGCTTATAAACCGGTAGCTTATAGACCGAAGGTTTGTAAACCGGAGGCTTGTAAACCGGTGATTTTTTAATTGGGTGCTTGTATTTAGGAGGCTCATCATGCTTATAAAGGGGTTTGTAATAATCTGCAAACCCTTGGGGAGTGAGGATTAGGGCAACAAAGAGGATCGCTATTAACAAAGATAAGGGAGCCATCTTGTTAACTAGTAACTTAGTTTTTGTGTGTGTTGGATTAAATTTGTGGGTTAGAAGATTTGTCATGAGTTAAAGTGGAAGAGTAGTTTTTTTTTGTGACTAAATAGAAAAGAAAAAAAAAAAATAAAAAAATAGAGACAAAGCCAAATTAATTGGCTAGATTCATATCTAAATCTATTAGATATTGAAGCTCACTCTATGGTTGGCTCCAATTCGAGTGAATGTCCGCGCCAGAAGCAACTGCTTTAGCCATAGCAACACTATTTGCATTCTTCTGAATTAAAAGAATAACCCCCTGTATATGCTTTGCCAAATTCTATTCCGAAATATCTTTACCAATCATTTTTTGTTTATCAAGAAAGGAACTTTTAAATAGTCTATTTCACAAATAACTTCACGAAATCTACTCTCCCAAACAAGAAGTAAACCTCTCCAAATTACATAAAAAGAAGATACCATTTTCAGTCACATTAATTAAGAAAGAATCCAAGACTGAAAAAGAATAACGATGACATATATCTTTCTCCTTTATTCATACTTGAGACTTTTAGGTATGTCTCTATATGGTTTTCTAGGATTTACAGGCCTTTTATTTAACTTTGTAAGCCAATTACTCCTTTTCTGAAATTAAAAGATAAAAAATAGATATTTATTCTATAATGGTAGCATGATTTCTTACTTAATTACCAAAATCTTAATTGAAATAAAAACTTAGACGAACAAAGAACAATGAAGAACATAATACCTGCTTTTTCTTGTTTCTTTTTTTTGTTTTGAGTATTATCATTGTATAAAAAATTTAGAAAAGAAAGGAAGAATTATTTAAAAAATATTTTTTTATTATTCATATTTTTTATCTGTGATTACAAAATTTTTACCAATATATAGACAAGATACCCTAATAAGAATACGCTAAAAATACGCTTGTTATGAAATAATATCCTAATGAATTACATTGATTTTTTTCCAATCCTCTTTAATATTTTCCTAATTTTGTTCCTTAATTATGATATATTCTAATACTGAGCTGGTTGATTAGGTTTAATAATTTCTTCTACAATTTTAAAATATTACAAACTTAACTACAGTAACATCAACACACAATGAACAATAAGGTGTTGAGAGTTAATCAAACAAAAGAATCAACTTTTTTTCATTTTTTCACATTTACTCTTAGATTGTTCATGAGTTTCTGCAATTTTTACACATTTACAAACTCAATCGGTAGCGTTATCAAGAAAACTATCTTGTTCATTGCAATTGCAGAAAGAAGAGAAAGACCTTACTCCATTACATGCAGTTGCAGTGAAAGTCCAGAAAAAATTCAATTTTGGCTCACTTTTTTTCTCTCTACAAAAACAAACAGATTCAACGACCATTTTCTTTTTTTTGACTTGGTTTCTCTTTACTCCTTTACTAATTGCTATTTATACATGTAGTTATTAAGCGCTCAATTTGATACTCCCAACTTGTACGGAGTTTCAATGCTCCAAAAATAAAATACAATATAAAAGTATATGTTTGGAGTTTTAAAGTTCTATAATTGAGAGATATTATTAGGAGTATGTACTCTTTTAAATTGTTCTGCTAGAATTTTTTAGTATTTTGTTAGGATTTTTTAACGGAATTCTTACTGCCATCAAGGTTAAATTGTCAACGTCAATTAAATCTGAATACAAGTCTACGTAATCTGTATGGCAGACAACGAGGGATGAAGATTGGACCGAGGAAAACAACCGGAAAGGACGTAGAAATGTGATTCTATTGGAAGAGGCAGACATATCAAAAAGTATTAACGCTTGCTCCAATAGTCTCTATGGCAGATTCTTTGCTTCCAAAACCTTCTCAGTTAAAACCATGGGGAATGCTTATGGGAAAACCAAGAAAGATTTAGCGTGAGTGACAAAGGGGATAATTCCTTTCAATTCTATTTTAATAAAGAAGTGGATGTCTTGCGTGTTAAACGTGGTTTTCCATGGCTATTCAAAGATTATGTGCTCCATGTCAAGAGATGGAAGGAAGATCAGAACTGTGATGAAGAGATTATTTCCAATTTTTCAGTTTGGGTTCAATTTTGGGGTTTGCCAGAATCATTTAAAACCCTCGAAGTTGGACGTAAATTGGAAGAGAAACTGGGTACAATGTTGGAGGTAGGTAAATTTCATATGCGAGGTAGAGAAACTAGAATTGTGAAGGCCAAAACCAATATTGATGCTGACAGGCAAGTGAGAGATCAGTTAATAGTGGCAGAACCTAATAAAAAGGAGGTAGAAGTGGCACTGCGCTATGAGAGACTTGAAAAGTTCTATACCTATTGCATAAAATTGGGGCACGAGGTGAAAAACTGCCATGATCTACTGAAGGACACAGAGAGTGATATGGTAAAAGAGGATGACATTGGCGAATGGGTTAAAACCAGCCAAGTGGAAACGCAAATCTACTCAGAAGGAGAAAGAACATTCAACAACTCAACCCAAAATCAGAATAAGGCCACTCAACGTAAGAAAAAACCTGTCTTAAACTGCTTATTGGAAGAATTTGCAAGAATGTCAATGCAAGAAGGGAAACAAAGTGTGAAACCACAAGACACTGGTAACAGGGCAGCACCTGAGTCACCTCAATCAGTCAATTCTAGAACAAAATGCATGGAGGTTATCATAGCTGGTCAGTCCAATACCAAGGAGGATGAAGAGCAGCTTATGCAATTCGCTATTGGGTAGTGTCTCACTACAGAGAAAGGTAGAAATTGAAAAAGGTTAGCAAGACAAGGTACTACAGAGTCAGATACTAAAAGTGAACCCAAAAGAAGGTTGATGAGTGGTATAGCTGAAGGATCTACAAAGAAAGTAAGAACAAATGATGAAAATGCAGTTGAACAGATGGTGGAGGGTGCCAGCCTACAAATGGCACCCAAGGCGCCATGAGAACTATAGTTTAGAATTGTCGGAATTTGGGGAGACCCCCTGACAATTCACACCTTAAAAGGGATCTATAAATTCCACTCCCCCGAGATTGTGTTTATAAGTGAAACAAAGAACCAATCTCGACAGGTGGAAGCAAAACTTCGGGTATGCAGCTACAAAAACTGGCATATTGTTAACCCGGCAGGAGTGACAGGAGGACTTGTGCTAGCTTGGAAGGACAGCATCAGTGTTCAAATTATTAGTAGTGGAGAATTTTTTGTGGCAGCCGAAATTAAGGACGTCGGAAGCAATGAGGTATGGGCGTTCATTGGTGTCCATTTGAGTTGTTCGAAACAAATTTGATCCTTACAGTTTGAGGAGCTTACAACAATGAGCCAACACCTGGAAGAAAAAGTGGTAATAGCAGGCGATTTTAATGCTATAACAAGTCAAGTGGAAAAGTAGGGTGGAGGCAAAAAATCAGCAACCACCATTGCAATATTCACTAATTTTATTGACAGTAACGAATTAGTAGATATTGGAATGGTGGGGTGCCCTTTCACGTGGACAAATCGAAGACAAGGAGATGATTTGGTGAAGGAGAGGCCTGGCCGCTATTTAGTTGGGATGAAATGAAAGTTGAAGTTTCCGAATGCAGTGGTGCACAGGCTCACAGAGTCAGGCTCGGATCATGCTCCAATTTTGATGGAAACCGAACCTCAATCCTAGCATAGTAAATGGCGGTTTAAATACCAGGAACATTGGTGTGGAGAAGAGGATGTCAAGAGAATTGTCAGTGAAGTGTGGAGAATGGAAGTTGTACGCTCGGCTATGTTCTCTTTGGTCTAAAAGTTGAAAGTTTGTAGACATAGACTAATTTAATGGCAGAAAACTCACAAAGCAAACTCCCGGAAAGAAATTGAGGACCTTCAAGCTAAACTAGAGGAGTTGCGGGTGGCTGAAATCAATGGGGGAGAGGAGGTTATCAGTTTGGAGGAGAAGTTGGAGCTGGCATATTTGAAAGAAGAGAGCTATTGGCGAAAAAAATCTAGAGTCAAGTGGCTAAAAGAAGGAGATCAGAACACTAGATTCTTTCACCAAAAATTTCAATCAAGCATGCGAAGGAACATAATTTGGAGATTAGTGGGGAGGGACAATGAGATTGCATCGAAATCGGAGGATATTGCAAAGGTAGCTGAAGACTACTTTTGCGATATTTTTACTTCTTCTTGTTCGGCTGATCCGAATCCATACTTAGAGGATTTGGAGCCTAAGGTTACAGCTTCCATGAATCGTAGGCTCCAAAGACCAGTAACTATGGACGAGGTCAAAAGAGGTACATTTAGTATTCATGCTCAAAGTGCTTCTGGTGATGACGGTTTACAGCTAAGTTTTTTCATTTTTTCTGAGATATAGTTGGAGGTGACATTTTTAAGGCAGTGAGAAGTTTCTTTTACAATGGCAGAATTCTAAAAAGTTTCAATCATACTCAAATTTGTTTGATTCCAAAGGTGCCAGATGCCAATGACATAGCTCAGGTACGACCAATCAGTTTGTTTTCAGTTATGTATAAAATTATTTTACAAGGTATTATTATGAATAAAATTATAAGCCCAAATCAGAGTGAGTTTCTCAAAAGTAGACTCATTTCAGATAATATTCTAATTGTCCACGAATGAATTTTTGGTGCGCTTTTTCTCTCTCTACGAAAATAAACAGATTCAACTACTATTTTCCTTCTTTGGTTTCAATTTTGATTTTTGACTTGGCTTCTCTTGGCTCCTTTGCTAATTACTATTTATACAAGTAATTAACTAACTTAATCCCTTTTCACTTTTCAATCACTTAATTAACGACCACTTTTTTTTATTATTATTTTTCATTAAACGAGTCTCTTAGTCTTATTATTAAATATTTAAAACATATCTGAATAAAGATATTAGAGAAGCAAATGACTATTAACAATCAAATATTTTGGGTCAAACACGTCTTTTAAAAAAATTTACAGCTATATTTTATTTATTTTTGTAAACATTATAAATAGAATATGGTTGGCTATAAATATATTTTACATTAGATAAATATGTATTTTATATCAATTTACATTTTATAATAAGTAACACTATCAGTTACTATTTTCATTTGTTATTTTTATTTTTTTAATGACTTGTAGTTATTTAAAAGTTGTTGGTATTCAATTTAAAAAGAATGAAGTTTGGTTAAAGTATAAAACATCTTGTAACTTATGATCTGTCCACTTAGATAAACTAATTTTGTTTTAAATTTAGAAACATACAACCAACTTGAATTGATCGAATAGTTAGCACATTCATTTAATCAAACAAGTGTTAAAGGTTCAAATCTTGTCTAGATCCAATCTTCATATTCTTGATGGTATCTACTGTTTTAAACAGTCTCTATTTTCTTATCATGAGGTAGGATTATTGTATCTGGAAGGTGAATTACAGTATTATTATTACCATTTAGATGCATCAGGATTAATTCAATTGTAGATGCATTAAACAGAGAAATCACCAAGATTTTTCATTTTGGAATTTTATTGCAATATTTCCATTAGAACAAGAGCAATACAATTCTTCTGACATGCAGGAACATTCTCATATTAAGAACATATATGTGCAAATTCTATGCTAAATATAAAGCATTCTTATATGGTGAAAAATGTGGTAGTTGGCTAATATTGTGCACAAGGTTAGTAAAATAAAGCCAAACAATTTTAATTATTATTATATGGCATGAGATATCTGTTGGGGAAGGCAATTGAGATGAGGCAAAAAGTTAGTAGGAGTTAGGCATAGAGTGATGAAAAAAACAAACATTTGTTTTATGAGGTTGGTGTTACTTAACTCCATCCTAATACACAATCATTCTTTTGGGGTCCTATAAAATTTTAATGTCATAAAGCAACTACTTAAGCTTCAATGTAGCATAAGAGAGCGATTTGCTCTTCTTACTCACTTCACATTTTGCCAACAAAATCTCAAAGACATTCTTAATGTTTGGTGAAATGGATAGAAAGCAAGAACAAGAAAAAGGTAACCTGAATAATAATAATAATAACAATAATAATAATAATAATAATAAGTCTGGCATTGATGTTACTCTAATATCTGCCACCACCAAAGTTCCAAAAGCAGTTTCACCGGTTTCCTCTGCTGCTGAGGGGGAAGCCTTAAGGCGGCCGCGTGGCAGGCCTGCCGGCTCCAAGAACAAGCCGAAGCCACCAATAATTGTGACAAGGGACAGTGCTAATGCACTCAAAGCTCATGCTATGGAAGTAAGCTCTGGCTGTGATGTGAATGAGAGCTTGTTGAACTTTGCAAGGAGGAAGCAGAGAGGCCTCTGCATACTAAGTGGAACTGGCTGTGTGACAAATGTAACTCTGCGCCAACCGGCCTCATCCGGCGCCATTGTGACTCTTCACGGCCGATTCGAGATCCTCTCATTGCTGGGGTCAATCCTTCCCCCACCAGCACCACCAGGAATCACTGGCCTCACCATTTACTTGGCTGGTGCTCAGGGGCAAGTTGTAGGAGGTGCTGTTGTTGGTGCCTTGATTGCTTCAGGACCTGTTGTGATCATGGCTGCATCATTCATGCATGCTACCTTCGATCGCCTGCCATTGGAAGATGAAGAACTCACGGCTGCAATGCAGAATCAGCATTACCAAAACGGACGCACCACGCATCATCTCGATATCTCAGACTTGTATGCAATGCCACAGAACCTTCTCACCAATGGAACAATGGCACCAGAGATATATTCTTGGGCACCAGGGAGGAACTTGTCAAAAAGCTGAGACTTAGTATACTATTACTCAGTAATTGTCTCATATCCAAACAATATACACTATGGCTAAACAATATGATATGCTTAATTCTGTTGTATTATTAATTGTTTCAACAAATCAATGAGTTCTATGATTTGAATACATTAGAGTCTAAAGACTATTCTATATTTCACTATTTCAGTTCATAGATGCATGCAGCACAGAAGCAAAATATGCATGCAGCTTAGAAGCTAAGGGCCTTCACTATCCAAATGTTACTAGAATGAGTAAAATATAAAGCATTAATTGAATTATGAGAAACTACAAAGAAATAAAGTTGCATAAGCCTTGTGGTAAATGGTAATCACTTGATCTAAAAAAACATTCACAAGATGACATGTACACTTTCCTTTTTCTTAAATTTGGACACTGTCATGCTGTTATTTAACACTATTGAGTATTGAGAATCAAATATGGATTTTTATCTTATTGGAATAATTCATTATATTGAAGCCAATTCCTCTATATACAAAATGGGATTTTAAGTTCCATGAGTTCATAACTTCAGAGATACTCAATCTTCAGGTGTAAAACTTGAGTCATTAAGTAAGTAGTAAATTTCTTGAGTTTTAGGATGCAACCTCCCTCCAGCTAGAAATTCATGAACTTCTCCATCTAGTTCAATTGAACTACAACCTGGTTCTTTCTCGGTCAACCTCTTCATCAAAAGCCTGTGCTCAATTGCCTCTTCAAACTGTTTTGACGCAGCCTGAACATTAGACATAAGTACATAACCACTTGCATCACTCGGGTTCAACTTGCAAACTCTTTCTGCAGCCCTTTTCGCCATCTCTACATTCCCATGCTTCGCACAAGATGAGAGTAGAGATCCCCAGATAATAGCATCTGGTTCTATAGGCATATCTCTTATCAGTTCTTCTGCCTCTTCTAGCAATGCCGCTTGGCCTAACACTTCAACCATGCAAGTGTAGTGTTTTATTGAAGGTTCAATCTCATACTCATTCATCATTTGTGCAAAGTAGTCCTTTGCTCTATCAGTTGCTCCTAAATATTTACAAGCAGTTAGAACACCAATGAAACTGACACTATCTGGCTTTAGACTTGAACATTTAAGCTTAGAGAAGTACTGAATTGCTTCTCTCTCCTGTCCATTCATGGCTAAGCCTATTATAATTGAGTTCCAGCTTGATAACCCTCTTGTGGATGATGCATCAAACACTTCAATAGCATTTTCAATAGATCCACACTTGCAATACATGTCAATTATTGCCGTAGTGACAATAAGATTAAACTCGAAACCACTCTTTTTTATGTAATTATGAACCCATTTTCCATGTTCAAGAGCTCCTAAGTGAGCACAAGCATTCAACAAGCTCACCATTGTGAATTCACTGGTCTCAACATCTTCTTCTTGCATCTCGCGAAAAAGCTCCAACGCCTCCATAAGCTTCCCATTCCTAACATAACCACTGATCATGGAATTCCAAGTAACTGGGGTTCTTTCAGGCATTGCATCAAACATCCTCCTAGACTCATCAATTTCCCCATATTTTGCAAGCCCCATAATCATTGAGTTCCAAGCAACAACATCAAGTTCAACTTTCTTATCAAACACTCTTCTAGCCTCTCTCAACAAGCCACTATTAGCATACATATATATGATAGTATTACAAATGAACTCATCATCTTCAAGACCCAATTTCACAACCCTCCCATGAAGCTGAGCACCACCATGGACATCACCAAGTTGAGCAAAAGCCTTGAAAACAGAAGGATAAGTCAAGCTTTGCGGCTGAACATAATCATCATCAGAACACAACATGTCAATAAAAATTGATACAGCAAGATGTGGGGTTGAGCTTCTAGAGAAGCACCTTATGATGGTGTTCCAAGAATAGAGAGTTGGTTTAGGCATTCTGGTGAACACCATGTGTGCATAGTTGGTGTCACCATGTGGGGAAGCACAAAAGGTGAGGACTTTGCTGGCAGCAATGGGGTCAAGAACAAGACCAGTTTTGATCATGTGAGCATGGAGCTTTTTGAGGTCTTTCATGGTGGAACAGTGGTTTTGGAGCATGGTTAGGCATGGATGGTCAGAGATGAACTTGGATATGGAGGGTGATGATGATGGAGCAAGTACACAATAACAAACACTTGCCATTGCTTTGTGTTTGTGTGGTCCTATGTCATATGTGGGAAGAACAGAACAGGGCTTAGGAATTGAAACAGAATCAGTGAAGTAGATTAGGTATCTATCTATACATACATGTTACTGAGTGGATAAAGCATGTGATAAAAATATAAACTCTTCTGTTAATTCTTATTTTCTTAGAATTTGTGTATGATTGAAAGGACCATCTATATGTAATCATATACAAATAGACAATTATGTTAAGTGTGTACAAAAAATCAATTATTAAATTTAATATTGATATAAAATATATATTAAAATATAAAAATATATATTAAATAATACATATATTTATATAAAAAATATTACAACTAATTTGATAATTAATTTTTAATATATACATAATATTTTTATAAATATATAATTGTACAAATAATTTGGTTTTATATCATAAATATAGTTAGTGATGACGGACGAATGTATATTATTATATCCAATTTTATAATAAGATCATTTACAAATATTTTTTAGAAGATATAGATAGATAATAAAAATATTAAGATTATTATTTTATTGGGTTAATTTTAGAGTTTATTATTTACATGAGGCTTGCTACACATATAAGTCTTTTTTATTTACAAGTCTTACAAGTTGCTAACGGACCTTTTAATGCGTTATTCATCCATTTCCTGTTTTCAAAGCGCTATACTGTATTATGAACGGTTCTTCTTCTTCTTCTTTTCGATTTTCATGGTTTCTGAAATCAAGTTTTTCCTCTTCTTCTTCCTCTTCCTCTTCCTCCTCTTCTTCTTCTTCGTTTTTTTTCGATTTCATGGTTTTTGAAATCAAGTTTTGAAATCGTTTTGAATAAGAAGAAGTAGCAAAAGATGAGGAGGAGAAAGAGAAAGAGTTCTGAATTATGCAACGAATTTTGGGTGTATTTTTTAAATTCTTTGGGTGTATTTTCGTAATCCTTTGGGTGTATTTCTGTAATCCTTTTGAAGATAATGGAATTTCAGAAATACACCCAAACAATTACAAAAATACACTCAAACGATTACAGAAATACACCTAAAGGATTACAGAAATACACCCAAAGGATTACGAAAATACACCCAAAGAATTTAAAAAATACACCCAAAATTCGTTGAAGTACATCTTATGCATAATTCAGAACTCTTTCTCTTTCTCCTCCTCATCTTCTGCTGCTTCTTCTTCTTCCATAAAGATTTTACCATGAAAAATCGAAAAAAAATGAGAAAACAGAGAGAAGAGCACGTAAATGAAGAAGAAGAAGAGGAAGACGAGGAAGAAGAATGTGCAGAAACGAAAGAAAAGGAGAAGAAGAAAAGTAAGAAGAAGAAGAATGTGCAGCAAAAGGAAGAAAGAGAAAGAGAAGGCAAGAAAAAAAAAGAAAAGAAGAAGGAGAAGACGAAGAGGAAGAAGAACAGTTCGAAGCGTTTTCAGCGTTAGTTTTAATTGGACTTGTAAGACTTACAAACATTAATCGCTTGTATGCCAAGAATTTCTCTATTTACATTATTCACAAAAATTATTAACTATCTAACAAAGTTCTATATTTTTTTAATTATGTAATATATGGTATTCTTAAGTCTTTTTATATTTTTTGTCATTTATCTATTTTTTTTTATCTAATTTATTCTCTTAGATATTCTATCGATTTTTTTTATATATTTAAATTATCTAAGGCGAAATTTTACTATATCTATGACTGAGTGAACAAAAACTAAACCTTCTATTTTTCTCATGAAAGTCAACTTAAAAAACTATTATTAGTTTATTACTATTTTGTTCTGTTGTTTTTTTCTTATTGGGATCCTTGAACCCCCTTTGTTTCACCCAAAAAAAAAAATAATAATTAAAAATTATTAAATAATAATTTAATCAAATTATTTAATCACTCTTAATTATTAATTTTATATAAAATTAACTGTGGATGAGTTTTTATTACATAAAATATGGTGTTAATTAACTTTCTATAATAAATGCAGAAGTCACTACCTCTTAATACTATCATCATTGTTATTAGTTTGGCTGTGCTGTCATCTTTTTCTCGTTTGCTTGATAATGTGAACTCATAAATGATTCAATTTATTTATATATTGATATATAACTTCATGAAATGCATGTGAGGGCTCCTTTAAGTAACACTACGATTATAGGCATCAGAATTATCAATATGACCCAGGCACCATGAATTTGTCACGTGAACAAACCTTATGATAAGATTAAATGTAGAATCTCAGTTTTATTTTATGAATAATTGTGAATTTGTGATATTTTGAAACTTGTGGATATAATTAAGAAACACATACTATATGATTAGCATTATTTTATAATAATATATGTATAATATCTATTTTTTAAGACCTAAATTATGGCACTATGCATTGTGATATTATTGACCCTAATATCAAATGCACAATTATTTATATTTAATTTTTGCCAGTACGATTTTTCTGTTGGTCCTTCCAAACAGATTCACACGTGACTAACTGAAATTATTTGTCTTCACATACAGATTATTTAATTAGGACTGTCTCTTTATAATCAATGTTCATTGTGGCACAGATTTTTAATTTATTTGTTTCTGAATGTGGGTCTATTTACACATAAAGTAAAAATATGTCACATCCCACAAACTTTGTTTACATAATTATTTTTCCATTGTGTCGCATCGAAATAATATGTGCAATTATTTTACGAATTTGATTAAATTAATTAAAGTAGCCAGAGTATTAATTACTTTCGTTTATATCAATTTCTTATGGTCAAATTGCATTATTTAATGTACCCATTTTTTTTACATTTATTTTAAAAATTCATTTCATCTTCTAAGATTCATACATATATAAACCTTTTTTTTGGACAAGAATAACTTTATAATTTATACATATGCATTAAAATGGAGGATTTGTAAATTAAATAATAGTTTAATCAGTTAATTTATTATTTGGAACAATATTTTTTTTGTATTTTCAATCTAACATGTCAAGAATTATGTGTAAATTTATCACTGTTACATATATAAACTGAAATTTAAATTTATGATACTTATTTAAATTCTAATAATTATTTTTTTTTTGTGTGATTAAACTCTAAAGAGTGGTCTTTATGCCGCAATGCAGATAACTGGGAAAAATATAAGGCGGCTAAGAAAGAGACAAAAGTGGCTGTAAGTGAAGCAAGAACAAGAGTATATGAGGGTCTCTACCAGTCTTTGGACACGAAAGAAGAAGAAAAAGGTATATATAGAATTGCAAAGAGCCGGGAAAGAAGAACGAGAGATTTGGATCAGGTTAAGTGCATAAAGGATAAGGATGGAGAGGTGTTGGCTCAAGAGGAGAAGATTAATGAAAGGTGGAAGAGCTACTTCTACGAGTTATTTAATGAGGGACAGAAGACTCTTCCGAGCCTTGGTCGATTATGCACAAGGGAAGAAGATCAAAACTTTGACTACTATCGAAGGATTCGAGACTTCGAGGTAAAAAAGGCTCTAAAGCAGATGAAAAATGGCAGGGCAGTAGGACCTGATAATATCCCGATTGAGGTTTGGAAGGGTCTTGGAGGAAAAGGCATCAACTGGTTAACCAAGCTTTTTAATGAGATTTTAAGGTCAAAGAAGATGCCTGATGAGTGGAGAAAGAGCACCTTGGTACCTATCTACAAGAATAAGGGGGATATACAAAGTTGCGGAAATTATAGAGGGATTAAGCTTATGAGTCATACTATGAAGTTATGGGAAAGGGTGATAGAACGGAGGTTGAGAAAAGAGACACAAGTAACAGAGAACCAATTTGGATTTATGCCAGGCAGATCTACCACTGAAGCGATATACCTATTAAGAAGGATGATGGAGAGGTATCGTAGTAATAAAAGGGATCTACACATGGTGTTTATTGATTTGGAAAAAGCGTATGATAGGGTACCAAGGGAGGTCTTATGGAAGGTTTTAGAAAAGAGGAGAGTAAGGATCGCATATATTCGGGCAATTAAAGACATGTATGATGGGGCCACAACTAGTGTGAAGACTCAAGGTGGTGTGACAGAGGAATTCCCTATTGGTATAGGATTACACCAGGGATCATCCTTAAGTCCATACCTTTTCACATTAGTCTTGGAAGTACTCACAGAGCACATCCAAGAGTCTGTGCCATGGTGCATGCTTTTTGCCGATGATATCGTCCTTATGGGAGAGTCAAGGGAAGACCTAAATAAGAAGTTGGAGTTATGGAGAGAAGCTCTAGAAGTGTATGGTCTGTGCATAAGCCGTAGCAAGACGGAATATATGGAATGTAAGTTCAGTCTGAGAAGGGAAAACTCCAATATAGAGGTGAAAATTGGAGAGAACACCTTACGAAAAGTTAAAAGTTTTAAGTATCTTGGGTGCATCATACAGGATAATGGAGAGATTGAACATGATGTAAATCATAGGATCCAAGCAGGTTGGTCAAAATGGCGGAGTGCATCTGGTTTTATATGCGACAAAAAAGTGCCTTTAAAACTTAAAGGTAAATTCTATCGCACCGCTATAAGACCGGCTATGCTGTATGGTACGGAGTGTTGGGCGGCTAAAGGAGAGCACGAACATAAGCTGAGTGTGGCAGAGATGAAGATGTTGAGATGGATGAGTGGTCACACGCGATTGGATAAAATAAGGAATGAAGATATAAGGGAGAGAGTTGGAGTAGCACCCATTGTGGAAAAGATGGTTGAATCGCGTCTCAGGTGGTTTGGACATGTGAGAAGAAGACCGATAGAACATCCAGTCAGGAGGGTGGATGAGATGGAAGATGGACAAAGGGCGAAAGGCAGAGGAAGACCTAAGAAGACCATCCATGAGGTGGTCAAACGAGATCTACATGTAAACGGTCTCTCTGTAGACATGATACATGACAGAGCACAATGGCGTCGTTTGATTCATGTAGCCGACCCCACTTAGTGGGATAAGGCTTTGTTGTTGTTGTTGTTGTTGATTAAACTCTAACAATTATTTAAGTGAACGAGTAAGTTATCCAATCGACTAAATTGATTTTTTTTTCCTTCGTCAAGGACCAAATTGGTTGTTTAAAAAGTGTGTTTATTAATTAAGAAGTGTAATTGGGCCCTTGAATCTTGATTATATTATACCCTATGATCTAAAGTGAAGACATTAGGATATAAATTATAGAGCTTTCGGAGGTGAACTCTGGGCCATTGAACTAAAGTTTGTTTCACCCAACAACTCAAATCAATTTGGTTTCTAACTAAATGTTGATCATGACTAGGTCCACCCACATGAACTGCTATAATTCTATGCTAATAATGTGAAATTGGTTAATGCAGTAGCTAGTTTAATTTATTAATAGAAAAGATTAGGTTTGAGCTTTAAAATTGAAAAAAAAAACAGTGTTTGTTAAATATCTTTCTTAACATTTTTTTTTGTTTTTCATGGTATCTTTCAAATTATCAAGTCAAAAACTAATCTATCACGGATCGAAGTTTTATTTAAGAGTTTGTTGTTGGCCGATGAATTATTACATGCATAAAACGATATTCAAACTCCCGACACTTGCTTAAGCAGATTAACGAACTAACTACTAAACCAATCCAACTTGATTCTCATTCTTAACATTTGATTACTACATTTTTAGTAATAAAATTTGGAAGTCATAATTTATAGTCACATTTACTAATAATGGCAAGTTGTAGTTCTTGTTCTATGGATGACATGATCCAAGTTCACTAGGGAATGAAATAATCTATTATGTGTTAACATCTAATCTCTTATTTTCTACCCTTTAAATTATAAATTATTAAGTGACTTATAAACACTAACTTCGTTTATATGTCAGTGTCAAGTAAAAAAGAATATTCATATATATTTTTTTCCCTTGCTGTCTAAGCATAACTATATAGCCATATAGAGAAAGAGACACAGAAAAATATAATATCATATCCTAGGGGAAGCATGTGCCATTTAGTACACAGATTCCAGAACATTTTCATGGCTATGAGTCTTATAATATAATAATGTGTATGGTTCTAAAAAAGAAGAAGAAGAAGAGAAGTGTTGCAGAACAGTGAATAGAGAGAAGAAAAGAGAAAAAGGCAGAAAATGTACACATCAGCAGCCATCATTACAATCATCACACCAAAACCAAATTCTTCTTCAATTCCTTTCACTTTGTTTTTCTTTTCAACCCTTCTTCCCTCCTTTTTCCTCCTTCTCTTCTATCTATCTATCTATCTATCTATCTATATTTATACCTTCTTTGCTTCTCTAGTTAATGATATCTTCTTTTCTCTTTCATTGATTCATAGGAAGAACAAGTATATATATACATATATATAAGTGGTGAAGTACCAAGTTGAAGAAGTAAAAGATTAATCATGGAAAGATGTGTAAACTACTATGTAATGTTTCTTCTACTGAGTCAGTTCCTATGTTCAGGTAATTTTCCTTCTTCTTCTTTTTTTTTTCTTTTTTCTTTTATTTATTTAGCTTCTTCAGTTCAGTTCAGTTATGTTCTGTTCTGTTCTGACATTTGTTGCTTAAATTTGAAGATACTGTTTGTTTTTTTCTTAATCCTCACTTCTGTTTCCTTCTTTTTTTTTGGTTTAATGTATTCAGTTGCTTTCCTTTGCATACTTTATCTTTTGAATATATTCTCTGCTCTCTCTTTGACTGATTGGTTTTATTTTAAGTTTTTTTTGAAACAACAAATTGCTTTGTCCTTCTTTATTATTTTGTGTTCTTTCTAATTGGAATTTAGTTAACTAACTAAGCACCTTTTTCTCTTCTTGTTTAGTTCAAAATGTTGTCTCGTCTATTGCTCAGTTAATCATTACTTTTACTATGCCTTGTTTGGATGATTAATCAGTTCCTTAAAGCAATCATAGAACAAATTTCCACAACAGAAATTTGAACAAGGTTCTTTTCTTGCTCATGTTTTCTAAGGTTTCATTCACATAAGGTTGTAACTTGTAACAACACCTTTCTATGGTTCCACCAATTCTTGAAAAGATACAATAACAAGGGGCCCCAACCCAACTACTTTGACTCATTACATATGCCCTCTCTTCATAGGGTACCCTACTTACTTATCTTCATTTAAAACTAATTAGTAATCTTCATTATAAAAAAAATACATAATGATTAATAATTAGTAATATCTTGAGATTCATATGGTAATTTCAATTTTGAAGCACAGGTTGTTCATATAGGACAATGAAGGAAGAAAGTAGACATGTGAATGTACTATTAAATGATGCTCAAATTTTCACCACACAAAAAGATATCACCACTCCAATTGCAACAATTCCAAACTTGGTTCCAACCACACCAACTTTTTCAACATCTCCATTCATAAACCCTAATTCAAACCCTGATAGTACTAGTGTTTCTCCAGCATCAACAATCCCAATTACTACTCCACCTACCACAGTGAATTCATCACCAGTTTCTTCAGGTGCAAGCTGGTGCATTGCAAGCCCTAGTGCCTCACAAACTTCATTGCAAGTTGCATTGGACTATGCTTGTGGCTATGGTGGTGATGATTGCTCAGCAATTCAACCTGGTGGAATATGTTACATTCCAAATACTATTCAACAACATGCTTCTTATGCATTCAATAAGTATTATCTCAAGAATCCTGTTCCTAATAGCTGCAATTTTGGTGGAGCTGCTCTCATTACTAACACTAATCCAAGTAAGCCTCTTCTTAATCTTACAATCACGCTCAATCTCAATGCATTAATTCAGGGGCGGAACTAGATAAAATATTAGAGAAGGGCAAAAAATATTTACACAATAAAATAAGATTAAAATAAAATTTTAAGAAAAGACTAAACTGAACATATACTTTACATGTAAAAAATTAAAATTAGAGAAGACGATTGTCCCGTTATTTATAGGTTGCTCCGCCCCTGCATTAATTCACAATCATGCTTTCATTCTAGACCAAACTAGTATATATTTGATACACGCAAATAGATGCAATTTATGGGACTGTTATAAGAATTGGACCGAACTAGTTAGTTCAACCAGTTTAACTAGAAATTACAAGTCTAGTTGAAGAAAAGATCAGTTGACTATGGTAAAAAAAAAAAAATCCGATCAAAAATTGATTCATCGATTAAATCAGTTTAATTTTTAACCGTTAATCAATTTAAAATTATAAAATATAATTTTTTTAAAAATATATATTATTTTATTATAATCAATTTAACTCCAGTTAAACCTCTTATAAATTCTTAAATTTTTGAATCTCTAATTCTCTGGTTCAATGATAAATGTATTAAATTTAAAGTGACAAATATTATAAAAAGATTTGAAATTTTATGGTCTCATTATTAAATTTTTTTCTCCATTGTAAAATTTAAAGTATTATTTGTTTTTAATCAAGATATATATAGAAAAAAATAGTAAAGGATCCCGGAAATCTAGCACTACTCTTATCTATGGATGATTCTTGGGTTTTAATTTTGACTAACCACCACCAAAGTCATGTGCAATTAGGTGGGTCATGGGATCAAATTCTGAACAGAGTATAGAAAAAAGAAATTTGTACTGAATTTTTTTATCATAAGCTTTTGACTAAGAATGGCTTGTGGTCTTGTGGGATGTGGATACATAGGAGATACAAATTAAAGTGCCAAATGAATGATGCAAAAAAGTCAAACTTTTTTTTTTCTTTCTACCTTTTAGGAAGCTGCTTCTCAAAAAGCTACTTCATTTCAAAATTGTTTTGTCAATTTGTCACTGGTATCTAGAAGTATTTTTGTTCATCATTTTAATTTTTTCATTATACAAAAATGACCAAAGTGAATACTACGTATAAATGAGACATAAGAAAAAAGTAACATATGAATAAAAAAGTGTTGTATTGTATGTATCACATTTATTGGAATTATTTTGTTCAAATAATCATTCTATTTTATTTATTTATTTAATTTTTTTATTTTAAGACAATTTAATTAATTAATGTACTTACCTGTTTTTCAGGCACTACTACATGTCAGTATCCATCAACAAGGTGAACCACGTTTGCCAATATACCTACTTTTTTTTCCCTTAAAAAATAGAATAATTTGGGGTCTAAAATTGAAATTGAAATTGAAATTGCAGTACTAGTTCATCAGTATTGAACACCACAAATTCAATCGGTGCAAATGTGTTTGGTTCAGTTCCAGTGCCCACAAATCCTTCTCCCTCTGCAGCTGCTGACACATCACATAGCTATGCTAAAATTTGTGTCACACTTTGGATGAGTATTTTTATTCTATGCTAATATATCATTTATTTATTATTAGATAGGATATGAGTTTTATTTATAAAATTTTTGCCCCTTGCTACAACAAGATCATTCATAGGACATACATGGTAGATACAGTGTAGAAAAATAAATTGTATGATGGACATTCATAGAGATTTAAAGTTGATGCAGTATATATGTTTTCCGTTTAACGTCTTTGTATTGTTAGAATAATAGTATTTTGTTAGGCTGCATTAGTCTCTATCATTACATATCCCTAAACCAGAGTAGTGATTAAATATATGGTTATGATTAAATATATGTATACAATTTAGTAGGCTATATAACTATATACATCTTCATAATACACCTACAAGAGGATCATCCTCATTTTTATTATTTTGGAGAGCCAAGATATGTTTCTGGAATGAAGCTGCAGCCTCTTCCCTTTTCTCTAATACACAAGATTGCATAAGTTTGCTTACCTCCAGAAGTTGGAGTTCATCATATGCATGTCTCAATGAATCTAACACAATCTTGTAATTGTCAAAGACTGAAAGAATATAAATCAGCTTTTGGTATTAAAATGGTTAAAAAAATGAGTGAAGTACCAACCCGGTCCTGTCCATTTTCAATAATGACAACGCGATCACTCAAAATAAAATCGATCTACTTCTGTTCTCTCATTCCATCACACAAAGCGGTTTCTGTAGGTATTTTTCGTCAATTCTGAACGGAAAATGCTGAAGTGTCAGGTTCAGAAATGGAGAAGAGTCTAATTATCTCTAAATTTAAATTAGTTAAGAATTTATTTGTCCTTATAATTTTTTAAACAATATTTCTTAGATTTTTTTATTTATTATATTAATATTTATTTTTCAATAAATTATTAAATATATAGTATAATAAATACAAATTAATTAATAAATTATTTAAATTTAAAAATATTATTTATTATAAAACTAAATAAATTAATTTTAAATATAATTTTTAAATACATAAATAATAAATATTAAAATTTAGTTAATACATTAATAATAATAATCCTATCATATGCATATGGTAGACTTAGAACTGCGTTTCCGGATTTAAAGTAGAGAACAGACTGGCATAATGTAGTCAATCATTTAGGTTGTTTCAATATCTCACATAAAAAGTATACACAATAAAAAAAATATATCATAAGCTAGTAAAAATTGAAGAATATAAAAGATAGGCTTTTTTTACTGAAATGCGCATAAAAAATTCTTTAATTCCTAATATACACACGGTTTAATCTTCCTCCTTAAATACGAACGGCTATTTTACTTGGGTCAGCTACGAAATAGTTCTAGACAAAAAGTCAAGAATGATGAGTACGAAATGGTACATTAAATTTGACACGGGCCACATCTTCTGCAACAGGCATGAAATGGGTGACCTCGTCTATGACACACACGAAATGCTAGAATTCGTTTATGAAGCACATAAAATGGACGAACTTAATGCAGTGGAGATACTTTGCTGTAATCATGTTTTCAATTTTTATGTATTATTCAAGGGCTTCTTTACAATACAAAATGTTTTACATTGCCAATAGTTTAACATAAATTTCATTTTTCCTCGGAATTTAAAAGTATCATTCTTTTTATTTTGATCAATATTTATTTTTTTTATTAGCTTATAAATTTTATAATTTATTTTAGTTTCGTGAGTACTCTTTAATTTAGTATATTTTGAACTATAAATTTTTATTATTTATGACTTTTTTGTTACATATAATTAATATATAATAAAAACAAAAATAAAGTACAATAAAAAATACAATAAAAATAAAAAATAAAAACAAAAATAAAGTACATTAAAAAATATAATAAAAATAAAAAACAAAAACAAAAAAAATCATACAAACATAGTATATAATAATTACAATATATATCATATGAACAAAAAAAATTATAATAAAAAGTAAATAAAATTTATATGAATAAAATCAAATAAAAAAATAAAAAATTTTATACATAACATAAATATAGTACAATAAAAGATAGAAAAAAATAATTTATATAAAAAAATGATAAAAATTAACAAAAATAAAATTTATATCAACAATAGTTGTCGTATAAATAAAAAATACAATAAAAATTAACAATAGAAAATTAAAAAAGAGTCATAAATAATAAAAATTTACAGTCCAAAATATATTAAATTAAAGAGTACTCACGGAACTAAAATAAATTATAAAATCTTTTCTTTTTGTTTAACATTATACAATGTATAGTACTCTCTTTTGTATTTTTTTTCTTATTATTTTTTAGTTCATATGAATTTTTTTTATCCTTTACTCTTTATGTTTAATATGTAAGGTCTCTTTTTTATTTTTATTTGACTTTGTTCTTTTTTATTTTTTACTTATTTTTATCATTGACCTTTTTTATATTATTTTTCAGTGTTGTAATCTCTCATCTCTCAAGTATGTTATTAATTTTTTATGGTATTTTTATATTAATTTTTTATATGCAAAAGATAGAAATGATCACTAGTAATCCCGATTTTCATAGTCGTTGTTGTCAACTAATGATGTTTAAACCTGCTAGAGAAATGTCAGCATACAATCCACTACCATTCATGCAAAATTAATTTTTTTTTCTTCTGATTTTCATGCAAAACTAATTTAGTTATTATTGTACTCCATTTTAATTTGTCCATGAATTTTTTGTTATGCTAGGATAAGACAATTAAAAATTTTATGTGTTGCTTATTTAGCATTTTATAATATAATGTTTGTGGTACTTAATTATTATTCTTATTATATATAATTTACTTCTTAGTTTAATTATTGTTATTAATTTTTTTATATTTTTATGTAGGACTTATTTTTTGTTAATTAATTTGGAATGAACATGGAGTATTTACTTGAAGAATATGAAAAACAACAACATGAAGAATCAAAACAGATGAAATTGAAAATATTTCTGCATTAATTGGTCAATATGCAGTCAATTATTTGTGCAAAAAACCATGCAGAACTAGTGAATAAACAGGTTATTTATGGGTGCAAGAAATTTTAGGTGGTCATGACATTCGTTGTTATGAAATATTTCGGATGAAAAAATATGTTTTTTTTTTTCAATTTTGTGATGAATTAATTGAACAAGGATTAAAACCTACAAGACAAATGGGAGTTCAGGAAATGGTTGCTATGTTCTTAAATACGGTTGGTCATGGAGTGGGTAATAGGATGATACAAGAAAAGTTTCAACATTCTGGAGAGACAGTAAGTAGACATTTTTATAAGGTATTGGTTGCTTGCTTGAGATTATCTATTAAATATATTAAGCCATCGGATCCTAAGTTTCAAAATGTTCATAGCAAAATAAAAAATGACCAACGAGATTGGCCATTTTTTAAAGATGCTATAGGAGCAATTGATGGTACTCATATCCCATGTGTGGTTAGCCCAAGTGATCAACCCAAATTTATTGGAAGAAAGGGATATCCAACACAGAATATAATGGCTGTATGTGATTGGGACATGTGCTTTATTTTTGCTTTACCTGGATGGGAAGGCACTGCGCATGATGCTCGTGTATTTGATAATGCTATTACAGCTCCTACCATGAATTTTCCGCATCCTCCTCCAGGTTAATTTTTATCATTTTCTACAAATAAACTATATTTACTTGATTATCATGTAACTAATTTTATTCCTCATTAGGTAAATATTATTTGGTAGATGCTGGTTATCCAACACCTAAAGAATATATTGGTCCATATAAATGTGAACGCTATCATCTTGCAGATTTTAGGCGTTCTTCTGGATTTACAAATCATAATGAAGTGTTTAATTATTATCACTCAAGCTTAAGATACACAATAGAAAGAACTTTTGGAGTGTGAAAAAATAGATTTGCTATCTTGCGACACATGCCCAAGTTCAAAATTGAAACTCAAGTGCAGATAGTGTGTGCAACAATGGCTATTCATAATTTTATTAGAAGACATTCTGAAACAGATACTGAGTTTAATCAATATGAACATGCAAACATTCTTGATGGAGAAGATAATAGTTATGTTGGTGAAAGCTCAGATCAAACTTTAACCATTAGCTCTTCTGCAGAAATGGATCGTGTTCGAGACTCGATTAGAGATCAAATTATTAATTACATGCAGTAGAAATAATAGTGTTCTTATGTACTAATTTTGTATATGATATTATTTTTATGTATTTTCATTAATTTTTTATCTTTTAATTTAATATTTATTAGTGTTTTTATGTATTAAAATATATTTTGTCAATTTTTATATGTTACTTTAATTTAATAAGTAAATATTAGTTTTATTATAAAATGAATTAATAAGATCTATTCAAATATTTAAAGTAAAATAATAGAATAATATAAAAAATTATTTTAATTGATGTCTCTTTTAGTAATTTTTCATCTAAAAGTGATTTTGAATAGTATAACCCAAACAACATTTATTTTACTATAATCAATTTTGATATAAAGATTGCCAAATATAAATTACGTTAACACAAACTTACTTTTCATCAAAAGTAAGTTTGCAAAATCACTTCTATGCAAACTCTAGTTTGCAAACTGAAATCCAAACACACACTAAGTGTTCAGCATATGAAACAAATACATGATCTTCAAGAACATATTCAAGAAAAAGACAGGCAGCTTATTGAGTTGCAGGAACAGGTAGGCTGCTTACATTGTGTGCTTTGTTGTGTATTTTTGTTTATTCATTGACATTGATGAGATGCATCACCACTGCCGTACCTCCAATTCGTGTTTGTTGTCCCTGATTTGGTCTATCTATTTCGCTTCTGCCACGCTTGAAATGGGTTTTCCATTTCGTGCCTGCACTAAGTAAAATGGTCCTCTCATTTCGTGGTCATCATGTCAGGAATGGTGTGAAAATTCATTTCGTATCTGCTATTCTAAAAATGGCCCTGCGCATTTTAAGAAACATTTTCACATGTACATTTTGGAAATTAAAGAATTTTCTATGCGCATTTAAATAAAAAAGCCATAAAAGATATGCATCAATAATCACGACTCATGACAAATTTTTGCCTATATACAAACACAGACAAGCATTTCCTTACTTGACTTTTCTTTTCTCCCCAATTCTACTGGCTTAGAATATTTTGCTCCATACAAAACTTACAGAGAATACACAAACCAAAAGTGTGTCAAATAATATGATCACATTACCTTGTGAATTTCAGCAAGTAAAAGAAGAACTGATGTAGCACATGCAGAAGAGGGATTGTGCCAAATATAAAAAGTGAAACCAACCCTTTAAACAGTGTGCTCCCTTTTAAAACTGACTAACACTAGCAGCAACCAAATAAAATGATTTTTTAAAATTAATTCAACAATTTTAGAAACTAAATGTCTAACAACTTAAATTAAAAAATTTAAAAAACAACCAGCTAAATAAATAATTTAATTTATAATTTATAAATAAAATTTTAAAAATTTCTAATAAAGATACCTAAACAAATAATTCCTAAATTCAATAAAGATAAAGATAAAGATTCACACCAAATACAATTTTATTCTTTTGGTAACTGATTTCACATCCGGTAGCATGCCTGTAAATATCAGCAAACTTCACCATTAGAAGCATCAACTTCACTTGCTTCAACCATGTCTTTTTGCCAGCCTTACGGTCGATATAATTATCCATATTTTTGTTAGACTTCCCATGAAATCTGTTCTGATTTGTAGATGTGTTTGTAAGGATTGGAACATATTATTTTCTGATCTAAATTTTGCCAAATTACTCTTTACTCGTACACTTCCTGCTACCATGATCCGACCCTTTCGTTCCAGAATCTTTCGCCTTGTTGAATATGATCCAATTGAATGGCATGAACGGAGAAACAATCCATGCTGCTGCAGGGTGTTTGACGTCCTGAATCATAGTAGTAGCAGCATAAAACTTGATCCTAAATTTGAGATTCCTTTACCTGGTCCTAAATCATTAAAGGGTAGAGAACTTTATATTGAAGTACTTCCTTGTAATGGTCTTTTTTACTTGAGTGGTCCAGAATATAGAAACATTTCACTTGTTTGCAACCCAATAACAGGTGAGTTCATCAGACTTCCAAAAATCCCTCCACTCCTGAAACACTGCAAGCAAATACATTGGGGTTTTGGTTTCCACCCAAAAACAAACCAATACAAGCTAGTGAGAATACAGAAACACGATCATTGTTGAAATGCACACAGTTGGAACATCGGCATGAATAAATATTGAGATAGATTATCCCAAGAATTTGATAATTGTATGAGACTGGTACTTATTTAAATGGGGCACTTCATTGGATTGGTGTAGATGTTGATGGAAATGTCTTGATATGGGGCTTCAATTTTGACACGGAGAAGTTTCAAACCTTTTCTGTGGCGCCCATGGATCCAGATACAAAAGTCATCTTATTTGAATTCAGGGATTCTCTTTGCTTGTTATATTCTAATGAGCTGCTTGGCACAATGTGGAGGATGGAAAGATATGGAGTTGGAGAATCTTGGACTCCTATTTTCCAGCATTCTGCAAGTTCTACATCTCAATTACATGGTTGCATTGCCTACCATGATCCTGAAAATCAAGAGTTTAGGATTTTGTTGACTACTCCTTGGTATGATGACCATTTTCAAATAGTTCACCATGTTCCGTCTCTCATTCGATTGAAGGATATTATCATGGGAGATAATGTTTTGGTGCAGAATATTTATTCATGATAATGTTCCTGCTCTATGTTTTATGTTTTGTTTCATTTATTGGAGTCAATTTTTGTTTGGTTTGCTTTTTTACCATTCAGTATGAACATAATTTTATTTTATAACATTTTAATCCATGAATATTTTGATGTATTGGATTACACACACTTTCCACCTTATTTCGTCATTCAATGTATATATTGTAGAAAAATATTCCATTAAATTGAAAGTGTGTATCCGATGAATGAAACAAATTCGCTTAAGAGTTGAGACCTAATTAAAAATAGTAATGTATATTTCTCTTTGGTTGACAACTAATTAAATAATAATCCATCATGAATTAAATTAAGTGGAATATGTGTTAACATCAAGCTATTAAGGATCGAAGAACATGGTAGCCTAAGCAATTCTCAATTATTCCTTTCTTAATCAGCAAATCTACATCATAAGAAAATCCAAGAAAAAGATAGGATTGACTGATACAATGGCATTGCTCGAAAGCTAACAAATTACTAGAGAGAAGCTCAGATATTGAGATTTCATTATGCTTAATGTGGATTGTTAGATTAGTTAATTAAGAATCTAGCACATTATTCTGCTTGTAGTCACTCTGATTTTAGAACATTACATCATGGATGGCAAGATAATAAAATTTTGATTAGAAGGCATTTATCTTCCTATTCTGCATTCAGTGGGGAAAAAATATCATGCTTTTGCATTTTGCTAAGTGCTAATGATTTCATATGTGTTGCCTTCATCAGCTTGGAGTTTTTGTGATGCTATTTTTTTATTTGTTTGCATTCTATTTATATATTTACATTCCTTTCTCTACAAATTCTTTTGGTGTTTTTTAATTTAGTATTAAAGTTATATTTTAAGATAAATATTAGGATAATTCACATAAATAAATCAATATTTATCTAATATTATACATATCACCTAAATGAAAAATGTAACGTGAATCACCTCAATCATATTTTTATATAAATCGAAACAGATGATTAGATTTAGCTTTTTATACAAATTAAAACAGTCTGATTCGATTTATAATTTTATATATATTTGTATATTGTCAAAGTAAATCTAATCATAATCAGTCTATTTCAATTTATGCATGCATGCATACCATCCTAGTTAATCTAAATAGACTGTTTAGATTTATTAGGATAGTATCCATATATAAATCAAAATAGCCTGATTAAATTTACATTTTAATTTCTAATATGTAATTTGAGAAAAATAATTAACATACTATATCAATAAAATTATCATAATTTATGAAATTAAGTATAAAAATTATTTCTTTACCGGATCTATTCCATCATACAGCGGATCTACTGCCATGTACAATGCTATAATGGCAGGATATCTTTCAAGGATATCTCTATTCTCACTTTGAGACTTCTCCTATTGATTATTATACATGTTAAGGGTGTTTGGGGGATAAAATGGAGACTTTAATGGATGATTTTAATGTGTAACGAGGAGTGTTAGGAGTCAACAATTTTTATATTTTGTAATTATTAATTCGTTATTAATAATATTTTTAATAGTGTGAGATTACATTCAATAATAAAAGATTTTTTTAATGATTAAGTACTAACCACAAAACACAAAAATTGCTAACCCCTTAGACTTTCTCATGTGTAAAATTACATATCGAACTCATTCATGAAAAGTTTTGCATTAATTTTACTTTCCAACCAAACATATCTGTTCGGTAGTCGGTTTCCGGACAGGTCGGGTAATTAGGTGAGATGGTGGGAAGGCCTCTACGATCGCGCTGAAGCTGGTCTTGCCGAGTAGCCGGGTACTCGTTGTAGAAGGTGAATGGGGGGTGCCACCTGCAAAAGACACTCCGACGCTCTTGTCAGCAATGTGCAGGCGGGAAGGTGGTTAAATGGAAGGGAATGACGTACCTCGGGGAAGGACAGGTCCTTCCCTATTTATACTGTGTCAGAGGTGGACCCAGAGGGGACGAGCCCACTTTCCACGAAGATTCCCTCCAGCTGTGTTAGGGGAATGGCGAGGACGCGTGTCCAGGTGTCGTGGCGAACGCTGAGAGCTCGACCGCTCGGGTCGGGTCCTCAATGGGTCGGGCCGACCCGTACGTGGCTTGGGCCAGATCGTAACAGTGCTCCCACGCGCCGATAATCAGCCGTATAGGCTGTTGGCGGCGAGTCTTCTGTCATCGTTGTCGTTTGGTCGGCCGTTCGTGTGGGTGACGCGCTGCCCGCATGCGTGCCCGTTCGTGGTTCGGGGCATTCCTTTGTCGCCTCGTTTTTCGCGCGGGGCATTAAATGCCCATAAAAGGTTGAGAAATCCCGTGTGTGCAAAGACAATTCTGCCCCCAAGTCTTTCGCGCTTCCACTAGAGCAGTTTTGAACAGTTTTATGCTTCTGTTATTCTTCCATTTACTTTGATTTCCTGATCATACTGCCCATTCGTCCTTCCTGCGCTCTCATCACACAAAGGCTGTTTCTATAGCTCTTAGTGTGCTTCGTCCTCATTCGAATTTTCCCAATTCATCCAGGTAACTACTCTTTTTCCTTTTACTCCAATGACTGTCTGCGTGTCTGCCATGATCATTTTTTTTTCTATGCTTGCTCATTTTCTTGTTGTTTATGGGCGCATTTTATGGATACACTTTCTTCTTCTTTTGTTGACTGTGGTGTGTTATGGGGGGTATATGTTTTTGTTTTGGTCTTGGCTTGTTTGGTCCCCCTTGTGGTCACGGCACGAGGGGTTTCTTTGGGTTTTTCCCGGATTCCGGCCTCTCGGACTAACCGCGCGGTGCCCCCACTATAGGTATGCCTCGTGTCGTTAGCCGAGCTTCAAGCTCCGCCGCGGGTTATGACCCGTATGCGTGGGTGGTTTCCGACCTCAGGAACTCTCCCAATCAGATGGGTGAGGAGGAGCTAACGGAATTTCGCCAGGCCGAATATCTCTGTGGGGGCACCGACGAGGAGGCGAACTATGATGTTTATGTCCCCGCCCCTCACGATCGGCTTTATGAAATTAATTTTAATGCCCCCCGGGTTGCCGATTGGATCTGGTTTTACAAGGCCATGTTCACTCAGGTCGGGGTTCGCATCCCCTTTTCCCCCTTTCAAATGAGCCTCCTAAATCGGATTTCCGTGGCACCGTCTCAATTGCACCCGAACAGCTGGGCGTCCATTCGCTGCTTTGAGATGGTGTGCGAGTACTTAGAGCTACCGATCTCTGTTGACGTCTTCCTATTTTTCTTTAATCTAACTAACCCTTCAAAGGAGGGGAACAAAAAAGGGTTTATGTCCTTCCGGTCTGCCCAGGGTCGGAGAATCTTTGGCTTGTTCGAGGACTCCTACCATGGGTTCAAGGACAAGTACTTTAAGGTCCGCCCGGTTAAGGGTCGTCACCCTTTTTGGTTATCTTTGGAAAAGGAGCGCCTCATCCCGACGTATTGGAGTTTCGGGGCGGGGTCTAATCCTTTTATCAAAGTTACTTACAAAGGGATGTCGACTGTGGATCGGCGAATAGCCGACATTTTGTGGGCGGTCCTTGGGAGGAATAATGTGAACCCTCATCTCCTCATGGGTAACCGGGAGGCCGCCCGAGATTATATCTGTGAGTACTCTTGTCGTGTAGTCGCTTGTTTGAACTTTTCTTTGCTGCTTCCATTACTTGTTTATTTCTTTGCTACTTCCATTAACTTGTTTATTTTTCAATTTGTTCTGTAGTGGGGCTTTCTGCCGAAGTGACCGGCATGGATAACTTGTACCAAACTTTTCTTCAGGATGACGAAGGCGAGGAGACCGGAGGACAACAGGAGACGGTCCCTCCGGAAGTGCCTCCTCCTGAAGTCGACACATCTGCCAAAGTTGTTACTCCTACTTCCGAAACCCCAATTCCTGCCGAGGTTCCAATTCCCGGGCACTCATCCTCTTCTCGTCGGGAGGAAGAAGAAGAATTGTCTGTCATCCCCACCCCCAAGAGACAAAGGTCGCAGTCTAGTCCCGAGGGGGTTTTGACTGTCATGGAAAGGAACTTTGATGCCGGGACCTTCATAGATGCCCAGCTGCTTCCGGGCACGGAGGATCATTTCCATGGCACCGACCTCTCGGGGCAGGCTCGGTGAATGTACCGTACTCTTCTTCGTGGCGCGGCCATTGCCCGAAAGGCTGAGTTTGAGCTTTCTGGTATGGCCTCGCTTCGTCGGAAGCTTGAGTCTGCGGTTGATGCCAATAATAAATACAAAACCCAAGTGAAAATGCTTCAAGATCAGTTAGTTGAAGCGGGGAACAAGCTTGACGCCTCCCAGAAAAAGGTTGCTTTAGCCGAGGAGAAATTGAAGATTGCCGACGCCTCCGTGTCCCGTTTGACGGAGCAGGAGCTTACCTTGAAAAGCCAGCTAAGCGCTGCGCAGGGTCGGCTGTCCGCTCTGGAGAAAGAGCGGGACGAGGCGGAGGCAGCTGCCAAGGCTGCCCGGGAGGAGGCTGAGTCGTTCAAACGAAAGCACAAGGAAGTCAAGGAGCAGGGCAAGAATGCGATTTTCATGACTGAAGAGGCCCTCAAAGCTCAGGTGAAGATCGTTTCCCCGGATTTCGATGTGTCGGCGATCGGAGTTTTCAAGACCATCAAGGATGGCAAAGTTGTCGATATGCCGAAAAAGTGATGTTTGTATTATTTGAACTTTTTGTTGAACTTTTGTTATTACAACTTTGGTGCCCGTTAGTGGGTTTGTGGGCTTGTTTGCCCGTAAATTTGACTCCTTGTTTTATTCGTCGTCGAATTACTTTGCGTTTCCGTTTACTCGTGTTGGCCGTTTATGGCGTGTGTTCTTGTGGTCGTTCACCGTATTTTTTGAACTGAGGGGCTCCCGGGGTGATCAGTCCTGAGGCCTCGTATCATCGTTCTTATAGTGGTCGCTCAGAGAGTTAAAATTTGGAAAATAACATTGGCAAATATAGAGAATAACATAGGCAAAAATAACATAGGCAAATATAGAATGTAGAAAGTTAGGAGGGTCCAATCATTATATCAAAGATACTGAAGTGCTATTACGAAGTAGATGGCTTATGAATAAAACCTCCTTAAGTTATCGGCATTCCATGTTCTCGGGACCTCCTTGCCATTGAGTCTTTCTAGCTTGTATGCTCCTCTTCCGATTACCTTTTTGATTCGATATGGTCCTTCCCAGTTCGCCGCTAGTTTGCCTTCTCCCGGGGTGGACGGGCCGATGTCGTTACGCCTCAGGACGAGGTCGTTTTCTTCGAACTTCCTTTTGAGTGCTTTGGCGTTGTAGCGTAAGGCCATTCTTTGTTTTAGCGCTGCTTCTGCCAGATGGGCCATTTCCCTGGTTTCTTCTATCAGGTCTTTCTCGACGGCTTCGTCTACTCCCTTCAGGAGTAATCGTGGACTCGGCTCTCCGATCTCTACGGGTATCACTGCATCTGACCCGTAGGTTAGTCGGAAGGGTGTCTCTTTGGTAGAGGATTGTTCGGTTGTTCGGTAGGACCATAGGACTGAGGCTAACTCGTCGGCCCAAGAGCCTTTCTTGCTATCCAACCTCTTCTTGAGCCCTTGCAGGATGACCTTATTTGCGGACTCGACCTGCCCGTTTGTCTGTGGGTGCTCTACTGCTTTATGCCCAGGCCGGTGAGGAATTCTGTGAACTTTTTGTCGGTGAATTGTGTCCCGTTGTCCGAGATGACGACCTCCGGGATACCGAACCGTGTTATTACTTGTCTCCACATGAATTTCCTGCAATTGGACGAGGATATGCTGGCCAGCGGTTCAGCCTCTATCCATTTTGTGTAATAGTCGATAGCGACTATGAGGTACTTAACTTGTCCCGGGCCGATGGGAAAAGGTCCTAAGAGGTCGACTCCCCACTGCGAGAATGGTCGAGAGGCCGTTAGCAAGTTGAGCTCAGAGGTGGGTGCTCGATGGAAGTTGGCGTTTTCTTGGCACTTGACACATTTCTTAACGAACTCCTTGGAGTCAGCCATCATCGATGGCCAGTAATATCCAGCTCGGATTAACTTCCTTGCTAGGGCTTTGCCTCCTATATGGTGGCCGCAGCACCCTTCATGGACTTCCCTGAGGACGTAGTCCGTCTGGTCGGGGTGCAAACACTTCAGTAGGGGATGATTGAATCCCTGAAAAGTTGACCCTGGATGATGGCATATCTGGCGGCTTCCCTTCTTAGCTTTTTGGCATCTTTTTGGTCGTCAGGGAGCTTGCTGCTTTCTAAGAAGTTGATAATGGGATCCAACCAGGAGGGGCTTAGCTTTGAGAGGTGTAATGTGACTGCCGGCTCTTTCAACTTTCCTTGGATTAGAGACCGGTTGCCTTCTCCCGGTTTTGTGCTGGCCAACTTTGACAAGAGATCTGCCCGTGTGTTCTTTTCCCTCGGGACGTGCTGGATCGTGACTTCTTCAAACTTTCGGCTCAAGTCCTTGACCTTTTCCAAGTATTTCTGTAGCAGTGAGTCCCTAGCTTGATAGCTCCCGTTCACTTGGGAGGTGACGATTTGCGAATCGCTGCATATCTCCAACCTTGTCGCCCCGACCTCTGCTGCTAACGTTAGGCCTCCTATGAGGGCTTCGTACTCTGCTTGGTTATTTGAAACGGGGAAATCAAACTTAATTGATTGCTCGTATACGACTCCAGCCGGACTTTCTAGGATAACCCCGGCACCCCCGAACGTCTGGTTGGAGGCTCCGTCCACATGGAGTTTCCACCGTGTGTTCGTGTCTTCGGCTGGGTCCCCCGCTACTTCCACTAGAAAATCCGCCATCGCCTGCAATTTGATGGCTTGCCGGGGTTCATATCGTATGTCGTATTGAGAGAGTTCAATCAACCAAGTCATCATTCTCCCCGCCAAGTCGGGTTTTTGAAGCACTTGCCGGATCCCCTGATCTGTTCTTACGACGATCTGGTGGCTTTGGAAGTATTGCTTTAGTCTCCTCGAAGAGGTCAGGAGTGCCAGAGCTAACTTCTCCAATTTGTTATATCTCAACTCGGCCCCTTGTAAGGCCCTGCTGACAAAATAGACTGGTTGTTGTGTCCTTCCTTCTTCTCGTACCAAAACTGAAGCCAAGGCTTCTCCTGTTATGGCGAGGTACAGGTATAATGGCTCCCCTTCTTTTGGCTTCCCGAGGACAGGTGGTGTCGCCAGGATTTCTTTAAAGTGTTGAAAGGCTTCCTCGCATACGGGTGTCCATTCGAACGCTATTCCCCTCTTCATGAGATTGAAGAACGGTAGGGCCTTTGTTGCCGATGCTCCGAGAAAACGTGACAACGAAGCCAATCGACCTGCCAATCTTTGGACTTCCTTGATACTACCTGGGCTCTTCATTTGGAGTATCGCCTGGCACTTCTCCGGGTTGGCTTCTACCCCTCTTTGGGTTATCATGAATCCGAGGAACTTCCCGGCTTCCATAGCGAAAGCACACTTGAGGGGATTCAGCCTCATACCGTGTTGTCGGAGGGATGCGAATACACTCGCCAGGTCGTTCAAAAGGTCGTCAGGTCGTGTTGTTTTTGCCAGGATGTCGTCCACGTAGACTTCAACTGTTTTCCCTATGAGGTCGTGGAATATCCTGTTCATCAGCCTCTGATATGTTGCCCCTGCATTTTTTAGGCCGAATGGCATTACTTTATAGTAGAAAGTTCCTCCTGGCGTTATGAACGCCGTCTTGTCTTCGTCTGGACGGTGCATCGGTATCTGGTTGTACCCGGAGTAGGCGTCCATAAAACTTAGATACCGGTATCCCGCCGCAGCGTCGACGAGTGCATCTATGTTAGGGAGGGGGAAGCAGTCTTTGGGACATGCTTTGTTAAGGTCAGAATAGTCTACGCACATTCTCCACTTGCCGTTGTGCTTTTTCACCAATACTACATTCGAGAGCCATGTCGAGTAGTCCACTTCCCGTATGAAGCCTGCTTCTAGGAGGCTGGCCGTCTGCCTGGCCACCTCCTCTGCTCTTTCCGCCGACATCTTTCTCCTCCGTTGGGCCACCGGGCGTGCTTCCGCCTTGACGGCTAGATGATGCGAGATGATTTTTGGGTCTATGCCCGGCATGTCGGCTGGAGTCCAGGCAAACAAGTCCCTGTTGGCACTTATCATCTCGACCAAAGGCTCCTTCAACTCATGTGGGAGGTTCTTGTTAACGAATGTGAATTTTTCCTCTTCGTCACCGATTCTGAACTTCTCCAGATCCCCTTCTGGTTCTGGTCTCGGCTTGTCGTCTACTCTGGCATCAAGGTCGGCTAGGAACATACCGGACGCTTTCTTGGACTTCTTTCTAAGGGAGAGGCTGGCGTTGTCACAAGCGACCGCCGTCTCAAGGTCTCCCCTTATGGACCCTATGGATCCGTCGTCGGTAACGAATTTCATGACTAGCAGCTTTGTGTTGATTATGGCCTCGAAATCATTGATCGTTTTCCTTCCCAGAATGATGTTATAGGCGGTGGAGTCACGGAGGATCACGAACTCGGCCATCGCCGATCTCCTGCCCTGAGATTGTCCTACTGAGATTGGGAGGGATATTATCCCATCCGGTTTGATGAAGTGGTCGCCCAGTCCAATGACCCCGTGTTGGTGAGTCGTTAGATCGGCATCCTTTAGTCCCAGTGCATCGAACACGTTGCGGAACATGATGTTCGAGTCCGCCCCCGTGTCAACAAGGATGCGCTTGACGAGACCGGTCCCTACTCGGGCCGTTATGACCATGGGTGGATTTTCCGGGACGTCGTCAAACCATTGGTCTTCTGGGTCGAAAGAAATGCATGGAGGCTTCTTAGAGTTTCGCGTCAAGGAGGAGGAGATCGACAATATCTTCGCGTCCTTCTTGTGTGCGGATCTGGATCTAGGTGCGGCGTTTTTGGCCGTTACTACGTTTATCACGGTGAGGCCGTGTTCTCCGTCCTCTGGCTCTTGTCGCCGCTTTGCCGAGCGGGTCTTGCCTTCTTCGTCTTGGTCGCGATATCGCCTCCTCGGTTCCCTGATCAAGTGGGAGAAGGCCGCTAGCTTTCCTTCCCTTATCGCCTGTTCCAATGCATCCTTTAGGTCAAAACAATCCTGCGTTAGGTGACCATAACCCTTATGGTAGTCACAGTAAAGGTTCTTGCTCCCTCCGGTGCGGTCTTTGAGTGGTCGGGGCTTCGGCAGGATTCCTTTTTCGGCTATTTGTTGGTAGACTTCCACGATGGGGAGAGTGAGCGGAGTGTAGTTGGTGAATTTTCCGACTCGGGGGAATGTCCTTGGTGCCTTACTCAGCACCTCTTCCCTGGATTGTCCCTTTGGCCTTTCCCCATTGCCCTGTTGCCGGGCTTGATTGTAGTTGGGCTGCCGTTTGTTGGCGGCCACAACTCGACTGACTTCCTCATCATTTATGTACTCCTTGGCTACCGTTTGGATTTCATGCATTGTCCAAACCGGTTTCGTGGTAAGGCATAAGGATTCACTATAGTTAATAGACACCACCTTTTAGACACTATAGTATTCACTTTATTTTTATGCTGCATAAGGATCTCTCAACAATCAATAGCAACAACGTTAAAGTTGAAAGGATGGAGAAAGATAAAAAAAAAAAAGGTGGAGTCCAACTAAGGCATGAAGTGAATCAATTCAAATCTCCCAACTCTGTTAAACAATAATTTTCTGTCTTTATTTCCATTTTCAATTATGTACATCTATTGTAAAGTTTAACAACTACAACCATCACACAACTAGTAAAATATTTTTGTCTTTTGAGTTCCTAGAGTTTCATTTAGTGAAATTGTCACGACCTTTTAGGAAATACTTCTCTAACAAGCCTATCAGACTCAAATATAAATTAAATAAGAAAGTTATAAAGATTTTGAATAATTTACAAATTATAAAATAAATATATATTTTTAACAAAAATTAAAATAATTAAAAATAGTTGAATCATGCCTATGATATATGGAGCATACAACGTGTAGGAACTCAACAAGGAACATATATCCATTACAGATAATAATTTTTGAATAGAAGGACTCACATATTCAAGTATTTAGAAAATAATAATTTATATGAATGAGTAAATCAATAAGGGAGTTTTCATACCCTCACGATTTTGCCTTTGATGATAGGGATGATAGCCAAAGTTCAATACTCACTCGTCAAAATGCGTCATGCTAGGGAGAGGTATTCACACCCTTATAATGCATGCTTCTTTCTCCTCCCCAACCGATGTGGGACCTTACACCGTTAACTACAGTTTTCTAATATGAGCCTTCCAAACTAATTCAAAACATAAAATTTTAAATATAACAAAATTTTCAGTCTTCAAACATAATGTATCAAACCAAATCAAATAATACTTTTTCATTCAAATCCTTTTCGATCATATTCTCTCAATCTTAAGGCATTTCAAACATATTTCACAATTTCAAAATAAGTGAGTAACAACAAATACTTCAATGCTCAAGAAAAATAAATACATATTCGAATAAAATCAAATATTTTAAAATAATATAAAATTTCATCAAACACGCATATAGCCTCATAAAAATATATAATCTCATGTGCATATTAAAATGAACTTAACAAAGATAAATATTTAGTTCTAATAAATCGATTATTCAATTTAATTTAAAATTCTTTGGTAATAATATTTGTAAGTGTAATTATAAGGTCAAAACAACATATATCAAAATAATTATTATAGATGTAAAGTCAACCAATTATAAATATAATACCTATTCACAATTGGTCCCAAGGGACCGAAGAGACCAAACCAGAATGCCAAGATAAAAGGTGAGGAAAGTTAAAGTAGAATGAAATGAAAGAGCACGAAATTTGGACCGGGATAGTAGCAACAATTTGGTTGTGCGTAGTTTGGACTTTTGCACAAACAAAGATGGACATATTCAGAAAGAAGCTCAGATATTGAGATTTCATTATGCTTAATGTGGATTGTTAGATTAGTTAATTAAGAATCTAGCACATTATTCTGCATGTAGTCACTCTGATTTTAGAACATTACATCATGGATGGCAAGATAATAAAATTTTGATTAGAAGGCATTTATCTTCCTATTCTGCATTCAGTGAGGAAAAAATATCATGCTTTTGCATTCTGCTAAGTGCTAATGATGCATATGTGTTGCCTTCATCAGCTTGGAGTTTTTGTGATGGTACAATTGGGACTAAGGTTGTTTTAAAATGCCTCTGGACAAAAGACAAGTTAATTCTTGACTCCAACATAATGTAAGAGTTTATAAACGTGCTATAATACACATTATATAAAAGTTGATAAAGATTTTTCATTTTTCCCATACTTAAAACATTGACGCTTCTTTCTTTAACCACTTAAGTAGTTGCCTGCTAATAGAAGGATTAACAGTCTTAACTCAATTATGACAAAAATAAGCAGAAAGGCACCAATTTAATGAATAAGAGTGGCATGGAGAGAGGGAGTAACAAAGTCAGAACCATGATGATGGTGTTACTATGATAGCACTTAGCACCAGAATTCGTGTTTAGGTAAGAGTGGTTGAAATCATAGCAAACATAAACATAAGGGATGAGTTGTGCAGAAAATGGAAAAATATGTTTGTATTGTGAATCAGAATTATTATGTGTCTCAAGTACAACATATATAAGCTATGCTAAATGAAAGGTGAGTCAGCTTGCTAACTCCAAGACTAGTCACAACAGAATAACTGATAACTAACTAGATAACTTGCTGATCAACTACTAACATTTTCTGCAGTATTTGTTTGATCTGTTTCATGGTTTTCTTGATTCTTATGCATATTTACTCTGTTATAATTAAATGGAGAAAAAGTGAGGAAAAAGAGGAGACCCAGATAAATCTCCTCAAATGCGGCCAAGATGGAACTTGTAGTTAAATACTACTGTTTTTTTAATACATTAGTGTATATATTTAGATACATCGATTGGCAAACTTTCCAAGAAACTGAAAACAGCTATAGACGTATGCAATCGCTTGAAGAACAAATAACAGCAGAAGAGAGCTTGAGAAAACAAAACAGATGCAACAACTCTATACTAATTTGAATATACCTCTATTATTATTGTATATGAAAGAAAGGTGTATACAAAAGTGATTCTTTTCATTTAAGTTAATCCAAAAGATCTTTTCGGATAATTTAAAAAGTTATAATTGATATCTTTTTTTTAAAGATCTTTTTCCTTAAAAGAAAGATAATTTTTACATAATAAATAAATAAAAAAATATTTTTATATTATTATACCTAAATATAATTAATAAACAAAAAAAATTCTTTTTATATAATATATCTAAACATAAAATTATTTTTATTTTTTTATAATTTTTTTAAAAAAAAGATAACTCTTTTAAAAAAAAAGATAACTCAAACAAACCATATTAAAAAAGAACTACCACAATATGTTATTTTGCCTTGTTTTGTAAGTAAACCAGTAATGGTAAAGCAAACCCTTTTAATCCTATATTATACCAGATTGTAGTAGTGATTGTACCCACACGAACTTGTTTGTTTCTTCTTTCCTTAATTAATCCTACCAAAGATCGAGTCTTGAAACCCTTGTTCACTCAAAACATCAACAACCAAGCTTTTCAATGGCAGAGGCAGAGGTTGCCCCATGAAAGAGACTCATAATTAAACTTCGTTTGCCGCCTTCAAGACCAGTATCATCTGAAGAATGCACACTAAAGCATGATGCTGATACTGAAAAGCGTGGACCAGAATTTATGGCTTCTGATTCATGCGGCGAGAAGAGGAAGAAAGATCAGCATTGCACCACTACTGAATACTCGTGTAATGTAGTGGGAAAGAGCCATGCAGAAGGTTCTAGAACCTTGTCAACTGATGCACAGTGCAAACAGAAGAAGGACGATGACGGTGCTGATTCTCGCGGAGACAGAAAGAGAAGAAAGTTGGCAACTTCTGAAGTTTCTGTTTCCACAAAATCTTCTGTGCAAGAAGACCACAATGCATGTTTAAGAATCCCAAGAACCGGTTCTAAGGTGCTTGACTCGAAGAACACGAAGAAGGAAGAGGAAGAACATCACAATGCATGTTCAAGAATTCCAAGAACCGGTTCGAAGAAGGAAGAGGAGATGAAGGTTGTTCTGAATGAGCAGAGAATGGATCGTTACCAAAAGATGCAGTGTTGGGTGATCTTGAAGCGCTTCATGGTTGGAAGAGATGGCTGGGCTTTCAATAAGACTGTGGATCCCAAGAAGTTAGGGATTGTTGGTAACAAATGTGAGAGTGTGTTGTTGAAGCCAATAGGGTTTGAGGATATAGAATCAAAGCTGCACAAATTCGTGTATTCAGGGCCTCATGAATTTGCAAAGGATATGAGGCTTTTGTTTTCTTATGGATTCATGTACCCTCAAAGGGATCAGATTCATAGAGTTGCAAGGAGATTCAGTGAGAGCTTTGAAATTACTTGGAAGGCTTTGACGGAAAAGTGGTCCACTGAAGAGAGGAGAAGGAACAAGATCTTCAAAAGGGGAAGAATGAATAATAAAGCGGTTCCCCAAAAGTTTTAGTACAAAGCTCTGAAACTGTTATCAAAGTGTTGGATTCAACTCTTTTGGTAAGTATTATATTATTCTTTCCACAATTTTCTTTACCAATGTTTCTCAAACAAACTCGAGCCAACTACTTTCTTTTTTAATTCATCTTAGTGTGATGAAACTGTGAAATCCTTACGCTTGGTTTTTAGCTTCAGTCAAATTTTGACTTACTCATATTTGTTACACTAATGTATGTTTTAATTTATTCTGTTAATAATATTTTAATTGTTCTTATTTTTATATTAATTTCTATTTAATTACCATTTTTTAGGTTTATTTGCCTTTATGTCATTAACTCGTCCCATGACAAAGCATATTGTTCTCCTACTTTTCTACAAGTGCTTAAAAATTGTCTCGAATTTATTAGAATTTAGAACTAACAAAATGAGTTCGTTTACTTAATTTGTTGAAGCATATCATATGTTTTCCAAATTAAAGTTACTTTGATGTTTAACTAGGCTCGCCATTATTTATTTACTTAATAGCTTCTCTTGTTCTTTTTAAGATAGAACATGATGTTTAATTTGAATACTAATTTCAGAATAAACGTGTAAATAATGTAAAGAAAGTAACAATAAGAAAAATATTACATTCAAATGTTGATACAACTGCAGAGTAGCCCTATATATATAATATATGGGCTATACATGTGTTCATAACAAACATGATACCAAATCTACCGAACTATATTGAGCATTGAATATATAATCATCATCCAAGCTACACAGCACATGCATTAAGCTAGTACTACTTGGAGGATAGAGAATACTGTCTGAATAATAGTGAGAATAATTCCAGCAATTGAAGCTACTGTCTTCCATGGAGGGTTGCAGTAATCAAGCTTCAAAGTGGCAACTTTTTTGTTCCAAGGATGATTACAGAAATCATTCAACTTCTCAAACATGCAGAAATATTGAACATTAAAATTCATATGAAGGAGAAGCTGCTAGCTAGGTGTCCTAAGCTTGTGCATTGAAAGTGATTTCTCTGGATTCGAATCGCATAAAAATACCGAATAACATCTCATGTTCCATCAACTTGAACTGTGTAGTAGTTGACTTGTTTATGAACTTGGTCATCTCTTGTTTCTAGTTTCTTAGTCAGAATATGTCCTTGATGATCCATTGTAATTGTATGTGTGTTTGTAGCGCTTACAAAACACAGATGGCTGCAAAAGTTATCCTGATTTTATTACTTTTATATTGCATCATGCAAAAGTTGTATTTAATCCTCACTAATAAATAGATTGTTTTTTAAGAAATCTGTAACTTGGCTTTTCCCCCATGTGATTAATCACAGTTTTTAAAACATTTCTTTCTCCCTTTTATATGACCATTTCTTGTGTTGGAAGAAAGCAAAATTCAGTGATTCAGTAGTTCACCTGGCCTCCAAGTTTGGCTTACACTATTTTTGGCTTACACTATTTTTTTGTATGAATTATTGTCTCAACTATCAATCATCTATAATAAATTCATATTTTTCTCACATCCAAGAAATTAAATTCTCATTGAACATGCTTGAATAACAAACATTTCAATTAATATAGTAACTAACGTACTCCTTGGAGGATAGAAAACAATGTTTGAATAACAGTGAGAATAAGTAGAAAAATGGCATCATGACTGGTCCTCTGGTTAAAATGGTAATTGAGTAAAAGCTCTAATATGAAGCAACAGTCCACCAATATGACCCTAACATGTCCACCAATATGGCTCCAGCTCTCGCACGTAACTCACAAAACTTTCCAAGTTATTTGTCTCCGATCTTTCAATGAATTGTCTGCAGTATAATTTTTTCTGATCCTCCATCTGTAGCAATTTTTCATTTCCATGGTGCAAAGGACCAATGGAAACAACCTTTGGAGTGTATGCATCTTCATTAAACTTGCGGATCTCATGGGGCACCCTATAGATGCAGCATTCCTCTTTAAAGCGAGGTTTTCCCTCCTCCAACATGGCTTTAATCTTCATTATTTCATTAGTATTATTCCAACTTGCCATCTATATGAATAGTTTGCCCTTTTAGTTAGCCACTTGGTCAAATTAGTGTGTATATAATAAAGATTAAAATAGTTGAACCTTTTGTGAGAAATAAAAAGTTCTGGAAGAATCACAAGAGTTTGAATAGCATGGGTGGAATAGGAAACATGCACAACCTTATAAAAAATACAAGTTGTGTTATGCGACGATAAAGATATAATATTATATATATAGCTGAGATTGGGAACAGATAGAGACAAGTATAATGATCTTAACTTGCAAAGTGAATACAAGTATATCACTTTTTTTTTTTTTTTCTTGGATGCTATAAGGCAAGTATCACTGAGATTATAAAATAAGAAACATATTTATACAAGGCTCAGCTTCAAGATATACTATGATGCAGAGTGATCGACCCATTAGTTAATACAAATTTATTACTTCTAGCTTTTTTTTAGTATTCAAATACACAATAAATATTCACGTGCAATAACCAATTAGAGTTAGTTAGAATAAAACCTGATTTGGTAGTTTTTGTTAGACCATTCAACTAAGACCAACTATACAAAGCTGATAACCAAGACTACTTTTAGTTTAAGCTTTACACACAAGAATAGTACACATTCTTTATCTACAATTGAAATTGAAAAGCTTCTCTTGTTTCCTTTAAGATAGAACATGATGTTTAATTTGAATACTAATTTCAGAATAAACGTGTAAATAATGTAAAGAAAGTAACAATAAGAAAAATATCATAATCAAGCTTGATACACAATTACATAGAAGGGATACGCCATATGCAGTGGTCTTATAACAAACATTTCAATTCTTTCAAAATACAAAGATGTCAAAACTACCACACTACATTGAGAATTGAACATATGATCATCCAATCCAAGTTACACAATATAAACATTAATCTAGTACTAGTGTACTCTTTGGAGAACAGAAAATACTGTCTAATTGATCATTTATGTAATCACTAAACAACCGAATACATAATTATTCTCTAATTTATAAAATTTAACAAAGACATTGATAAACATATTGGTTTAGCATTTACTTATATATTTTATTTATTTATGTTATATTTGTAATCATATTATATCTATTTTTATCAATATATTTTTTAAAAAAAATATCGTTAGTGTTAGCACATGATATATTAAATAAATTGAAGGATAGAAACACGTAACTATTTTCTTTTTCAGTCAAGATTCAGTAAAATACTATAATATAGATTTATAATATCAGTATATTAATAGTGAAGTAGAGAAAAAAATGTAATATCATATCAATTTTTTTTTAAATCATAATTGTAATTTATGATTGAAATCATAATTTAAATATTTTAAATGGGATAATTTCATTTAGAGAATTCATCATTCAAACATAATTTTTATACACTTTGTTCATACCCTGGCCCAACAGTAAAGGCCCAGGTCCAAACAAAAGGCCTAATCCCACGGATTGAGCCTCACCCAATACCAACCTTCGTCCTATGAAGTCGGTCCTCATCACGACTTGCTCTAAAGAAGTTGGGCACGAGGGTTAGCTGGCAGATAAACACTCATTCAAATGAGTAACTGCCTCTAGAATCTCTCTAACCACTTCCAAGAGCCATATCCTAACCGCCCTAAGATAATGGGACGGTTAACACCCTAAAAAGGTGGCACTACTCCAACGGTGGTTATTGGTTCACCACTATAAATACACTGACACCCCTCAGGTATCTCTAAGTTCCAATACATTCTAAACCTGCTTAATCCTGTGCTGACTTAGGCATCGGAGTGTCTTTGCAGGTACCACCCCCCATTCTCTCTCTCACACACAAGTCGGACGGAGGTTCTCGAGTCGCAGACCCACTCGAAGGCTTCTTCTTTCAAGCGATTGGGCCAACCAACACCATCCAATCCATTAATCTTCGGTTACCCAACGTAACATTGGCGCCGTTGCCGGGGACCCGAGAGATCAACCAGTGATGGCGGACAGATCCCCCGAAGAGGGTCATGTGGAGTCAGATTCTGAACAAGAGAATCTGGACACAGGTAATAATGATGCAGACTTGACCCTCCACCAGGGAACCAATGATCAACACAGGGAAGGTACCTCCGGAGTAAAAAATTCGAAGGTAAACTCTTCAGAAGGTCGCGAATCAGAGAAAGAGGGACCATCCCATGCAACCGAACTCATGGGATTAGTCCACAGTCGCCTGGAATAGTTAGAACAAGAACGGGAGCGACAAAAGGAGACCGAAAAGAGCTTAAAAGAGGAGATGGAACGACGAAAAGAGTTAGAAAGAAAACTCTTAAAGTTAGAATCCTCCCTCAAAGGCCGAACTCCCGTGAAGAGCAAGAAAAACTGCCCCTTGGAGGGGAGGATCCTTTCAGTGAGGACATAATGAGGGCAAAAGTTCCGAGGAACTTCAAAAGCCCCGATATGGACCTCTACGATGGAACCACGGATCCGAAGCATCACTTAAGCAACTTCAAAAGTCAGATGTACCTAGCTGATGCTTCCGACGCTACGCGATGCAAAGCTTTCCCGACCACTTTATCGAAAGCAGCGATGAAGTGGTTCGACAGCCTCCCCCGAGGTCGATCACCAGTTTTAAAGACCTCTCAAGGAAGTTTCTGATGAGGTTCTCTATCCAGAAAGACAAAGTGAAACATGCACCGAGCCTCCTGGGAATAAAACAGGAGGTTGGAGAACCCTTACGAGCCTATATGGAAAGGTTCAACAAAGCATGTTTAGAGATTCAGAACCTGCCCACAGAGGCAGTCATAATGGGACTAGTCAATGGACTTAGAGAAGGTCCCTTCTCACAGTCCATATCTAAAAGACACCCCGTTTCTCTAAGTGATGTACAGGAAAGAGTTGAAAAGTACATCAATATGGAGGAAAATGCTAAGCTGAGAGACCTGAGTTGGCGACCTAGGCACCCTCCCTCAACAAAAGAGAAGGAGAGGGAAACCAAGAAAAAGGAAGAACTCGGTCTCGAGAGGCCAAGAAAATACCACTCTTATACTCCTCTGAAAGTTTCTATAGTGGATGTATACAGAGAGATTTGTAATACTGAAAGGCTGCCGCCCCCTAGACCCATTAAAAATAAAAAAGGGGGGAGCCGCAGCGACTACTGTGAGTACCATAAAATATATGGTCACTCCACAAACGACTGCTACGACCTTAAAAATGTGATAGAAAAGCTAGCTAAAGAAGGTCGGCTTGACAGGTATCTCATAGAAAGATCGGACAGTCATGGAAAGAGAAAGCGAGATGATATGGATAGAAGATACCCACCACCGCAGACTCCGGAGAGACATATCCATATGATCTCAGGGGGGTTCGCGGGAGGGGGCTCACCAAATCCTCTCGCAAAAGACATCTCAAAAGAATCTACCAGGTCGGAGAGGAATCATCTGACCTCCCTACCATTTCATTCACAAAAGAAGATGGGCAAGGAATAATCCCTGGACACGATGATCCAGTAGTAATAACTATGATCCTGGCAAATGCCCATCTCCACAGAACCCTAGTAGACCAAGGAAGCTCAGCGGACATCCTTTTTAAGCCCGCTTTTGACAAACTAGGGTTGGATGAGAAAGAATTAAGAGCCTACCCTGACACCTTATATGGATTAGGGGACACGCCGATAAAATCACTGGGATTTTTGCCCCTCCACACCACTTTTGGAAAGGGGAAAAAGTCAAAGACTCTGAGTATAGACTTCATAGTCATCGATGTGGGGTCAGCATATAATGCTTTAATCGGCAGAGCTACTCTAAATCGACTCATAGCAGTAGTATCCACTCCCCACTTTTGCATGAAAATCCCGACTTCAGCGGGGATAGCAACGGTAAGGGGAGATCAAAAGTTGGCAAGAAAATGCTACAATGAAAGCCTAAACCTGAGAGGAAAAGGCAGAGAAGTTAAACACAATAGAGCTCGGTGGCGCAAGGGCTAGAGAAGAGCTGCGACCACAACCGGGAGGAAAAATCGAGAAAATACAGGTCGGCGAAGAGGAAGGAAAAAATACTCACATAGGAGCCAACCTAGGGGAAACCCTAAAACAAGAGTTGACTAAGCTCCTAAGAGATAACTCCGATCTCTTCGCCTAGAAGGCCTCCGACATGCCTGGGATAGACCCCGAGCTCATGTCCCATAAGCTCTCGGTCTATCCGGGATCCCGACCTGTGCAACAAAGAAGACGTAAGCTCGGCCCAGAACGAGCCCTAGTAGTGGAGGAGCAAGTACAGGCGCTCCTGGAAGCCGGCTTCATCAGAAAAGTCAAGTACCCAACATGGCTAGCCAATGTAGTGCTAGTCAAAAAACAAAATGGCAAATGGAGAATGTGTATGGACTATACCGACCTAAATAAGGCATGTCCCAAGGACCCTTATCCACTGCCAAGCATCGATACCCTAGTAGACTCCAGCTCGGGGTATCAATACTTGTCGTTCATGGATGCCTACTCGGGGTATAACCAAATCCCGATGTACGAGCCAGACCAGGAGAAGACATCATTCATCACACCCAAAGCTAATTTCTGTTACGTGGTCATGCCATTTGGATTGAAAAATGCAGGGGCCACATACTAGAGGTTGATGAATAAGGTGTTTGCCTCTCACCTTGGGAGCCTAATGGAAGTATACGTCGACGACATGCTGGTAAAGACCAAGAAATAAGTCGACCTCTTGTCGGACCTCTCACAAGTCTTTGACACCATAAGGCTGCACGGGATGAGACTAAATCCCGCAAAGTGCGCCTTCGCGGTGGAGGCAGAGAAATTTCTAGGATTTATGCTAACACAAAGAAGGATCGAAGCCAATCCCGATAAGTGTAGAGCCATCCTGGAGATGAAAAGCCCGACTTGTTTGAGAGAGGTCCAGCAACTGAATGGCCGACTTGCAGTCCTCTCCAGATTTTTGGCAGGATCAGCACTAAAATCCCTTCCACTGTTCTCCTTATTGAGAAAGGGATGTCAGTTTGAATGGACCCCTGAATGTGAGGAGGCGTTCCAGGAGTTCAAAATATTCTTAAGCCAACCTCCTATTCTGACCCGACCCGTAGCTAGAAAAGACCTCGTCATATACTTATCTGTAGCAGACAAGGCTATCTCATCAGCCCTGATAAGAGAAGACGAGGTCGGCCAACATCCAGTATATTTCATCAGTAAAGTTCTACAAGGCCCTGAGCTAAGGTACCACAAACTAGAGAAGTTTGCCTACTCCTTAGTAGTAGCCTCACGAAGGCTACGGCCTTACTTTCAAGCTCACACAATAAGAGTTCGTACGAACCAACCCATGAAGCAAATCCTCCAAAAGACGGATGTTGCAGGGAGAATGGTTCAATGGGCAATAGAGCTCTCCGAGTTTGACTTAAGATATGAAACTCGGACGGCGATTAAAGCCCAATGCCTCGCCGACTTCGTTGCAGAATACGCAGGGGATCAGGATGAAAAACCAACTACATGGGAACTCTATGTAGATGAATCCTCCAACAAAACAGGAAGCGGTGCAGGCATAATATTGGTAGATGAAAGAGGAACCCAGATAGAGGTTTCCCTAAAATTTGAATTCCCAGCTTCGAATAATCAGGCAGAGTATGAAGCCTTGATTGCTGGATTGAAGCTGGCAGAAGAAGTCGGTGCTACAAAGGTGATGATATACAGCGACTCATAAGTGGTGACCTCCTAGATAAGTGGAGAGTATCAGGCAAAGGACCCAAATATGAAGAGGTACTTGGAGAAAACTCTGGAGCACCTTGGGCGCTTTGCAGAAACCGAGGTTAAACACATAACTCGGGATCTAAACAGCAGAGCGGACGCCCCCTATCCAAGTTAGCAAGTACCAAGCCATGAGGGAATAACAGAAGGCTGATCCAAGAAACCCTCCAGGAACCCTCAGTGGTAAAAATAGAAGACAAACAAGAAGTCCTTGAGATAGTCGGTTTAAACCTCGGATGGATGAACCCCTTGGTCGAATACATAAAATTTGACATCCTTCCAAAAGAGGAAAAAGAGGCCAGAAAAATCCGGAGGGAAGCACAACATTACACTTTGATAAGAAATATTCTCTACAGAAGGGGGATATCAACACCATTGTTAAAGTGCGTACCGACCTCAAGAACCACCAAGGTGTTAGAGGAAGTCCATAGTGGAATCTGCGGAAATCATCTCGAAGCAAGGTCACTAGCCAGGAAAGTAATCCGAGCTGGATTCTACTGGCCGACCTTGCAGAAAGATGCCACAGAATTTGTGAAAAAGTGCCAACCATGTCAGATGCATGCAAATTTCCACGTGGCTCCCCCAGAGGAGCTCATCAGTATCACTTCTCCATGGCTCTTTGCAAAATGGGGAATGGATTTGTTAGGTCCTTTTCCCCAAGCACCAGGACAAGTTAAATACCTGATCATGGGAATAGATTACTTCACAAAGTGGATAGAAGTAGAACCATTGGCCACCATCACTGCTCAAAGAAGTCGGAGGTTCCTCTACAAAAATATCATCACAAGATATGGGATACCTTATTCCATTACTACAGACAATGGAACCCAATTCACCGATTCTACCTTCAGAAGCCTAGTAGCCAGTATGAAAATCAAACACCAGTTCACCTCGGTGGAGCACCCGCAAGCCAATGGGCAAGCCGAGGCAGCCAACAAAGTCATACTGGCAGGGCTAAAGAAAAGACTACAAGAGGCAAAAGGAGCCTGGGCTGAAGAGCTCCCACAAGTGCTATGGGCTTACAGGACAACCCCCCAATCCGCCACTGGAGAAACACCCTTCCGACTAGTTTATGGCATAGAAGCCATGATACCAATAGAAATCAATGAACAAAGCCCAAGGGTAATTCTCCACGACGAGATCGGGAACATACAAGGGCACAAAGAAGAGCTCGACCTACTTCCCGAAGTACGAGAACAAGCCCAGATAAGAGAAGCAGCGCTGAAACAAAGGATGACTACAAGGTACAACAAAAAAGTCATTCGAAGAACATTTGCCCCGAACGACTTGGTCTTGATCAGAAACGACATTAGAGTCAACAAGTCAGGGGAAGGAAAACTCGCTGTTAATTGGAAGGGACCATACAAAATCAATGAGGTCTTAGGAAAAGGTTATTATAAAGTGACCGACCTGAACGGCACCGAGTTACCGAGGTCGTGGCATGCTTGTAATATGAAAAGGTACTACAGTTAAAAGCGAACTCTACTCCCTGATGTACTCTTTTCCCAACTTCATGATTTTTCCCAAAATAAAAGGGTTTTTTCTGGAGAAGGGTTTTTAACGAGGCATCATAGTAGGGACTAAGGGAAATAGACTGTCAAAAACCCTTAGTAGCAATAGAGTACCTCCCCCAATTAATAAAGATCTTTTTCATCTTACAAATATCTCTTATAAATTCCTTCTTTGTTTTCTCTTTCTTTCTACGAAACGCGCCGACTTAAGCTCGACAAAATGTGAAAATCCCATGAACCGACCTAGATGATCGTCAGGATAAAACGACGAGGTACAAGTCGGTGTAAAGAGGTTATAAAAGTTGATCGTAAGAAACTCGGAAACACTTCGACCCGTAAATCGGAATGAAAAACCTAGTAGAAGAAAAACGCATCGCAAAAATAACCTAAGTCATAAGAACTCAATAAAGCAAAGTTGAGTATAAGGAATAACAAAAAAGAGATTGAAAAAACCTAGGAAAAAGTTCAAAGGTTGTCCTAAAGTCCTTAAACAAAAAGGCTCAGAAAAACAGACAAGCCAAGGGGAAAGGTTTTCAGGAAAAGATTAAGGGGATTTCGAAAAATCAAAATCAGAAAAGCATGCACGCATAAGGTAACTTAAACCCTTATCCAAAAAAGGGTATTTATTTTGTTAATTTAAACCCTTATGAAGAAAGGGTATTTTTAAACGTTTTGTTTACGGCCCTAAAAGGCCAAAAGAAATTGTCCAACAAACAGATATAAAGAGCTTAAAAAAGGGGACCCACAGGCCGGGCCCCCATATAGCCATCTAAAGTTATTTCTGCAGAGGAGTAGACGGATCACCACCACCAGAGTCAGGAAGAGCACCACCAGGACCGGGAAGAGAGGCATCCATAGGAGATGAAGAGGAAGTCGGAGGAACGATAGAAGAGCTCGGAGCGTCCTTAGGACGAGGAGGGGACTCAATAATCCTCTGCCCCCGAGTCTTCAATTCTGACTCGGAAACGATTACGGGGGCAGGAGGATCCACAATAACCCCATCAATGACGACTTTGTCCGAATCTAAAGGAGAAAGGTCCAAATCAGGAGCAATGACTCCGACCTGCTCCTTAAAAATCCTCCAAGCCTCCTCGGCGCCATCAGCAATAGAGTCCTCCAACTCGGCATAGGCCTTCCGAGAATTTAGCAGATCATTCTTCACAGACACAAGATCTTCAAATAAACTTTGATAGCTGGCTTGCGCTGTTTTCCTCAAGTCCATCTCCATGTTGCATCGGGCTTGCAACTTCCTCTCCTTTTCCCGGAGGTTATCTCTCTCCTCCTTCAACTTGGCGATTTCCTCCTTCAACTCCCTCTCATGCTCTTGAAACATAAGAAGCCTCCCTTCCAGCTCTTTGACCCTCGAGGTCATTCCCAAAGAGCTGAGGGGAGCCTTCTCAAAAACATCTAAGAGTTTGCCACAAACCCCCGCCGCCTTGAGACTCTCCTCAAGCAGAGTGGTAAGGTGGCTCCGAACAGAAACATCATCCATGCTTATGCGAACATGGGGGTGGATGTTCTTTCGGACGAATGCAAGAGCATTCGCCTTAACCTCGGAAGAGCCAGACTCTAAGGTCTTGCGCTTCTTCTTCTCTGGCTCAGGAGAAGGTCGGGCGGAGGGGGGCGGCTGAGAGGAAACCGAAGAAGAAATCACAATGGGCTGGGAAGGAGTCCCAACGTTCCGAGGAGGAGGAGGAGGAGAGATAACCGCCCTGGCGCCACCAGTCCTGGCGCGGGACCTTGCTCTGGCCTCCTGGACTCTCTGATAAGACTCCTGAGCATTTGTCTTCGCCATATCTGAAAAAACAATAGATAATAGATTAAGACAAGTCGGAAAAGTCAATCAGACAAGTCGAAAATCTAACAAACAAATGAAAGCTACCTAGTTGTGCCTGGACAAAGGTCGGAGACCCCTGGAGAAACTTTTTAGTGTCCAAATATGGGGCCGTCCCCCACACTTCTCGGAGGAACCCCACAATGGCCGCTTCTACTTCATCCAGGTCGTCCAGACCATATTTCTCGCAGGGGGAGGCTTCCAGCCAATATAGAGGAAAGCGAGGAGAAGAATTATCATCCAGGAAAAAGGGGTGGTGACCCTCTACAGCTTGCACTTTGAAAAAATAATTTTTGAAGTCATGGAAAGATTCATCAAAAAGGGTGAAAACTCTCCGACCTTGTATGGCTCGGAAAGACACCCACTGTTGCTAATTGTTTAGCCCACTAAAGGGTTTGGTCATATGAAAAAGATAGAAAAAAATCTTCAAAGAGGTCGGAAACTCCAAAGCCTGGCTAATAAATTGATAAATTTTCAAAAAACCCCAAGAGTTGGGGTGAAGCTGGGTAGGGGCAACTCGACAGTGGTGCAAAACAGACATCTCAAAATTCGAAAAAGGAAGAAAAACACCCAAACGGGTGATCATACATTCATACAAAAAGAAAAATGAAGGGCCGCCTCATTGGCCCTCCCGAAACAAACCCGGTCTTCTGGACCCGGGACCACCAACTCATACTTCGGCTCGTCTTCCTCAGAGGTACAAATTCTGTGGCGAGTACGAAGATGGGTGATAAACTCGGTATCAACCAAAGGTTCCTCCCCTAGGACCGTGACATCAACCCACTGAGAAAGAACATCTACGGAAGCCATTTCTTTTCTTAAAAAGGGCGACAAAAACCTACAAAGGAAAAGAAAAGAAAAATAAAAAACACGGTCTCGAAAGGGAGGGAATACGGAACTAAAGTCTACAAACCAACCTATCTATCTACAAAATAAAAGCATGCAAATATAAGGCATGTTACAGAAGAAGAAAAAGCTAACCTTTTTCTAAAAATGAAGGTTGGAAGAAGCGAAAGTTTTCGAAACACAAGAGTGCAGCACAAACGAATGAAGAGAAAATTTGAAAAATCGCAGAAACGAAAAAATGAAGGAGAGGGAAAGTATTTATAAACATGCTAGGGGCATAATGGTAAAAGCGGGGCAGTCATTAATGAGAATGCACCATTACCAAGACCATCAATCCCTACGCACATCCCTAACGGACACGACGCTTGATTAGACGTAACTGTCAGAACCAAAAGAACACGGAAAGTCACGTCGGTTTCAGACCATCACGTCGGTCCTCCAACAAGTCGGCTACGATCCAGAGTAGAATACTCGAACCCAAATCTTGGAAAGAAAATTGGGCTCGAGTAGGGGCACTGTTCATACCCTGGCCCAACAGTAAAGGCCCAGGTCCAAACAAAAGGCATAATCCCACGAATTGAGCCTCACCTAATACCAACCTTCGTCCTATGAAGTCGGTCCTCATCACGACTTGCTCTAAAGAAGTCAGGCACGAGGGTTAGCTGGCAGATAAACACTCATTCAAATGAGTAACTGCCCCTAGAATCTCTCTAACCACTTCCAAGAGCCATATCCTAACCGCCCTAAGATAATGGGACGGTTAACACCCTAAAAAGGTGGCACTACTCCAACGGTGGTTATTGGTTCACCACTATAAATACACTGACACCCCTCAGGTATCTCTAAGTTCCAATACATTCTAAACCTGCTTAATCTTGTGCTGACTTAGGCATCGGAGTGTCTTTGCAGGTACCACCCCCCATTCTCTCTCTCACACACAAGTCGGACGGAGGTTCTCGAGTCGCAGACCCACTCGAAGGCTTCTTCTTTCAAGCGATTGGGCCAACCAACACCATCCAATCCATTAATCTCCAGTTACCCAACGTAACACACTTAAAAGCTACATTAGAGTTAATACACTTAATACCATATTTAAAAAAACGAACAATATACATCATATTACTTTTTATTAATTAAATTATTACAATTCAAATTAATTTTAATAGAACCATTTAAAATTATAATTTCAATCTTATCACGTGCATAGCACGGGTTATTACACTTGTTGAGTTAATCTGAAGTTAGGTTAATCTGATTCCGATTCTGAATTTTTTATTTTTAATTTATTTATGAGTTAGGTTGATGTTATTTTGATTTCTAATTCTGATTTATATTTCTGAGTCAATTTTGAGTTAATTTGAAGTTAGGTTAATGAGATTTTGATTCATCATTTATATTTTAGGTTAATGTGATTCTGATCCATGATTTATATTTCATAATTTATAGAATGTCTTCTTCGGATGCATTGAGTAATACTCTTAATTATATTCTTCTTTTTGATGTACGATTCAAACAAATCAGAATCTATCATCACTACTATTACATCATAAAAAAAGTTTGAGAATTCTACAATGTGATGAATTATGCTTTGTGATTTTTTGATATATTTGATACTTTGGTTGTTTTATGGATATGTTTGATATTGTTTGTTGTTGTCTTTAGAAACTATGAACATATTAATATCTTTGTTGTTGTTAATGTCTTTAGAGAAAAAAAAAACATATTGTTAATGTTCTTGTTGTTGCTAATGCTTTAAAGATAAGGAACATGATTATTGATATAGTTTTTTTTTTCAATTTTTTTAATTTTTTAAAAATCCGTGGATATCCGTAGAATCCTTGTTACCTGTGACAAGGACGGGACGGGGACGGAGACTGGATATGGAAGCAGGAGGCGGGGGCACGTCTCCGCCCCCATGGTATCATTGTCATCCCTAATATTTGGTGGACAAATTATTATTTTGACACACAAAAAAACTGTCGTTATAACAAAATAATTTTTAAATAAATTAAAGACACTCGTAACTCTTTAAAGACTACACAAAAGTTCAATTTAAAATTTTTTATTAAAGTTATCTCCTGAAAAATTACGAAAGTTTAAAGTTTGTCAAACTTTTATGATATTGGAAGAGAAATGAGTGCCTTTCTTTTATTTAAAATTATTTTATCAAAATTAAAATATTTGAAAGACTAAATGAATAGATGGATTACTTTTGAATGCGTGTAATTTAAGTATTATTTTATTATTCAAATTCTATTTTCTAGAATTACATTTATTTAAAAATAATTTTTCAAACTGTAAATCAGACATAAAAATATAATATTTTGGTTTTAAAATTTTTGAAAATTATTTATAATTCTCCCAACAACACACATCTAAAACTTTCTATTTTTGGTATTTAGATGTTACTGTATTCAATGATTTAAAATGGAATGGGCCTGACAGTCCAAAAACTTTGTAAATAGTCTTCATACAAGTTCAACTGGGCCTTTTGAATGCTATATAGCTCTTTTTCTGGCCCAGAAAAGAAAAACGATACTATATAATGCCAAGTGGATTCACCTGAAGTATAATTATTATTATTATTATTATTATTATTATTATTATTATGTAGAAGATAAACCAACAATGTGATTAGCAATTACTTGTAAGATTCAGTTTGTTAATTGTTATATACGAATGAGTATTTTTCATATCAAATGATTTAAAAGGTTCATATCAAAAAGAGAAGCCATAGATTCATGATTGTTCTTATATGTTTCCATGCAAACTATGTGCCCATTGAACAGACATATCAAATGATTTAAAAGGTTCACCAAACCAAACTAAATGTGTATTACATGATAAGGTTTATTATCATCATAAGATTTTTCTTACAAGTTGTACCAAATTAAAAGCATTATGCCATCATCATCATCATATTTCACTATTACTTATTAGAGCAATTAATTAAGTTGGTTCCGCCTTAACCTACTTTAATTACCTAGCTTGTAGGAAATTACAAAAAATAACAATGATAAAATCTTATTCATGAAATTAGTATCATGTACTATATGATTTTGCTTAAGTGGCTAATAATTTAATATCTGGGTTAAAGATTATTGGTCTTATTTGTGAATTATACTCAGCATGAGGCAGCTATGACTTCATTCACAGACAAAATATTAACTATGCAATTAAAATTCAAACCAATTAACTGTCCCAAATTCAAGTGCCTTGGGAATGGACAAAGGAACAAGAGTAACAAAAGTCAATTTGTTCTACTAATAAGACATGGGAAGAAAAGAAGAAAAAAAAAGTCAAAGTTATATTGAGAGGATCAATTTGACTTTCTATGAGCTTCAAAGTTCAAATAACTTCTGAAAATTGTCAAATTGATCTGATGGTGTGGGTGATCTAACTTTAATTTCTATTGGCCTCTATATGACATAAAAAATTAAAAATACACAAAAATAAAAAATATACTCAAAAGTTTTTGCTATAATTAGTATTACTTGTATGATAGGTTTATAGACAGACACTGACAGTGGCATAGAGACATAAAGTAGTGTTTGGTAGAAGAAATATGGATAGAGATAATATATTTAGAATTAATGTATTTTGTGTCCATCTTAATAGAAAGAATACGAAAACACTAACAAAGGACACAACTTATTGTTTATTTTTTCTTTTATTATTCTTGTTAATTTTTTATAATTATATTTTTTATTATTATATTTTTTATTTCAAATTTTTTGAAGGAAGAGAAATGAGAATAAATTAAATTTTCATAATTTATTCTAGTATATCATCAAACAAAATACAAAAAATACAAAATTTTATATCTCTATTCATCAATATCTTGTCCTATCCTATTTTTCGAAATTAAACGCAGCCTTATTGAACCACAATACTTATGAATATAATCATAATCATATATACTAATATACAGTTATACACAATGATACAACTAATAATCATTTTTTATATATACTTTCTAAAAATATAGTTTTTACATTAAATTAAATTATAATCGTTACTCATAATTATTCATTCAATTTTTTTTTCTATCTTTAGATTTAACTTGGATATTAATTTGGATGTAAAAGTAATATTACTTATTTTCTATAAATCATAATTAAAGAACAATAAGTGATTATAATAAATATTTCTTAAAACACATTAAATATATTCTAAGACTCCATTTGATAATTGTTTTACCATAAAAAATATAATACTATTAAACAACTATATTAGGTATACATTAAAATATAAATTATATATTAAAAATAAATAAAATTACACATATTTAATTATACAAAAATATATAATAATTGATTTTAGTATGTATAAATAATATTTTTAAATATTAGAAATAAAAAAAGAAACATCTTTTTTTCTCAATAATATAAACTCTACATTTCATGTGGAATTAAAGTATAACAAAGAATTACTATAAATAAATAAACATCTTATATTTAATCTTCTAACAAGTTACATATTTTCTTAAGGTTTGAATGATATTCACACATTCCAATGTCATTAAAACTAGGTAGTAGTACAGCATGTGTTTGGAGCCTAATAATTTCTCAAATGACAAAAAAAAAAAAAAAAAAAAAAAAAAACTGAAAATCTCCAAAGAGGGTCACCAACATTTTAACCTACCTACTGTATATATGTCAGTTGCCAAGCAAAGACTATATGAGAACATGTTTCCACATACATCATACATGCAATGCAATCTAAGATCATAACAATAACATCTTCATCTTTGCATGAAACCATAACAAATAATAAATTATTAAATAAAATCTAATAAGAGAAGCAATTGAAGTTAATGCCAGCGGTGTGTTTAACCAAATGCCACAGTCAACCTTCTTTTCTTCTGATTTCTGAACCCTTTTTAATGTCTCTATAAATATTCTCTGTACACTCTCTTCCTCTCTTCACCACATATACTCTTCTCCTCTCTTTCTCTCTCATTCTTGCTACCCTTTTCTTCTTTGATCTTCTTTTCATCATCATCATGGTGTTTCCAATGGTGCTTCTTAGGCTTCTTGATTGGGTTTTGTACCAACTTCTTGCTAACTCTTTCTATAGAGCAGCAAGGAAAATGAAGAGTTATTGGTTCAATTTTGAGTACAACATCATCTCATCAAAACCACAACATCTTCAACAACCTTGTTTGTCTTTTCCAAGTGTCACAAAATGTGACTTAGAGGCTCTTAGAGCTTCACAACCAACACTTGCTTTTTGCGACGTTCACAAAGTGTTGCTAAATACACACTCCTTCTTCCCTTTCTTCATGCTTGTTGCCTTTGAAGGTGGCAGCATTTTAAGGGCACTTCTCTTGCTTCTCTCTTGTCCTCTCCTCCTCATTTTGAACCATGACATGAACCTTAAACTCATGACCTTCATCACATTCTGTGGCCTGAGAATCAAGGACATGGAATGTGTCTCAAGGGCAGTGCTGCCTAAATTCTATTTGGAGAATCTCAACCTTCATGCTTATGAGGTTATGGCTTCATCAAGTTCCAAAGTTGTGTTCACAAGTGTTCCTAGAGTCATGGTTGAAGGGTTTCTGAAGGAGTATTTGAGTGTTTGTAATGTTATAGGCACAGAGTTGCAAACTTTTGGTACCTACTTCACTGGCTTTGTCTCTGATTCTGGCTTGCTTGTGAAGCATAGAGCACTCAAAGAGTATTTTGGTGACAGAAAACCAGATATTGGTATTGGAAGCTCAAGTTTTGATGATCATATTTTCATGTCACTTTGCAAGGTAAACACATACATAGTAAACTTAACCTTCTTGGCATACCACATTACTGATTTTGGTGTACACACAGTATAGTCGTTGTTGTTTATGGTAAACTTTATAGTAGACATGTTTTAATTAAGTGTATTATTGATAATGACAGGAAGGTTATGTGGTGAACAATCCAAGCCCAATGTTGGGAAGGGAAAAATATCCAAAGCCCTTAATCTTCCATGATGGAAGGTTGGCATTCTTGCCAACCCCATCAGCAACATTATTGATGTTCATGTGGCTCCCAATTGGGATTCTTCTGGCCATATATAGAATCCTTGTTGGGATCTTGCTTCCATACAAATGGGCAATGATACTTGGAGTTTGGAGTGGCATAAACCTGAATGTGAAAGGAATAATGAGGTCTCAAAGTTCAGAACAGAAGAAAGGGGTTCTGTATGTTTGCACACATAGGACACTTCTTGATCCTGTTTTCTTAAGCACTTGTTTGGCTAAGCCTTTGACTGCAGTCACATATAGCTTGAGTAAGGTGTCAGAGTTCATAGCTCCAATTAGGACTGTCAGACTCACAAGGGATAGAAAACAAGATGCTCAAACCATGCAAAAGTTGCTAAGTGAAGGTAATTTTGTGTTTCTGCACTTTTTGTCTTCTTTCCTTTTCTGTTTCTGTTCATATCTGATTTTTCAAATGTTATAGAAACTATAGCATAAAAGGAAAATGTTCTTAAAGAGATAAAGAAAACAAAAATAATAAATTTCGCAATTACTAAGAATTGATTTAACTTAATCACATGCCTGAAATTATCTTCATGTAAGGATAATAGATAAAAATCGTCAGATATTTTAGATCTTTGACTAAATTATCATCTATACGTCAAAACTTAATTTATCACATAACAAATGTTATGGAAACTATTGTTAGAGAAAGAAAAACTTTGCAATTAGTAAGAATTGATTGTGATTTGGTGTGTGGAAAACAGGTGACTTGGTAGTATGTCCAGAAGGAACAACTTGTAGGGAGCCATACCTATTAAGATTCAGCTCATTGTTTGCTGAGTTGGCTGATGAAATAGTTCCTGTGGCTATGAATGCTCATGTCAGCATGTTCTATGGGACCACAGCAGCAGGCTTGAAGTGTTTGGACCCCATCTTCTTCTTCATGAATCCTCGGCCATGTTACCACATTCACATCCTTGGGAAGGTTCCTAAGGAGCTTACATGTGCTGGAGGCAGGTCCAGTTGTGAGGTGGCTAACTATATTCAGAGCCAATTGGCTCTTGCTTTGGGATTTCAGTGCACTACTCTCACTCGGAGGGATAAGTACTTGATGCTTGCAGGGAATGAAGGCATTGTCAATCAAGAACATAACACCAACAATAATAAGGGAGAAACTTCACGACAACTTCGCTGTCGTGAAGTTAATAGTTGAAAACAGTTAGATGTTATCTAAGCCGATCATATCATATCATCTAACGATTCTCCGTTATTAATTTTATGTAAAGACAATTTTATGTGGTCTCTGTCTAATAATAATAGTTCCTAATTTTTTTATAAACCGTTTTAAATTGTCATCTTCCATAATTAAATTATAATTGCAGTAGTTTAAAACCACAGTCATGTATGTACCAATGAATGATCTGTATGTAAGTGTTCACCAACATTTTGGAGTTCCATATTGTTTATTTATTTTTGTACAATTACCCTCAATTATTATTCTGGAGTTGCCAGCATTTTGGTTGTTCTTGTTGGATATATAGCATTTATGATTGTGATATTTATTTAGAAAATGATAGTGTCAAGTGTCAACCATACGTACAATAATGAAAAGTTAAATATAATGAATGTTAAAGCTTTTTTTTAACCTAAAAATATATCAAGAGAAGACAACAACATTGCAAAAATACCCAAATTTAGTATAGACATGTTAATGTCTAGCTCAATTTAAGTGATTTGATACTTAACTTTCATAAATAAAATAATGTATGTCAAATTTAGTGAATAAAACGGCAAAAAAATTTAGTTTCTATAATTAATTTTTCAATTATATCAAGTATATATTAAAATTAATTATATTAAAAATATATATTAAAAATAAATTAAACTGTACTAATATTTATATGTAAATATATTATTTATCTATATAAATAATATTTTTTTAACCATGTATATATAGAGTAAACTTCAAAAACAAAATTTTTGAAAGTGTGAGCCTTTACATAATACATCACCTTAAAAAACAAAAGAAATGCAAATATGCAAATATGCAAACATGAGTAATAAATATGCATTTAGGGAGTGAAAGAGCAAATGTGTAAGGTGGGACCTCATATTTAATGAAATTGTTATATAGTATATGTTACTTTTGGTGTGTTCATTCAAAACTTCAAATCAGAAGACTACCCTATATATATACAGGTAACCACGATTTGGATTAAAAAAAATAGAAAAAATGATAAATAGGTCATTGATTGATTTTTTTATTCACAAATATTTAAATTTTTAAAAATTTAAAAATACATGTAAATTTTTTACATTTTTAAAATTTAGACATATCGATCTCTCGTGTTTATTTGAGTTTGTCAAATTTAGCAGAAAAATCAAACATAATTCTCGGCTGATCTGATTAATACAGATGCACGCGTAAAAATTTTTTTAAAATTAAACAAATTAAACTCAGAATTAATATGTCTAAATTTTGAATAAGTCAAAAAACTTAAATATATTTTTAAATTCTTATCACTTTAAATATTCACGTACCAAAAAATTAAAGATTAATTTATCGTTTTTTCTAAAAAGTATTAAGTGGTATACATATACATTTAAAAGTGATTTATCTTTCACACTACTATATATATTATTGTCATATATATGTTACTATATATTTGCTTGTTCTTTTTTCCAATTTTTTATCGTTACATCATATTGAATATATTCATATCATAATATTAATTATTATTAGTAGCACTCTAGATATATGCAGTGATATTCATAAAACTGCGTGCTTGAAAACAATTATTCAAATAATATAAGCAGATGTTGATACTGACGGGTAGGTGGACACATTAATTAACTTCATGGGATTAAATGAGTCATGGGAATAATATATTATTATTATTATTGTTATTATTATTATTATTATTATTATTATTATTATTATAAGGTTTTATGTAATACTGTAACCTTTATTCCCTACAATAATTATTGATTTAGTAACTCCTAAATTGAATGTTATCATGGAACATTCGGATTTTAATTAAATAAAGCTTAACATATTTGCATATATGCTGAAGAATAATATATATCCCCTCCAAATAGAACAGGAGAATAATCATATATATCCATAATGGAACTTAGTTGTGATTGCTCAAATATATCTTAATTCTTTGTGTTACATATTTAATGGGCTTAGGGAATGTTTTCATACTCATGCAAAATACTACTAATCACATCAACCCCTTTATTTAAGAATTTAATTTTAATACACTATGAATATAAATAATTTTATATGTATATCCAATTACATAATGTTATATTAATAAAAATATTTATTTTTGATATTATTGATAGCATAAATAATTATTCAAAAAAATATACGTAACTATATGATTTTATAAAATATTTTATATAATTCAGTCTGTCAAAATTAAACTCTTTATTTATTTGCACAATAATTAGGGTTTGTTCATAAATACAATGAGTTGGTCATGGACCATATACATACCCCATACTGAACTGAATTGATGATAGCAACCTCAAACTTGTACTTTGGATTAAATTCAAATATCTAATATATGAAAAACAACTATGAACAACCACAAATTTTGTTGACTACCAACTACTACCATAATTACTTTTTATATATGTTCATTTTTTTGAAAAATTATTATATAAGATTATTCTTAATTAAACCGTATATTTGTTAGTACTCTAGTCTTACAAACCTTGAAAAAAGCACTACTAATTCTCTCCTTTTTTTTTCTTCTTCCAATATTGTATATTGTATGACTAATAATAAAATAAAAAAAACATTTAAATTAATTAAAATATAAAAGTGAGAAGATCCACTTGTGTTTCTAGTCTCACTTACCCTAAAATTAAAAAAGCTTGCCTAAAACATACATTTTGCAAAATCTCTTAAGCTATGATATGTACTTTTGGATTAGGATTGATCGTAATATATGTTATATTTGATTATCGGTCTAAAATCATATAATTATTTGAAAATGAATTTTATTCAATAAATAATAACATTAATATAGTGTCTTATTTTTATTTGGTAAAACTATATAAATTAAAAGATGCTATTGCGTTTTATTATAAATTTTATATATTATGTATATACTGAATTTATTTATGTTTAAATTACAAGACGTTTATTTATATTCTATACTATATAATAATAGGAATACAAGAAAAATCGGTGTCTTATTTTTTTTTTTAAATACTCTTTGTTATATATAATTTATAAAAAAATATTATTTTTAAAATTTGAACCCATGAATTTTTGTTAAAATTATAAATCACTTATCATCTCAACTAATTCAATTTTTAATACTTTTTTTTATATATTTAATAAATAAACAAATGAAACAATAGGCACTTTGATATACACTAGTACATATAATGTGTGTGTGAAATAGCTATTAAATTTTATTAGTTAATGTATAATATTCAAAGTCATATCTATCATCTAAATATGAATTGATCTAATTACTTCTTAGGGTATATATGATTATATCAGGTTACGTTCAAGTTTTAAATGGTCCATTAAAAAAAACCAGACCAATTATTCATGCATCCAAAGTTCTGTGGTCTTAAGACTAATAATTGAAAGTTTTAATTTATTTTCTACATTATTATGAATACAAATTTAAATATATTATTTTAAAAATTATTAAAAAATCCAAAAAAAACTTTTATTTAACAATTAGAAAGATGATTAATAAAAATATAAATTGGGATTTTTAATCATTTTCATTGAAATTGCATATATCGTTGCCTTTTTATTTTTTTCAAAAACGGAAAAAAGTAGTTGTCTAAAATTAATTTGAGTGTTGCTCACGTGAAAATGCTTGGTTTTTAACAAAAAAAAAATTCAAAATAATTATAAAGATAAACATATTCCAAAGTTTCATTATTTATTTCAAAGGTATATTGAAACAAAAAATATCTTTGTACTATACATATGAATAGGGGAGAAAATATTTGTCTTTGTCATTTTTATTAGTAGCTAGATATTTGATGAATAAAATGGTTTTCATTTCGATTTAACTTCAAAGTTTATTATTATTAGAAAAGCAACTAAGTATTTGACCTAACTCGTGAGAAGGAGAAGAGATATCGAGGTTTCTTTTTTATTATTATTATTATTATTATTATTATTATTATTATTATTATTATTATTATTTCCTCCGGTAAAATATTGATCGGCTCTAATAAGATCATTTATATATATATATAATTTCTAGCCTCTTTTGTCGGTGCTTTTTTTTATTTATTTTTTTTTTTTTTGCACTTATTGATTTCAATGGTTACTTGGTCAGTGGTTTAATATTATTATGAGAGAAATAAATTATAATATACTTAAACTACTTAGGTGTCACTCCTCATATGAATGCTATATACTTATATATTCTTTTTCATTGATTCAATTTTGTCAACTTGTTTCCTTCATAGGAGATGGACCATAGAGGACCTTATAATTAAAAATGATATTAATGATTATGAAAATGAAATAATGATAGTAACGATGATAATAATTCTGATAATGATAATGGTGACAATCTTATAATAATATAATTAAGAGATATGTGAATTTCTTATATGTTTCTTTCATATTATAACATAAATAAAAGTTTATATGTGTGTGAGTGTGTTTATGTTGGATACCACATAAATTGACTTTTCAAGGGAATTAATTTTGTAGGGTTCAAAGTAATTCCATGACACAAACACACAACTAATCTTGGTCCTTCGATATTTATTTTGCTAGGATAATACCCTATCCTATATGAAAGACAAAAATAATGAAAATCCATTGGATAATTCATGGAGAGAGAAAATGATTGATAAATGATAACTAACCATGCATGCATTCTTGTAGTGATTACCAAGGAAATTATATATATATATTGGTAGCATTTGTTTTGGAGTTTGGGCAATTATATACTTGTATTATAAATAGCTAACCTTATTCCAATATAATAATGAATACAATACAAATGTTCTAGAGTTTGTGAAAACAAAAATCATGTTATTTCATGAGGTTTTAGTTTTTTGCTTTTGATCAACCACTTCATGAGCTTTAAAAAGAAATGTTTTCATGTGTGACACTATCTCAATAACATTATAATTTAAGAAAAATATTGAAATTCATTTTTTATGTTCACTTAAAACTCATCGGTAAAGATAGATTAGATTAATTTGATGAAATTTTAAAAGTATAAAATAAGATGAATAAATCAATTAAATAACTACATACATAAACAAAGAAGAATTAAAATTTCTAATATTTGTATAAGTAAAGAATCACTCGACTCGACAAAGTTAATTATATTGATTAATTTGATTTGGTATTTATTTCAATAAAAATACCAAAAATATTTTATTTAAAGATATTTGTCTAATCACAAGCACGACTCTAAAAATAAGGCTGTAGACGCCTAACTGAGAATACTAAGGCGAGGGTGAGCTTTCCTATCTTTGGGTAGCGAAATTCGATATTTTACATAAATTTACTAATGAAGTAAATAAACCTTTGTATTTTGTCCTTTTCTGTAACAAGAACATAACTAATTTACTATCTAACAGTAAAAAAATTATTTTTATACAAAGATAATTATAAAATTTTTATTGGAACATCCACTACCTAAACGGTATCTTCCAACCTAACAACCCGACAGGTTAAGAACTAATCGTCGCGGATCTGAACTCCATTTAAGGGTCTGCTGAGGGTCTGCCATTGGCCAATGAGTTGCTGCATGCACAAGGTGGGGTTCGAACTCCCGACGCTTGCTTAAACGGACGAGTGAGCTGACCACTCGACCAACCCAAGTTTTTTTTTGAACTATTTTTAATGTCATTTTTTTGGGGTAGATTAGTGTCCTTTTGAAGTAGATTTGGTATTTTTTTTTTTTGTCTTGGGTAGATTTGGGTTTGAACGGACATAGCCCAGTTCAGATGAGGCATGAGGGCCTTCATAAAAATAATCCATTTTCCCTGACCAAAAAAATATAAATAAATAAATCCATTTTTTATTTTGTTAAGAAAGAAAATGATGGAACCATATTAATTTGTTGGTGAAACCCTTCGGCTTTTAGTAATAGACTCATAAGGAGTTCACTTGTGTCAGCGAAGTCTCAAACAAAATCTTTGTGGGAGTGCCCACCTTGTGTTTGATAAAATTAAGGAATGGCAATAGAGAAAGGGAAAGTTCCCACACCCATTCCAAACTCAAAGAAGCCTGTCAATCTCTTCTACTCACTTGACTGTGAAGACCTTGCTCTCAAGGTTGCTGCTCGCTGTGATCACATCATTCTCCAGAATATCAAATGGAGGTCTCTTTCTCCCTGTTCCCACAATCTCAGCTTCCTTTTTTTAATCTATTTCATTCTGAAAAGCACTTTTTCCTTGCTTTTATCCATTTCTTATTTTGGGTTTCTCTGTTTTTGCCTTATTATCATCATTCTTAGTGTTTCTGATCAGTGGTTGATGATCACCAACGATTACTATGTTTCTATGCATAAATGATAGGGGAAAAAAATGGACTTTTGCTTTGTTTTAAGAACTAAAACTGAAGAAAAAGTGATGAGATTTATGCCTTTTTTCAGGTCTTTTGCGGATGGATTTCCAAACATATATATAAACAATGCAGAAGAGCTGAGAGGTCAGCATGTTGCTTTCTTGGCATCTTTCAGCTCTCCTGCACATGTCTTTGAGCAGCTTTCTGTCATATATGCGCTCCCTCGTCTGTTTGTTGCTTCCTTCACATTGGTGTTGCCGTTCTTTCCAACCGGTTCCTTCGAGCGCATGGAGGAAGAAGGTGATGTGGCAACTGCCTTCACCCTTGCAAGGATGTTGTCAAACATCCCAATTTCCAGAGGTGGCCCAACCAGTTTGGTCATATATGATATTCATGCTTTGCAGGTTTGTATTGCTAATGAATTAAACCTAAAATTGATTTAGTTAAGGTCTTTATGAATAATTATTAAGTTTTTTGCTGATATACTTATTTGGTTGGATGCATGGTTACATTGCCTTTTGGATTTTTGGTGCCATACAGTAAATAAACTTCTATCTGTTAAGTACAGGATGAACTCTTGGATATTATATGTTTCTTAGAATTTTGATATCTTTAGGGTTGATACTTATTACTGTTGATGGCAGCTTGTGGCTTTTGAACATTGCATATCAACATATGTATAGTTTCTTTGTTTTCATTTATTTTGTACTATTTATTTAAAATTCATGCAGGAGAGGTTTTATTTTGGGGATGAGGTTCTGCCCTTGTTTGAGACTGGTATTCCTCTCTTAAAGCAACGACTGAGTCAGCTTCCGGATGCTAATAATGTGAGTACTCCTGAGAGTTGTTGCATTTTATCCTGAATCTTTGCAGTATTTGTTGTATTATATGCCCGGTACATTGCCCTGCTTGTGATTCACTTCTTGTTTCTAATATACTGAATTTGAACTTGTTGTTTCTAGGTTGTTATAGCATTTCCAGATGATGGTGCTTGGAAGCGATTCCACAAGCAGTTCGATAATTTTTCAGTGGTGTGTCTTCTGTGGAAAATCTAGCTGTTTAAGTTATAATTCATCTTTTATGAGTGTCTGATTCTTTCGAAGTGGTAGGTGGTATGTAACAAGGTTCGTGAGGGCGACAAGAGGATAGTTCGGGTCAAGGAAGGCAATGCAACTGGTCATCATGTTGTCATTGTTGATGATTTGGTCCAATCCGGCAGCACTCTGATTGAATGTCAGGTAAATGGTTAAGTAATCGCCATCCCCGGGTTTTTATTATTGGAATTTGAGGAAAGCAAAAGCTCCATGTGAGAATGCTAGATAGCATTAGCAATGGATGTCTGTATTCTGCAACTTGTCATTTCTTACTTTCTTTTTTTCTTGTTGATTTCCCTTAGAAAGTTTTGGCAGCTCATGGTGCAGCAAAGGTGAGTGCCTATGTCACCCATGGCGTATTTCCTAACCAATCGTGGGACCGGTTCCTCCATAAAAACGGTTAGTCATGGCATCATGTAACAACGTTATACTTTCTCAAAATCATATACATATATTTGAATGTTGTTGCCATTTGACTCAACATACAGAAAGCTTGGAGAAAGCCTTTACCCACTTCTGGATCACAGATTCTTGCCCCCTTACTGTGAAAGCTATAGGAAACAAAGCTCCTTTTGAAGTGTTGAGTTTAGCTGGCTCCATTGCTAATGCTCTACAAATTTGAAGGCAAACATTACCTTAAAAACTAATAATGTTCCATTCACTTGAGTTTAACATCCTATCTTTAGCTCCCAACTCAGTGAAAAGTGTGAATTTCCTCTTGCTTTGGACTGTAATCTGAACTAAGTTGTGGTTGTCAACTCTTAACATAAGACCCATCAATCAATGCAATCATATCCGTCTTATCTTTTTTTTGATAGAAGAAAAACTTTCATTCAAGGAAATAGCTGAGCCGCACTTACAAATCACAGAAAACACATCAGATTTAAAACTAAGTCAGAAAATGGATAAGTTCTATGTTGAACTATGGTATCTTAATTCTTAAGCACACATCTATGGTCAACAATTTGGGAGTCCATGCTTCAATGTATATGACAAATATCTTTGGCTCAATCATATTTTTCTTCATTATTGATAAAGTGGCGGAATCTATGCAATTATTAAGGCTATCTACGTTATACCATTGGAAAATTTCCGAGTGTATTGGTATACTGCTGTTTCAATAATTTTTAACCTATTAAGAAGTTATAACTTGAATTTTAATTTGATGATTATAATATGTTCTCTGCCACTGGCCAATGGGTTGCTACATGCACAAAGCGGAATTCGAACTCCCAACACTTGTTTAAGCGGACGAATGAGCTGACCACTCGACCAACTCAAGTTAGTTCAGTTTTGGAAAAACATGCTGACAATTATTTCATTATAACCTTAAATTTGAAAAAGAACAATCATTGTTCATCTATAACATAACCAGAAGTAACATTACTTTAAACAACAAAGAACGGTATAAAGCATATAAATTTTTGGTAACAATTTCTGAAATAAATACAATTATATATACAAGTCATTATTCAACATTGTTTTTGTTACATGACAACAGTGGACACAGAATAGTTAATTACATCCCTTCTATACACAACTTATCTTTTTCATCTGAAAATCTTCCCTCCCAACCCATATGAACATTAATCACATTTTGCATACCACAGCAAAAGGATGGCCAAAAAAGAAAACAAATAACAAATCCCAAACTGAGTAGTCATCCTGCACAATCTGGCATGCATGGTTATTCTCTTCCGCCGGTTAAATGACAATTCCTATCTACACATTAACAAACTTCTCTTCTTCTTCGATTTCGATCATCGTTACGAACAATTAACATATTAGAATTCCTTTTCTTAGGGTATGTTTGCGAGCTGAAGTTTTAGAGAGGAAAGGAAGGAAAGGGTGTGTTTGAAGTATAAAGACAAGTCCATTTTATTCTTCAAAACCTTCAATCCATTCCCTCCCTTTCCCTCCAAAACTCAAACTCGCGAACAAACCCTTAGTCTTATAAACACTTCTTTCCACCTATTTCGACGAATTAGCTTTGTACACCTTATGATGATTAGCTATGCACTAGTTAGCACTCCTAGAACCACATTTATTATTGGCTAGGAACATAATATCATAGTTAATATTTCTCTAGTTTTCATCCGAATTGCCCTTCGGGCTCTCCAACAAATCACCTGAGTAAGACCCATCCGGTTGACGAATACATATATTCAAATTGCTTGAGAGGAAATGTTCCTGGATAGAATGCGGAAAGAAGTTGTCAGATAAACGCTTTGAAACGTATATAGACAGAAGAAATGATTGATCATCGAATGTAACGTTTTATAACAGAACCTGGTCACCAATCTCTTGGCCCTCTGAATGGAAGAGAATTGGCCGACACCGTTTATCCTCATTCATTAGGCTTGAATTCTGAAAATGTGTCACAAGTGCACCCTTTCCTTGGATTCGCGCATAAGCTAGTGAAGCAACTTTTTCACTGTTGAACTTTTCCCACTTCTTCCCATTAAATGCCTGCAATCATGCAAACTTCTTCAGAGCAGCACCGGTTTCATCAATTTTTTAGAGAAATAACTTTTTCATCTAACAATGAGAGTTAGCTACTGTTAGTTCAAATGTAATGTTAATAAAACGAAAAAATGTTGGTCACCTAACATTTCTCAAATTATTATATACTAAATAGTTTTTTTTTTCAAAATACATATCCATCTTAATCCCGTACAAGTATAAGTTTAGTTGAATATAGTTGCCAAAAAATGTGACCTTTTGATGTTGAAAATTAGGGTTTAAAACTTGTAGAAGGGGCTGATGTCTCAAATTTTTAGTAAAGCAGAGAAAATTACAAATATAATTACATCACAAACCAATATCACACAAATATATATAGAGATAATCATATGGCCTCAAATTTCCAAATAGATAGAACTTGGATAGAACTCAGACCTTATAGAAGGGGATGATGTGTGAAGGAGACACCATATTGATGAAAGCATAGCCCACATTACACTTGTTCTGCAATAGAGAGAACTGACTTTAATAAATATGTCGCATAACGATTTTCTTCATCAAGCACATATATATATAGGATATGTATACCTTAAAGTCAATCGGCAAATACAAAAAGTCATAGCTTCCCATGTGATCCTCATCAATTGCAGCAAGGAGCATCTTTGAAGTGTACCTTAATCACAATAGGTAAAAAACATTACTAAATATATGACTTACTGTTACCACAATACTCAGGTTGCTAGTATAGTGATCTCTTTGCTATGATACTTTTTCAGTTCTTACTTATTAGGAATGTTTTTAATCATTAATGTAGTCCTTGTGTCTTCCCCGCTCATAATTTTGTCCAGATCAAGCTGGTACTGCTTCTTGCCATCAATTTGGTTCCCATTATTATCAGGTTGCCTAGTTCTACCACGTTCAGTTAACAACTCAGAGTTAGCTGCTCCTAGTCCAGAATATGAACCATTTCCAAGGAACAATGAACCATGTCTAGGCAGTGGTGACATCATTCTGAAATTAGGCGAACCAATTTCGGTTGCATTTCCTGAAAGGCCAACACCAGCTCCTAGAGATGCATGAGGACCCATGTTCATCAAGAAATTCCCATCACCATGATTCAAACTCCCAAATGCATTTGAGCTCTTGATTGAAGTTTCATGCGACTCGGGAAAGTAGCTAAACTGCCTATCGAAAGTAAGACCAGATGGAGCAGAACCAACATGGTGATGGAGGTGAGAACCAAGAAAAGAATTGTGCCGACTAGTATAAGGGAAACCCTGCCTTTGTCCACTAGAATTAAATGGAAGCCCCTGAGATGATGAAGACCAAGCAGATGTGTTTGAACGTTCCGAGTAGGTAGTTGGACTTCCCCACAAAAATTGAGGACCAGACAACATTCCAATACTCGAAGAACTCGAACTTGATTCGCCAACAGTAGATATAGGCCTAGGACTTGCGGTTACTTTTTGATCAGGGAAGGACATAGAATGCTGAAAGCCAGCTCCTTGTATTGGTCCAGAGCTTCCGAATAACGGATTTGGATTATTAGTTCTTCCAGGGTCTTTTCCAATTGGTGCAATCTTTGAAGAGGTTGATGCATGTGGCGAAAGAATTGCAGCCAATCCAGACATTTGGTTGGTATTCATTGGGCTGCCAATATTCAAACCTGGGGTTTTGCTAAAAGAATGTAATGGACTATGTTCAACCGGGCTACCAAATTGTGCCCAGTTACCTGAGCAAAAGTACCAACTAGCTTAGCTTCTAATTTGAACATAACTTTCAAAATTATAAAATTAGATAGTAGCACCAGAAAGAGAATTGAATTTCAAGATAACATATTTTACCGGGAGGTGAACTAGCTACAGGTGAACCCACATGATGTCTGAAAGTTCGAGCATCATCTTGCTCTAGCTCTTGACTCAATTGTTGCATCAAGCTAAAAGAGATAATATACAACCAACTATGAGACATTGCAATTTACAATAAACATTCATTACACAATATCAGCACCCCAACCCAAAACTAATTAAAAAAGATAACTAAAATTGTGGACTAACTTACTTTCGACGTGCTCCACCGGGACGGCTGGGTTCAAGTTTGATACGTTTTCCAGCAATATCACTTCTATTCAATGCTTTAAGAGCAGCCTCTGCTGCTCTAACATCATAAAACTCGATAAATTTATGGTGTCTTTTATGTGGTGTTTCCCTAATCTGCAATTTCAAGATCAAATTACAAGTACTCTTAAGTGCTAGACCTTTCTCTTTTTTAATAAAAGAAGAATATCATTAAGATATAGAGAAGAAAAATTAGATACAATTTAGGTTCAGTTCTAAATAAAAACAATTCAATGAAAGTTAAAACATACACACAATTCAAGTTTTACCTCCTTGACTTCTCCATAAGCCCCAAATATTTGGCGAAGATCATCATTTGATACTGACGGATCCAAATTGAATACTACAAGTGTTCCTTGGTTGATATCCTTTTCAGAAGGGTTATCCTGAAACCGGAAGAAAAAGAGATGAAAGATAATGTCAATGAATAATTAGTCAAACCTAAGGTAGGGTATGTGAATCAAACCTTAGGAATTGAAAAATGAATATCAAGTTTTCTTCTTCTCAAAGGCTTGTTCTGCAAAGCACGCATTGCTGTGCGAGCAGCTCGAATGTCATAGTAAGATATCATTACAAAACCCCTATGCTTGCAAGCAGTGTACAATGTTCTGATATCCCCATATTGCTATAAGAAAAAATGAAAAGAGTGTTGAAAGTTGTAAACAAACCAAAAAAACAATGTATGATTGTCTAATTAAAAAGATAAAATTTATGAAATAAATAAAGTGGATGGAAGCATTGAGTTAGAATTAAATACCTCAAATAGCAATCTTAATTCAGAATCCTCCACATTACTGTTGATGTTCCTCACAAACAAGGTCCTTGATGGATGCTCTCCATAAGGATGCTCCCCGGCCACTGCTCCAACGCCATTTGGCAGTGCAGCATATTGACCGATAGCCGTCGAAGGAACTCCATCAGATAAGCTCATCTTTGATATACCAATACCAAGGCTCTCTTGGGATTCAAAATCCATTTCAAAGCCTCCTACACTTCCAAAAAGATCATTCTCATCCAGATCCTCTAGCTGGCTCGGCAACCTGGTAAGGTCGAAATCTTCCATTATCCCGGCTAACAATTCATCTTCATCATCAGGAAGCATCTTTCCAGCTGCTTTTGTTTCTATATCTTCAAGTGCATCTTGCCCCACATCATCTTTATGAACTTTCCCTAATCTTGGCCAGTTATCATCGGCAGATCGATCATAATGCCCCGAACCAGTCAAATTTACTGTATATTGGGAATAAAAAGAAAACATAAAAGGTCAAATAATCATTTTGGGTGATTCCAGTCTATGATATCACTAAAAGTGTCTCAAGCTTACACTTTTCATGCCCAATAACAGGAAGCGAACTGGAGAACAAGCTAGTGTCACTTGATGCATGAAATGCAGCAGTGCCACGTGGTATTCCCCATGCACTGCTTCCCACCTTTCTACCAACACTAAGTGAGGAAATCCCAGATGAACCTATAAAAACAGCTGAAATTTTATTTCTTTTCTTAATTTAAAGACAAATCTCTATGTCCTTGCAACTACACACACATGCATTAAACATGGAGTAAGAGGAAGCACCTGTGGCACCATGAGCTGGCGCAGAATCCCCAGAATGTTTGTCCATCCAATCCAATCACTTCCTAATTAAATAGTCCAATGATACAAAGAACAAGTAAGACATCATTACATAAATCACTCAAAGTCAACAAAAAGATTCTGAAAAGTGCCACAATTATTAATCATTTTGTATCTCTATAGGCACAACCCACATTTATCAACACCACTTTCACACTTCGTTACATTCAACATTTCACAAAAAGGGTGAAACTGCAAAGTCAACATAGAGGTCAAAACCAAATACAACCCAGAAAACGAAACCAACTTAGCTCAACCAAGCTATAGTTATAGACTTAGATTAATCATAACAACTACCAACACCACCTGGCCCCAGACCTAATTATGCAATTCCCCACCCACCACCACTTCTTAAACTACACAAACCAAGTTCCTACACCAATCTAGTTAAAATCTAATATACACAAGGCACCACATGCATAATTATACAACCTTTTAGATTGAATTAGACCAATAAATTAAATATATATATATAACTTTTTCCTCACCGACAGCTCAAGCTAATTATTTGGAGAAATTAGTGAAGACCCACATGCTAGATAAACCGATCATGCATGAAAATACTAAAATCTAAACAAAAGATTAAAACTTTTGAATCAACTGGTTAACTTGATAAGTACAAAAACAGAGAGAAAGTATATCAGAGGAGTTACCTTCAACAATTCATGGAGAAGAGTGATGATCAGAGGAAATTTGAATGGAAAGTGAAGAGCTTTCGTAAAAGCAGAGATTAATTGTTTCTTGTTTTTTTATTTCCTTTCGAAGCTGAACTTCCTCCCTCTTCTTGTGCCGCCGGAGAAGCAGAGCAAGCAAAGAGGTGACAGTGATTTTCCCGGAAAAAGAAAAGAAAAGAAAAGAAAAGAAAAGAGAAAACGGAGGAAAATGATTGGAGGGAACAAGTACAAGTTACAGGGAAAAAGGAAAATATTTATTGAGAAATTATGAATATAAATTTTTTATGATTATTATTTTTTTCAAAAAAAAAATATTGAAAGAGATGAGCCCACAAAAGTGTGATATTTCTGTTTTTCTTTTTCTGTTTTTCTTTTTCTTCTTCTTTTTATATTTTTTAAAACAAATTTTGTCTGTATTATAAAATTTTGAGAGATTAGAATTTGATTTGGGGTCCGTTGACACGAGTGCTGTTCTGAGCTCCACATTCAACCATGCCTTCTTCTCGTAAAATAGATTGATATTTCATATTTATAAAAAAGAATAATAGTAATACTTCTTCTTATTATTTAAAATTTTATTACTTTCTTTAATTGAGATTTGAGTAAGATAATAGTAACTTCCTTAGAAAATTTTTTGAAAATACTTCTTCTTATTATTTAAAATTTTATTACTTTTTTAATTGAGATTTGAGTAAGATAATAGTGAATTCCTTAGAGAATTTTTTGAAAATGTAAATCATTGATCATTGGTTAAAGGGATGGAGCATAAATCCAAAGTATCTAATAAATTATGTTCGAATTACATTTTAGTTTTATGCGTGAATAATTACATTTGTAACCTCATCGTCATCTTTGACATGGTATATGTTATCGTATTTACATATCTCATAATTAAATAAAAGTTAACGCATCAATTTTAATGCATGATATTCTTTATATCAATAAATATAAAACCATCTTGGTGATTAGTAATAAGATAAAACGCTTCCACACAATCCGTCTCACAAATAACATTTCGTTAGCCCACATCACAGGCTAAGAGATATCCTCTCTAAATAATAAACAATTCTCCTTGAAAAATACTATTATTCTCAATTATTGCCAAATACCCCATTTGCTAACTCCCATTACAATCTTTAATAACACAAGCAAAACTAACACTATCACCAGAACCATGATAACTAATATCATAATTAATCTTCAACGGTACCAATGAATGGGGGATTTCAATAACTACTTAGTATGGGTGTTCATGAGCCGGGTAAAACCGAGTTTGATATGACTCAAACCTGACCCAAAATATATACCAGACCTATTTGTTAGACCCGATCCCGACCATAAACCCGATTAAACTTACACACTTTCGGGACACGATTATACCGGATACAAATCGGGTGAAAATCGGGCCGTTAACATTATATTACCTTGATACTTTCTTGTAAGTTAGCATGTGAAAATATCCAAATTTTCACGACTCCAATCATTATTTGACATGGTAAAATTCATTTAGAAAAATATAACAAGAATCAATCCTTCTCTAAAATTAAAGCATAACCACAATTAATATTAATATTGTCTAATAACACCAAATATTTAAATCAATACAAATAACACAATATTATGCATTAGTCTAAAGTTTTATGCATTTTAAACATAAAACATTAACTTATAGTCTTATAATGACTAATAACACAAAATATTAAGGTTTACAATACTTGAATTCTACATAAGAATAGCCATCATCCATCACTAATAACACAAAATATTACTTATGCATGATGACCGGGCCACCAGGCCAAGTTTGGGTGACCCGAACTATGGCACAGACCCGACCCGAAATAATGACCGGATCTATTTTTGAGACCCTTACCTTGCCCTAAACCCGGTAAAATCACACCAAATTAGTCTCTAAATGTTTGGGGTTGGGCCGGGCCATGCACACCCCTACCACTTAGAATAGAAGTGAATGACATACGTTGTAATTCAAAAATACTTTTAAACTCTTTTTCTGAAGTTAAAGCCAGACAAATTACTTTTTCCGGAGGTCAAGTCTCATAAAGATTAAAGATGTCATTATTCCTTACTCGCTATATCCACCAAAGTCCCGAAAAGAACTTGAATGGATGCTCTATGCTATGATATAAGAACCAGTTATTCAAATTCAGAGGATGACAAGAAATATCTAACCTATGCTATACAAGCTGAGCTTTTGGACAATCTCGAATATAATGTAAAACCGATTCTTAACTAGAAATGCATCTTAGACACCTATCCGATGACAGCATTCCTTTTCTAAAGCAAAAATTTGCAGTAGGAAGAGCTTCCTTAAGACATAGCCAAGCCAAACACTTGTTCTTTTTCGGCGCCAAAACCAAAGCCAATTCTCTCGCTCCTCCCAACCAAACAGCTGTTTACACAACCACAAGTAACTGTTGCGTGAGTCATTAGACTTTGACAAACCTATACCAATACCAACCCACTTCCGGACCTGCTTGTACATTTAGATTGTAAGAAAGAATATTATCTTTCAGATTTTGAGATAAAAGAGAATAAAGAGTATCCAAATGCCACCTACCAATCGACCAGATATCCTATATTCGGATGCTTGAATCAGAAATGTGAACATAATCTATCTCATTAGATAACTGCCCTTCTCTTCTCCAACCGAAAAACCAAAAATTATGATTCAAATTTTCAATATATCAAGCAAACCCATCCTTGAACACTTCTCAAGCCTTGCAAAGACTCCTGCAAATGTAAATGGGAGAGCCCTTATTCTTAGAACAATCAAAATAGTTATATTGAGATGATCGATATTTGGCATCCAACAATTGGATCCATAACTTGTCTGGCTTATAAAAAAAGAAGTACAAACTAGCTTCTCAACAAAAGCAAAATTCACACAATAAGGATCTCTAATCCCAAACCTCCATATTTTTTTTTGGAGTAATCAGTACTTTTCAACTAACAAGATTCAATTCTCTTTCATCAACTTGTCTTTTTCAAAAAAAAAAATCTTCATCATAGACTCCAATTTACCAATGATCCCTTTGGAAAAAATAGAGACATGCATCTGGTACGTGGGAATAGTGGCTGCAGCATAATTAACCAAGAAGAGTCTACCTGTCCGATTGAGTAAATTTCCTATCCAGCTTACTAGTTTACTCCGAATCTTATCCATAACACCATTAAAAGTTGAACGAATCACTCTACAATGACTAAGGGTAACCCAAGATACTTGCCAAAATCCTGGATAAATCTGATAGAGGACACCCTAATAAAAAGCTCTTTTCTTATTGCAGAGACATTCTTGGAGAGTAAAGCATTTTAGACTTGTCCACGTTAATCTTCATCCTAAATACTTTGTAAAAAGTTTCTAAAATCAACATTACATTTTGCACTTATCTCTTTGTAGTTTTATAGAATAAAAGCCAGTCATCCGTAAACATTTAGTCGGATATTTTTGGTCCCCTTTTAGAAACAGCAATTGGCTTTCATAAATCCAAATCAACCTTATGACTAATAAAGCATGCCAATATCTTCATACACAACACAAAAAGATAGAGTGGTATAGAATCTTCTAAAATTTCTTAAAAAATCTGATAATTAAAAAATAATAAAATAATAATCAAGTAATATATATATATATATATATATATATATATATATATATAATGAAAGAAAAAATTGTCTAATAAATAAAATTTTTAAATAAAACAAATGATACCAGTTTAAATTCTCACTCTTATATTTTTTAATATATTAAAATTATATATTTATATATCTTAACAGGTCTATGTCAACTTAAGAGGATAAACAAACTATTTTATAAAGTTAAATATGACCAATTAAAACATTTAAATCTTAAAAGAGTTTGAATTTGAACTTATTTTTTATCATACTAAACTAGATCATATTAGACCAAACATAAACCAACCACAAAAATACACATAAAATTGAGTTGAATATTTACTCTTTATTTGTTTAAAAGTTAAAAATATATTATTTTTCTTGATAGTAGAAAAACAAACTACTCATCCTTGTAAATAATAAAAACTCTTACACTTTTGGAAAAAAAATAACGTTACATATACATAAAAGATTAATTACTAAATTAGGTATCATATATTTATACATAAATATATTTATAATTTAATTTATTTTAATATATATTTTATTTATATTTTATAATTTAATATATATCCTATTTGTATTGTATTTTGGCAAAGTTAGAGCACGATATAAGGTTAAATGTTAAATAATGTTTTAAAATATAATATTTTAATGAGACTCTTTACAATGTTTCTCTAAGGTTTGCGTCTATCTCCGGTATTCATAGACCTTTTGCGTGGTAACACAGGTGCGTATTCATATTAAAGACTTAGGCATATGCTTTAATAATTTCGGTCAACATAAGCATATTCCATTAGAATTTTTTTCCCGCACTCATTATCCTAGTAGGTAAAAGATTAATTCTTCATAATGGATTATTGAATGTAGCAAAGGGAATTTGAATTCCCAAAACTGGTTTAAACAGACGAATTCAAATTGATTGTTTCTCACATTTTTTTTGTCTTAAGTTTCTCACTTGTTTTTGGTCAGGAACTGAACCAACAACCTGGGCCCAATAAACTTTCTTGGAGTCACACAACACATATAACAGCTCTAAGGCCCAAAACACAACACAATTCTTTACTTTCGGAACGACATAAGGAAAAAAAATCCACCGAAATGAGGGAGAGAAGATAAGAGAATTGGATTGAACAAAAAGTCCAATCCTCTCAAATTAAACTGTTTTCCAACAACAACAACAAAAACATGAGGGTTTCAGAGTACATTTGAAAAAGGGCAAGTTGAGTATATAAATTGTTAAGAAACCAAATCTACCAAATTACAATTTTTTAATACAGCTAAAGTCTAAGTTCTCCAACAATATAATTGATTTATCAAAACTGCAAAGAAATAGAATCCAAAAATGAAAAATCTAAATAGAACTCGATGAAGTTCAGTGTGAAACTCCCAACCAATTGGAGAAGTTGTCAAATTCGGCATAATCAGAGTCAGAAACCATGGTTTGGTACCAAGCCTTTCCAGCAGCTCTGATAGCAGAAGCATCCTCCTGCCGAGGAATAATAAACATTCATAGTAAGTATCAGTTCAAACAATTGCCAACTCTTAAATTATCAACCTATCAATCACACATCCTAGATCCTACCATCAAGATAATAGTTTTTGGGTTCGTGAGGTGCTTGTATAGGTTCCTTTTCCGTGGGCCTCTTCTCAATTGGGCTTTCTTTAGGTCCATCCATTTTCTTAAGATTTAAAGTTCGCAACATTAGCAATACCAGAAAACATTATGACGAATGTTAGCCTATGGGCCGAAATCACCTAAAAGGGATATCTGAATTTATCATAGAAAGTAGGGGTGTTTTATGGGTAGGGGCCCGGCCGGCCCTATAAAGGCTAGGGTCTATTTTCATCTAATCCCAAAGTGATCCGGAACAGATAGGGTTGATCTTATATAAAATTAGTATATATAAATTTTATATACTAAAGTAATAAAATTTTATTTTTAAAAGTTAAATTTAATAAAAATTAGATCATATTTATATCATAATAAATTATTTTAAAACAAACAATATCGTATAATATAAAAATATTAATTTAATTTAAATATAAAAATATAATATGACATTATTAGTTTTAATCTAAAATACATACATTTTTATCATAAAAGAAATTTGAGTATTTGTGAAGATTTATAATTATGTTAAGGTTAATACTAACTGATAGAGTGTGCTTAATCTTGATATTCAATTAACCATCTTAATAATAATATATTTAAAATTTAAAATTTATAAGTTATAATTTATCGATATATTGCATATTATTCTTATGGTAATCATGGATTTGGCTCATGTACAAGCTAAGTGAATGTTAGTTGGGTTTTTATCCAAAGCAATGTTTTTTTTTTTATTATTTGAATCCTCTAAAATTTGGATTTCACTTTAGAGAATAAAGTGTGATATTTTATCATTAATTTTATAGGTGGAACAAAAAATAAATATGAAAGAAAAACTATTCAAGGATAAAAAATCACGCTTTACTCTCTAAAGTGAAATTCAAACTTTAGAAAATTCAAATCTTTTTTTTTATATGTATAATTTTTTATTTTTTGGACTTAATAATGATTGAACTCTAATAAATTTTTAGACTATAAAAATTCTAATAACATATTATGAAATCAATATTATATCATGAAATCATTTTTTTTAATTTAATCTAGCAGTATTTCTCTTTTTTAAAACATATAAGGCTGTATTTGAAGTTTTAGATATCTTGTGTACTATTTAAGATTATTGTTATTGATTCAACATGTTATTATGATATTCATTTTTTATGAATAGAAAATTTCGTTCTACAATGACATACAATAATAATGTGTTATTGTGCACGGAGAAAATCTAGAAGCAGGCATTTTTATTGAAATTTGGTCAGTATTTAATCAATAAGAAAAAAGTGAATAATTTTACACTATTAATTTATTAGATGAAATCTTATACTATTAATAACTATAAATTATAAAATTTACTGACCTCCTAACATTCCTCGTTGTATATATATAAAATTTTAAGGGAAAAAACATTCAACAACAACAATAATAACATATATCTCCCAAGTTGTTAGTGAGCATTTAGTCATAGGGTTCTTACAAATTCATGTCTATTATTAATTAGTAGGATTTTCATATAAACTCAACTACATATATATGACAAATGGACACTGTATACACACTAAATGTTTAATTACTGTCTAAATCTAATTTTACAAATTTTTTAATTTAAATTTTTGATTTAAAAGTTTAGTATTAATTTTTTATATCAAATAAAAAATTTTAATTAGGCAACTATTTCAGAAAAGTTTTTTAAATACTCATTTTTGTATTTAATAGATGTTGGATGAATATAAAATATTTTAAAAATAAATATTCTAACATTATTGTATATTTTCAAAAAAATTCATCCAATGAAAATTTAATTATAATTTTTTTAAACTATAACTAAAAATTAACAAAAATAATTAAATCTTAAACAAAGTGTATTAAACTTCTTAAACAAGCAAATAGATAATTAACCTACATAAAACAAAACAATATATGAGGAAGGGTAACAATTGAGAATTTTCATTCACTTCTTAATTATCTTTTTAATTTTTAAATAGATACAAATGTAAGTATATACATATATTATTTTTTAAAAAATAAAAAATTCAAAATATTTTATTTAAAATTTATAAATTTAATTTTAACTCTAATAATCTTTATGTTTAATTGTTTTTTGGTGTCTACAGTAATTTTTTAATATCGACAAATTAAAAATTAATTCGTTATAAATTTAAATTTTATTTAAAAATCTATTTCTATTTCATAAATTATTATATATAAAATATAATTTAAATTATTAATATTTATTTAAATAAACAAGTGAATTGAGCAAGTTTAATTTCTTTATTGACAATGTTAAGAGATTATTGGTAGGTGCAAGTGCAACCGACAATGGAGGAAGGGTCCCACATTCTCCGTCGGTTCATGCGGCAGCACCGTATATTCTCCTCTGCCACATGATGTTAACCTAAGCATATGCTTATTTTTATTTCTCTCTTTTTCTACATCTAAATTTTTATTTTTTTCAATTTATATCAATCGTACATGCATTAATCCTTTCTATGCCCTATGCTTTTCATGTAGGGTCTAACTGTATCTAACATATAGAAGTTTCCCTCTCATTAATAAAGGGCTTACTTTTTTCATTTTTTAAAATTAAAGATATTTTTTATAAAAATAAAATAAAAAAATAAAAAAATATCCTTATGTTATGTAGAAATATATATACCATGTTTGAATTGATAATATCATAAGTGGTACAATCAAATAGAATATAATGAAATACTTGGATATTCCAATTGAGGTTTCATATTCCTTTCCAATTATAGTCCACCACATATTCAATTGGATAAATTTATTCTTTATTTTCATTGTTTTACTTTTCATTAAAATTAAATATAATTTCAAAATAATATATAATAAAAACGTGACGTTATTAATCAATAATTAAGGAATTACAAAAAGACTCGGATATTAAATTCAGCATTTTGGCCGCTTATGATTGTGGAGTGTATCAACCTCAATGGCTCATTATTTTTTTTTTTTGTACAAAGGAAATTATATTATCAGTAAATTGAATAGCTTGTAATGAAAGGATCGATATATGGTTAAATTTATTTATATACATCGACAAACATGCATGTAATAAATAAATATTATTAAGATGAAGAAAGAGGAATGAAATTTCCTTTGTAGATGATGTTGATATTTATTTTATTATTTATAATGGCTCTAAAGTCTATCATTCGAAAGCACGCAATCTTATTTCGTGAATAACAAAACTGAATATATTGAATAGTAATGTAGTGTAGTTTCGTATTTAACTTTTTAACTAAACACTAAACAGTAAAAAGTGTTTATGGATTGTCTGAATTCTATTTAATAGTCTGTCGTTAGTTAATAAATTGTTATATATATATAAAGTAAGAGTTAAACTCTCAATAGTTTAACTAGATGAATAATATCAAAAGTATTTAGAATCGGACCAAATCTTTAAATTAGACCGAACCATATACATTCCTACTAAACAAAAACAAATCACGTATTACGTATAATGCATAATAATTAGTTTCGGCCAAATTAAACTAATTATATCCATTATATATTATCAAACATATACAAATCATGTTCAATTTATTCAGTTGTTGAAATATTAACTTAAATCTAAATTTTATTTAAAAAAACTTTTTGATCAATAATTATTATATATATATAATTAAATAAAATTAAAATTTATATACAATTATTTTTATATAAAATAATTAATAATTAAAAATAATTAAATAATTTATTATATTTAATTAATTAAATTATTATTTTATAATTTTTAAATTATTAACTTTATATTAATGTAATTATATGTGAGTTTTATTTTTAAATAATTTTTAATATTTATTTAAATAGACAAATTTTACCAACATTTAAATTGGTTAGTAATTAACATGCAACTTTATTTTATTAAAAAAAACCAAAAAACTAAGTTCACTCATACTACTTCAGCCATTAAATTTTTTAATATATTATAGAATAAATTATTAATTATGTCCCTGAATTTGTAAGACGTTGACATAAATAACTCTAATATTTGTTAATGATAATTATATCTTCGAAAAATTTAAAAACACTACAAATCTGTTCAATCGTGATGAGAATTCTTTTTCATTAAACGGAACTTGGTGATGTGGCAAACGAAATTTTAACATGGCATCCGTATTAGGATCTCAATCCCTTTTCTCCTTATATAGAATTGAGTGAGAACGTTTTCTCCAATTTCAGTAGAAAGCAAAACCCTAACTATTGCCATGCATGATGGAAGCAGAGTCATGTCCAGTTGTAATCGAAGAACACAGTCTATGGAAAGTTGTAGCTCTGAAGGACTCGAAGAACATGTGAGCAAGTCATATAATGGGACATGCTTCTGCCGTCTTCAGGTGGTGGCCTTGAAGTCGAATACGAGGAGAAACCCAGGATGATGGTTTTTCAGGTGTTCTCTGTGGAAGGTATGTATAATTTTTCTGCTTCATTTGTCCCCCCGTTGACAATTGAGCTTGATGAACTATTTTTGTGTTGGACAGACGAAGAACACTAGGTGCCGTTATTTTTAATGGATGGACGAAATTAATGAGAAATCTGCTGGGTGGAGGAATGCTCTAAGAATGGCGCAGTAGTATGCAATGCATGTAGAGTCTTAAAAGGGAGGTTTACCAGTGTTGAGACTGAGACGCACACAGAGATCGAAAGATATTGATAGAGCAGATGAAGAGAGTTGAATTGCTTCTGTGTTTCATTCTAGGTGGACTTGTACTGAGTTTGAGTATAAGTTTGATTTGTTTGGTTAGATAGGACAAGAGATGCATGTAGGACAGGGTTTATTAATGAATGTTATGTGTTATTGTTGCGTAGAAGTTATGTTGACATTGTTGTGGCTATTTACTCACTTGTTAAGGAATTGGATCTGTGTCTTGAATTCGATTGCATCACTAACAAAGCATGAATGGAGTGAAGTGCAACTAACTAAAAAGGTAAATGAGATATGTTAACTAATTTCAAATAGATCTAAGAAATCAAAATTGGTAAAAGCACAAGATTAAAACCGAAATAATTGGTCTGCATAACATTAAGCATATGCACTAATTGTTCCAACCAAAATACCAGACACCAAAATACTCAAATTGTTCAACAAAAGGCAATAACCAACCATACTAAATATCAACATACAACCCAAAAACTAGATAAATCATTGCAACTAAATATCAACTTATAACCCAAAAGATGAAGTAATTATACAGCCAAGTCTCCTTCAAGCTGACTGATTTGGCATGAACTTTGAGAACCTAGAAGTGGTTGCTTTAGATGCTCCATTCATGATTTCATTTAACACAAGTAGAGTCCTTGTGGAGTCTGGAACTCCTGAACCAGTAGCAGCATTTATAGAAGGTGCAATGGACCTTATTTGTAGGGGCCTAAATAGTGGGTTGGGCCTTGGAGTAGCTGGTGGACCTGGAGATGTGGGCCTAACATTGGGTTGGACTGCTGGAGCTGTAGCTGTGGGCCTCAGAATCGGTTGGGCTAAGAGGGGTCTCCTAATAGGCATCTTTACCCTGGTTCTTTCCTTGCTAGTAGATGCAGCAGCAGCCGCAGCAGTATTGGAGGGAGTTTTAGGAGTTGTTGCAGCACTCTTGGTAGATCTTGGTGCTCTCCTTGCAGGGTTGGATCTGGCAGCTCTTCTTCCTTCACCATGACTTGTTGAACCGGATGTGTTCATGTTGGCCTACCTCTTCATCAGTTTCAGAGTGTGGGTGGCTTTGGGTGAGCTCCTCTTCGACTGCATCCATGGTTTTCTCCGAAAACATCTCCTGCTTTGAGTCTGACATGTCTTGTAAGCCCTTGGGTGGCATAATTTCTCCTGTTGCCGGCTGACTTGCTTGAGGTGCTTGTTGTGCATTTTCATCTTCCTCAACTGTAACATGAGTATTCTTATCAGGACAGATCCTGGAATTGTGTCCCACCTACGAAGACAACATCATTCCAATCATCAACAGATGAGAACAGTCAACAGCAAGAGTTGTGGAACAAGTGAGTTTTTATTTACCTTTTTGCAATATTTACAACTTGTTTTTCTATAGCTCCTCTTGATTTTGTACTGGCTCCCACTCTGTCTCTGATTCATGTCGTGCTCTCTTCTTTGTAGGCCTTCCTATTGGCCTCTTATAAGGTGGAGGGAGACACGGTAGCCCCTCTACATCAGCCCAATATTCTTGACTAGGGACAGTATTGATGTGAAATTGGTATGTTCTATTGTATGCCTCCATAGTCAGCCAATGGTTGACATAATCTTTTGGTCGTTGATTTTTTCTTTGAATTGCAGCAACTCCATGACAGCACGGCAGACCTGTCAGTTGCCACTTTCTACAAGTGCAAGTCCTTTCATGAGTGTTGACCCGAACTGTTCGACCATGCCTTCTAACTTCAAAGACATTGTGGTCATCATCTCTCACCCATTGAGCTTCCCAGTAATTTTCTTCCTTCTTTTTTTTCTCCAATATGCTCGTTTGGATAGGTGCCAATTTCTCCGTGTGGGCCATGAATGCATCTTTGTGTGTTGCCATAGTCTTCATGAGATAATATCTAATCTCCTCTAGCATGGTTATGATGCTCTTGCCTCTTAGACCCACTATAGTTGTATTAAGTGACTCAGCATTTTTATTCGTTATGTTATCCACTTTAAGTCAAGTAGAAAATCTTGATCTTGACCAAGTTTCTTGATCATACGTAGACAGATATTTCTAGGCAGAAGTATTAATTCTCTTGATGGCATCCATACCTTCATTAAATTTCTTATCAGTCTGTGCCCTTGCACATTGAAATAGCAACTGTTTAAGTTCTAGGTCTTTCCAACGCTTGTTAAAATTTCTCCACATATGCATAGTACAGAACCTATGATTAACCCCTGGCATAACTTCTTGTAGAGCAGGAATTAGCCCATGTCAATAACTAAGTTAGACATCATATACTATAAAATAATTGAACACACAAGTTATAGACTAACCTTCTACTTGTCAAACATGAAGTGTCAATCAAATTGCCTATGATCCCCGATATCTTCCAACAAATACTCTAGAAATTCTTTTCAATTTTTCTTTGTTTTTGCATCAACTACTCCATATGCAACTGGGAATAGATGATTGTTGGCATCCTGAGCAACGGCTGTCAGCAGCTGCCCCCCAAAATAACCCTTAAAAAATGCTCCATCAAGGCATAGGAAAGACCTACATCCTTACTTGAATCCCCTTTTGCAAGCATCTAGACAGATGTATAGACTTCTAAACTTAGGCAACCCTTCTTGTTGTGGGGTTGTGCTCATACGGCAAGTGGATCCTGGGTTGGCCTTACGCAGCTCATTCAAGTAAGTCCTTAACTTCAAATATTGTTCCTTTTCTGTGCCCTCGATGACATCATTAGCCTTCTCCACTGCTCTAAACATCATCCTCTCTCCGACACATATATCAAACTCAACCTTGAACATATCTCGAGCCTCTCTATGGGACAAGTTAGGACAAATTCTAATCTTGCTAATCAACTCCTCCACCATCCATTTACAAGTGACTAACCTGCCTTTATTACTCCTATGACATGTATGCTCATCGACCAATGTTGTTATTTGGTAACTAGGTGGCTGGTTTCTCCTTGCATAATAAACTTCCCATGGACAAGTTTCGTTGTAACAGATGATCCTGCACCTATGTGGTTCAATCTTGAGAAAAAATATCTTTCTGCCTATATGAATACTGTACTCTCTGACTGCATCCTTAAACTGCTGCATCGTGCCAAACTCTATTCCTAACTCCAGTCTAATTTTGTCAAACTTTGTATAAGGATTATGCTGAGGGAATACCGAGTTTTCATCCTCAGAATCAGAACCGGGTGGGGTGTGCAGCTCCTCAGGATGATACTGATATTCAGTTGGCTCTTCATCATGGTCATTTGGGTTAGGAACAATTACTCTTGGAGCCTGATTCTCTTCCCTAGGTGGCAGAATCCTTTGTCCGAATGGACGGGGTCTTCGATGAATCCTCCGACCTTGAACCCCAAAAGAGGCATCATCATCTAATTCAACAACATTATGCATTCATATGATTAGGTTATTAATTAACCAACAGCTTATGGCAAGTAAAACACAATCCCAAAAATAAACAATATTACTACTAGGATCTACAATTCATATACTAACCAGCATGTGCATCACTATTGTTTTGTGGTGCAAGTTGAGCTCTACCAGATGGTTGGGGCCGCATGTTTCTTCCTGCATTTTCTTCCCCTGCCATCAGCTTCTTCAAGATTAGATTGCCTCTCCTGGTCTTCAACATGTGTTTGATGATTGTCTCCTAAATTGGGGTCCTCATTTTCAATTGTTCCAACCTGAGTTTGATTAGAAAGCTTTTCAGTAGCAGCCTCATCTGGCAATGCTTCATCATACCCGCCTTTGTTCAACGTTGCTTCATCCTCTTCTTGCTGTTGCTCCTCGTGCTGTAGGGGATCATCTTGATGATTTGCTTCATTTTCTGAAGGAGCTCCCTCTACTTCTGTATTTTCAGATCCTTCCTCCTCTTCATTTTGTTGGGGTTCCTAGTCATGATTTTTCTGATCTTCTAAAGGAGGCATCTCAACTTCTTCGTTAGCAAAAACCTCAGCCTCATCAACATACTCTGGATCCGCATCAATTGGATGCTCAAAATACAAGTGGACCCTGTTTTCATTTCTCAATGCAGCATCACACAACTTAACCACATCGGCATCCCTTCTGAGCACCCGTAACCCGTTAGCTAAATCCATCTCTTGCTCCAACCAATAAACTTCATTATACCTAGTATAACCTAAATCTAGAAACAAGCCTTCAACAAGGAATAGGTTACATGTATCAACATGCACCCTCTCGATGATACTCACTAAACCACCATTATACTTCAGCACACCATCCGCATCCGCATCCTTCTCTAACCAACCCCGATGGTGATAAACAAATGTGATATGTGTAGACATCTGACAAAAATTATCACAAAAGTCATAATCAACTAACAAAACACATGAAAACACCATCATCATACCTCCATTACAAACCCCAAACGACTGATAATAAGAACAACGCAAACATAAAATGCTTACCAAAACCTTGGTTGCTCGACGGCGATTTCTTCACTCCGTATCAACGCCAAACGTGACACTGCATGTGACGTTACCAAATCTAAGAGACGAATATAAAGCGACAACAGACGAAGACAAACATAGACCACCACCAAGAAACTCTTTAGTTTCGCGCATCCAACATTGTCTTAGTTAAATATAGTGTTTCACTTAAGGTTAATTTCGTCATTTCATTTGAATTGGGCAATTAGGATTTGATGAATTGGGGATACAAGGGAGAAACGGGATTGAGATCCTAATACGAATGCCATGTTGAAATTCTGTTTACCACATCAATCACCAAACTCCGTTTAACGAAGAAGGGTTCTCATTACAGTTGAACAAATTTGTAACGTTTTTAAAATTTTTAAGAATATAATTGTCATTAATAAATATTAGGATTATTTATGTCAGCATTTTATAAATTCAGGAGCATAATTAGTAATTTACTCTATATTATATATTATTCTATAATGATTTAATATATCAAAGCATAGTCTAAAAGCATTCAATTCCTTGCCGTTGCTAGGTCACATAACCGGCCTCCAAGGCTCCAACTATATAGAAAGATTGAATTATATATATATAGGCATTAACAATAATATTAATGATATAATGTATAGAAAAAAATTTAAGTGTACCTAAAATTTTGATGTTCTAATTATTTTAATTATTATTTTTAATTAATATATATTATATATTTTTTATAATTCAAACTTATAATTAAAATAATTAAAATATCCATATTTTAGATACGTTAGAAACTCTTCCTAATGTATATATAGTTGAATCTAGAATGAGAAGAAGACATCAGTGAGGGGGAGAGAGTGGATGCTGAGACACCAACAGTTTGAAGTTTATTATATAATATAGAAGGATAAAATGTCTATGTTAGAGGTTATGAGTAACCTTTCATGCAACAACAACAACAAACGCATACATATACATAGTTTTGACAATTCTTAAGACTTTAATTATTTTATTAGTATTTATAATTTTATTAAATTATATAATTACAAATGCAATTTATCCTGTAATAATTGTTAAAAATTCTGTCTTTTTATCGCTTGATTATGCTATTGTTCTTTGTTGATAATATTTTTAGTTTTTATAAATAAATAAGTTTTGTATTGAACTGCACATACAATTTAATGTGTCTTATTGAAACTAGAATTTTGTTATCAGAATAATGTGCAATATCTTTAATTTATTATTATAAAATAATTATTATTCACATAAATTTGTTTACCATATAAAGTTTTTAACTATCTCTTTATTAAAATTATTATAATTTTTTGGTTTCAGGATATTTTTTGTCTTGTTTATTATTTATTTTTTGAGTTTGTGTTTTAATAAGATCATAATGACATTTTATGTAGTGTTTAAAATTTAAAAGATATTTTAAAATTTATATTAGACTATAATTATATTTTATTATATTTATTTATTATTTTATTTTAAAACATTTTTTTAATTGAACCAATAAATTAATAATTAAAGTAATTTAATGATCGATCCAATTTTTAAAATTTTAGTATTTTTAATTAACAGCTTAATATATTTACCTTAATAGTATAATATTATATTTTTAGTAAAAATAATAAATTGTACTGATGATCTTATATATAGCATTGTTCATGATATAATGCTCATACTTTATAGCCTTTTCACGTGACTACACGAGAAGGTATATAAAAATGTACAATTAAAAACAAAGCCAAAATATTATTAATAAGAGCGACAAAATCTTGGAAAAACTATCATCATGTTCTGATAAGTCCAAAAGAACGTAAATATCCATTTTTCTTATGAAAAATGAAGCTTTTAAATTAAAATGATAATAAATAGAGTTTTAAATATTTGACTTTATGTATTTATAAAAGGAGGTTAAGTCTCCGTCAATTATATACAACAACAACAATTGAATATTATTTTTTCTTTCTTTATATACATAGCAATAATAAAAGTAAATGATATTCTCTCTTTTTATTTTTTATACTCCTTTCTATTTTTGTATATATATATATATATATATATATATATATATATAGGGCTTGTTTGGGTGAGCTTTTAAGAAAAGATCTTTTTTCGAGTTATCTTTTTTTAAAAGATCTTATAGAGAAGTAAAAGTAATTTTATGTTTGGATATCTCATGTAAAAATATCTTTTTATCTATCAATTATGTTTGGGTATAACAATATAAAAGTACATTTTTGTTTATTTATTACATGAAAACATCTTTTTTTTAAGGAAAAAAGATCTTTTAAAAAAAGATGTAAATTACAGCTTCTCAAAAAAGATCTTTTTTTGATTTTACTAGTGCTTTTACTTTTACTACTAGAAATTTGCCAAACACGTTAAAAAATAAAAAAAATCTTTTTTCATTGAAAAAAGATCTTTTTTTAACAAAATAATGGCGCCCAAACATGCACATATATACATTACAACATATAATATTATTATATATATAAATTATTATTGAGTTAATTATTTTAATACTAGAGTCTTCTATTTATACATCTTTATTTTATATATCTTTTATTTTACAACATGTTATCAGCACGAGACTCTGATCAAATTTTTAAGAAGACTCAGGTAAATTTTTCATTATGTCGAAACTCTCTCATCTTGAATTCAATGCTCTTGATATATCTGGAAATATTTATTTATCATGGATACTAGATGCTGAAATCCATGTTGATTCAATGGATCTTGGAGATACCATTAAGGCTGAAAATAATGCATCCCAGAAGGATAAAGCTAAAGCCATGATTTTTCTTCATCATCATCTTGACGAAGAATTGAAAAATGAATATCTTACATTAAAAGATCCTGCAGATCTTTGGAAAGACCTTGAAGAAAGGTATAATTATCAAAAAACGGTGATACTTTCTCAAGCCCGATATGAATGGACGCATTTGCGTTTACAAGATTTTAAATCTATAAATGAATATAATTCTGCCATGTTTTGAAATCACCTCACGAATGAAATTGTGTGGGGAAAAAATAACTGATCATGATATGTTGGAGAAAAATTTCTCAACCTTCCATGCCTCGAATGTGCTCCTGCAGCAGCATTATCGAGAGAAAGGGTTTAAAAAATATTCTGAGTTAATTTCTTGCCTTCTTCTTGCTGAACGCAACAATGAGTTGTTATTGAAAAATCATGAAGCGCGCCCAGCTGGTGCTGCCCCATTTCCTGAAGTAAATGTGGCAACTTACCCAGAAGAGGTAAATGGCAAGGTTTTAATAATAAGAAAAATTATGAAAGGAAAAAGAATTATATTCAAAAGAGAGGATCTCACCAGAAGTGGGATGAAGAAAGGAATATCGGGCAGAATAAATCAACAGAGGATAAGTATTTCCGTTGTGGTGGAAGGGGCCATTGGTCACGTACCTATCGTACTCCAAGGCACCTAGTCGAACTTTACCAAGCATCTTTGAAAAAGGACGACAAAGGAAAGGAAACAAATTTTGTTTCAAATGATGCTAAGAACTCCACCACTCATTATGATGTATCTGATTTCTTTGAGGATCATGAAGGAAATATTGGTCATTTGATCAATGATGGAATAGTTTAATATGTGGGATTGTGAAGTATCTATGTAAATAAATAATGTAAAGAACTTATTGTTAAGTTTTATTTTCTATGTATTTAAGTTTCAAATGTGATGTACATAAATAATGAAATATTAATGTTTATGAATTTTGAAATTATTAAATGTGTCAAATTTTAAAATAAAATTTTAGTATATGACATTATTTTATGTACAGTGTTTCTTAGAAAAATAATTCTGATCAAGTATTCAGTTTAACTGTGCATACTACTCATTTTATTATTATTTGTTTTTGAAGAGAATGACAAGGATATGTAATGAAGATGTATGTCTTGCGGATAGTGCAAGTTCGCACACTATTCTCAAAAGTGATATATATTTTACCCATCTTGTGCCAAAAGAGGAATATGTTAATACTATTATTGGCTCAGGCAATGTGATAGAAGGCTCCGGAAGAGCTATAATTTTGTTTCCTAAAGGAACAAAATTTATAATAAATAATGCACTATTATCTACCAAGTCTCTGAGGAACTTGTTGAGTTTCAAGGATATTCGCCGAAATGGATATCATGTTGAGACAATGAACGAGGGAAATCATGAGTATTTATGTATCACAACTCATGATTCAAATAAGAAAGTTATATTAGAAAAGTTACCCTCGCTTTCATCTGGATTGTATTATACCAAGATTAGTGCAATTGAATCACATGTCATTGTAAACCAGAAGTTTACTAACTCAAATGAGTTCATAACTTGGCACGACCGATTAGGTCATCCGGGAACAACCATGATGAGGAGAATTATTGAAAACTCTCATGGACATTCATTAAAGAATCAGAAGATTCTTAAAACTAGTGAATTTTGTTGTGCTGCTTGTTCTCAGGGAAAGTTAATTTTAAGGCCATCACCAGTAAAGGTTGGATTTGAGTCTCCTGAATTCCTAGAAAGAATTCAAAAAGGTGATATATGTGGACCTATTCATCCACCATGTGGATCTTTTAGATACTTTATGGTCCTAATAGACGCATCTTCGAGATGGTCACATGTGTGCTTATTATCTTCTCGTAACCTGGCGTTTGCAAGATTATTGGCTCAAATTATTCGATTAAAAGCACAATTTCCAGAAAATCCAATCAAAGTAATTCGTCTTGATAATGCTGGTGAATTTACTTTCCACGCTTTTGATACTTATTGTATGGCTAATGGTATAAGTGTTGAACATCCAGTAGCTCATGTTCACACACAAAATGGGTTAGCAGAATCACTTGTTAAACGCCTCCAATTAATTGCTAGACCCTTACTTATGAGAACAAATCTCCCAACTTCGATTTGGGGGTATGCTGTTTTACATGCCGCAGCACTTATTCGTTTGAGGCCAACGAGTTACCATCAGTTCTCTCCTATGCAATTAGCTTTTGGCCAGCAGCCAAATGTTTTCCATTTAAGAATATTTGGGTGTGCGATATATGTTCCCATTGCACCACCTAATCGCACCAAAATGGGACCCCAAAGAAAATTGGAAATATATGTTGGATATGATTCTCCCTCTATAGTGAGGTATCTTGAGATACAAACTGGAGATGTATTTAAAGTCCGGTTTGCGGATTGTCATTTTGATGAATCAAAATTTCCAACATTAGGGGGAGAGAAGAAGCTTCATGAAAAGAAACTTAATTGGAATGTGTCATCGTTGATACATTTAGATCCTTGATCAGGGCAATGTGAACTAGAAGTTCAAAAGATTATACATTTGCAAAGAATAGCAAATGAATTGCCTGATGCATTTTTCGATACAAAGAGGATAACCAAATCTTATATACCAGCGGAAAATGCTCCAACTCGAATTGATGTCCCAGTAGGACAAGTAGCCACTGAAACAAATTCACGCCAGAAGCGTAGCAGGCATGTCAGTTCTAAAGACAAAAATCCTCGAAAGAGAAAAGAGGTAAATAATATTCCTGTTGAAAAAGACATAGTAGAGGCACCTGCAGTTGTCCAAAATTCTGATATAATGTTAACGCCAGAAGACGTTCAGGTACCTGGAAATTGTGAAAATGACGAGATCTCGATAAATTATGTCTTTACAAGAGAGAAATGGGACCGAAATAAGACAATTGTCAATGAAATATTTGCATATAATGTGGCATTGAATATCATGCATGAAAATAAGGATCTTGAGCCAGGATCAGTTGAAGAATGTCGACTAAGGAATGATTGACCAAAATGGAGAGAAGCCATGAAGGCTGAGTTAGACTCACTTGCAAAACGTGAAGTCTTTGGACCTGTAGTCCGTACACCAGAAGATGTAAAACCTATTGGATACCAATGGGTATTTGTGAGAAAACGAAATGAGAAAAATGAAGTTGTGCGCTACAAAGCTCGACTTGTAGCACAAGGTTTTTCACAAAGGCCCGGTATAGATTACGAAGAAACGTATTCCCCTGTAGTGGATGCGATAACATTGCGTTATTTGGTCAGTTTATCTGCATATCATAAACTACATATGCATTTAATGGATATGGTAACAGGCTATTTACACGGCTCATTAGATCGGGATTTTTATATGAAAGTTCCTTAAGGACTGAAGATATCTAAACCATCCAATGAATATTCGCAAGGGTTATACTCAATCAAATTGCAAAGATCTTTATATGGTCTAAAGCAATCTGGACGAATGTGGTATAATCGTGTTACTGAGTATCTGGCCAAAAATGGATTTAAGAATGATGATATCTGCCCATGTGTTTTCATAAAGAAAACTATATCTGGGTTCATTATAATTGCTGTGTACGTTGATGATTTAAATATCATTGGGACTCCTGAAGAGATTCCAACAATTATAAAATTCTAAAAGAAGAGTTTGAGATGAAAGATCTTGGAAGAACTAAATTTTGCCTCGGCATGCAGATCGAGCATATAAAAAATGGGATCTTTATTCATCAAACAACATACACAGAGAAGATCTTGAAGAGATTTTATATGGATAAGTCACATCCATTAAGTACCCAAATGATCGTAAGATCTTTGGATGTGAAAAATGATCAATTCCGTCCTAAAGAAGAAAATGATGATATCCTTGGTCCTAAAGTACCATATCTTAGTGCCATTGGAGCACTAATGTATCTTGCTAATAATACGCGACCTGACATATCATTCGCGGTGAATTTACTAGCAAGGTATAGTTCCTCTCCAACCAGAAGACATTGGAGTGGAATCAAACAAATTTTTTGATATCTTCATGGAACGGTTGATATGGGATTGTTTTATCCCTATGGATCCAAGTCAAACCTAGTTGGCTATGCAGATGCCGGATACTTGTCTGATCCACATAAAGGGAGATCTCAAACAGGATACCTGTTCACATATGGTGGTACAGCTATATCATGGAGGTCCACGAAACAGACGATAGCAACAACCTCCTCTAATCATGCTGAAATCTTGGCAATTTATGAAGCTAGTTGCGAGTGTTTTTGGCTGAGGAGTCTGATTCAATATATTCTGTCATCATGTGGACTGATTGATCATAAGATAGCTCCAACTGTCCTGTTTGAAGATAATACAGCATGCATTGCTCAACTTAAGGGTGGATACATCAAATGTGATAGAACAAAGCATATTTATCCCAAATTCTTCTTCACTCGTGATCTTCAAAATCAAGGGACAATTGATGTCTAACAGATCCGTTCAAGTGACAATCTGGCAGATTTATTTACAAAGTCACTCCCAAAATCCTCCTTTGATAGATTGGTACATTAGATTGGGATGCGCCGATTTCGAGACATTAAATGATGTCGGCAAGAGGGGGAGACTGTACTCTTTTTCCCTTTGTCAAGTTTTTTTTTTCCTATTGGATTTTTCTTGACAGGATTTTTAATGAGGCAGTCCCCATCACTAAAAGATTTTGTACTCTTTTTCCTTCACTAAAGTTTTTTCCACTGGATTTTCTTTAGTAAAGTTTTAATGAGGCATAATCCTAAAATGGTCATCCAAGGGGGAGTGTTGTGATAAGTCCAAAAGGACGTGGATGCCCATTTTCCCTATGAGAAATGAAGCTCCCAAGCCAAAATGATAATAAATAGAGCTTTGAATATTTGACCTTATGTATCTATAAAAGGAGGTTAAGCCTCTGTCAATTATACACAACAACAACAACCGAATATTATTCTCTCTCCCTTTATACACATAGCAATAATAAAAGCAAATGCTATTCTCTCTCTTTACTTTTTATACTCCTTTTTATCTTTATATATATATATTTATGCAATTCTCTTTCTCTCTTTACTTTTTATACTCCTTTCTATCTTTGTATATATATATATACATTACAACATATAATATTATTATATATATATATAAATTATTATTGAGCTAATTATTTTAATACTAGAGTCTTCTATTTATACATCTTTATTTTATATATCTTTTATTTTACAACACACCAATACCAAATGAAATAAAGATAAACCTATCAAACGTATATTAATAGTTTTTCATTGTATAGATTGTTAGTTTGGTTATTGTTTTGGTTTTCGTCCCGTTATTGATGATTAAATAATGAAGTAAAAAAAATAAACAATTCTGTTATGTTACTAACATCATATCTATTAATTTCTGTCAACTCTTATTTATAATTGGGTTTAATAGAAGTGTCTTTAAAAATGTATTTAATAAAAATATTTTTTTATGACTGTGTTTAATAGAAATATTTTTATAGATATATTTTTTTGATGTATCTCTTTACATATGTGTTTAAAATATAATAATTAATTATTATTGGTAATAAGTTAACAAATAATATGTTGGTACCTTATATTATTATATCTAAATCTGACTATATTATGTATATATTAAAATCAATTATTAAAATTAATAATTAGTCTAAAATATATATTAAAATATAAATATATATTAAAAATAAATTAAATTATATATATTTATATATATTAATAATTAATTTTAATAACTAATTTTAATGTATAAATAATAATATTTTTGCCCTAAATCAACCCTAAAGAAAGAAAAATAAAACACCAGAAAAGGATAGACCCTGAGAGTAGTTAATGCTCAATAGTGTGAAAGCTTGTAAAAATTTACGCAAGGGGAGGTGTGAGAAAACGTAAACGTGAAACACGGTTTGAATATGAATGTAATTAATTATTATGAATTTATTATGCATGTGGCATGTCGCGTAATATAAGTTTGTGCTTTGAGTGCAAAGTACACTACTCCTACCTCATACTGCTCCCATATGCCTTTAATTCTTTAATTTGTTACAGTAAAGTATAGAAAAATTTGAGAAAAAGACAAATCGATTTCTGTTTTTTTGATCTGTAAATATTTAAGTCTTTAAGAATTTAAAAATATATTTAAATTATTGATTTCTTTAAAATTTGGATATATTGATTCCTGAATTTAATTTGTCCAATTTTAAAAACTCTCTTATGTATGTATCGTATCAATAAGGTTAGTATAACGGAAATTATGTTTGATTTTTTCGTTAAATCTGATAGACCAAGTGAACATAAAAGATTGATATGTCTAAGTTTTGAAAAGATCAATGACTTAAATATATTTTCAAATTCTCAAAAATTTAAATGTCTGCCGATCAAAAATTTAAATGCCTATTTGTCATTTTTTCGAAAAACTTTTAGATATTTCAAAAATATGGAATACGTTAATAATTTTAGTCATTAATTTCAACCATAAAATTTATATATAATATATAATTGAAATTGATAACTAAAATTACTAAAATATATAAATATTATTTAAATATTTAAAAACTTGAAAGTAGGGATGCAATACAATTATTACTATATAGACTAAGAGCAACGCATTTCACTACTAATTTGCTATCAACGATTAAATTAGAACAAATTATATAAATAAATAAAGTATAATTCAAAATTACTTAATAATAACATTACTAAAATAATTAATACTTTGATTTTATACTTATTCTATATAAATTATTACAAAATGTAGGAATTTTAAATTTATACATAAACTACCGTTATAAAATGTAGAGATTTATATAAAAATTGACTAAGGTCATAAATCATTAATTAGGGTTAATATAATTGATTAAATTTTTTTCTATTTATATAACATTTATTCCAATCAAATCAAATAATTAATATAATTGATTAATTATGGTTAATATAGTCAAATAAAATATTAAATAATTTAATATGTATTTCAAACAAATCAAATAAATAATTATTTATTACATTTTTAAAAATCATTAATTAAAATATATAAGATGAAAAACTTAATGTAAATTAAAAACAAAATTAATTTATTTATTTTAGTCAAATCAAATAATTAGTTAGTTAGGTAGCGTTTGAAAATAGGGATTGGGAATTATAACTCAATATTGTGTTTATTAGTTAGAGATAATAACTAAAATTTTAGTCTCAAGATATAAAATTTTTAGATTTTCGGTCCTTTTACTACCTTTAAAAAGTGGAAATACATGCAATTGAATTTTTTAGAGATAGAAACTGAAATTTTAGTAACATTTATTTTCAAAATTAACTACATTCAACTTTTTAAATTCTAAATCTAATTCCACTTTTCTTTTTTCAATAAAATATTAAGATATATATAACTCAATCCTGTATACTTTATACTAGATTTGGATCCTCTAAAGTTTGAATTTCACTTTAAAGAATAAAGTGTAATCTTCTACTCTTGAATAGTTTTTCTTTCATATTTATTCTTGGTCCCACCTATGAAATCAATGGTGAGAGATCACACTTTACTCTCTAAAGTGAAATTCAGTTTAGTCTAATTTATATTAGTCTAGTCTCAATTATAAAATCAATGGTGAGAGATCACACTATACTAGATACAATACAAAAATTTAATTTAGTCTATATGTTTTAATTTATGTCTTTTAGTTTTTCTTCTAAACACAGTTTTATAGCTTAGTTATTGAAATCAAACAAAATATTCAATAATTTAATACTTATCTCAATTAAATTAATTAATTAATTAAAATATATTTAAATGAATCAAATAAAATAAATCAAGAAATACTTTTAAAAATATACTACGTCAACTATATTATTAATTGAAAAAAATCTAATTTTAATAACATATAATAGATAATAGATAAAATTTATCTATTTTATGTTCTAAATTTATAAATTAAAAAGTTTATATTAAAAATATAAAAAATTAAATTTATAATATATTTATTCTGTATTTATTAAAAAATTAAACGTCTTATAGAAATATGTTAACTAAACTCTAATGGAGAATAGAAGGCTTTTAAATAAAGTTTTCTCTGATGAATTAATTGATTGAATTAAGAAGTGTTCGAATACTCATTTTAATTTAAATTTCACAATTAAAAAAATTACAATATTATGAAGAGATTATTATTTGCATTCAGATTATATACATGGACATTTCTTTTCCTAAAACTCTCCATTTATTAATTTCTTGTTCTTCCCATATTTTGATGGCCACGATTGTTGTAATCTACAAGTTTTCTTCAACATCATGTGAACTTTTTCATTGATTCATTAAAATGACTGAAAATGGCACCATTATGGAGTATGTGGTCAGAGAATTTAAAATTGAAAGTGAAATATGAGGCACATATATCTAGTAAATTATGTTTACATGCATATAGCTAGTTATTGAAAAAAGGCTTTCTAAGTCAATGTCACTATAAAAACTATAAATATAGTTATGAGTAGTATATTTTTTGTTTTTAAATTATTAAAAATTTTAAAAATATTTTTAAATTTTATTTTATTTTATTTTAATTTTGTTCTAAAATTTTTTATTTGTATTAAATAGATTTTTTACAGTTAAATTTTTAGAAAATTTAATATTAATCTAACAATAATATATAAAAATTATACTTTATTTGTTTGTCTTGAGAGTTGTTCTTATAAAATTATTGTTGTTGAATTGGTTTTAAATTTTTAAAAAATTAGCCACATGGATATATTTGATGCAAATCAAAAATTTTTCGAACAAAATTAATACAAAATAAAACTTAAGAGTATTTTTAAAATTTTTACCAAATTTCAAAAATAAAAAAATATTCTTTACTCTATAATTTTATATTTATATTTAATTACGTAATGTTACGTTAATAAACATAAAAAAAAATTTATTATAATTAAATAATGATATGAAACTTTTTACATTATTCATTCCTACCTATATATTATGTTTTGTTATCGCTATACCCACTTGAGAATATAAACAAAATTAGTAAATTCATAATATTTTAGTTTTAATATAACATATTTATCATCTTAACTAATATTAAATTTATTATTATTCATATTTAATTTATAAAAGATAAATTAATAACGTATTAATTCCTATAATGCACTAGTTTACATAATTCAAATCAAATTCTATTAGAAGAAAATGCATACAAAAATATATGCTCTCTGTTTTATAATATATATTCCAAAACAAAAATAAAATAAAGAAAAAACAATATCTTAAAAATAAAAATAGTAGAAAATTACACGAGTAGAAGAAATTCATATCATATAAAAAATAAATTTTAGTTTATATTACACTTACTTTATATATTCAGCAATGAAATAATTTACTACCTATTTTTTAGAAAAGAAAAATCGATTAAAAAATATGTCACATGTCGACTTTGCTTAAATTTTTATGTTTATTTTAATGAATTTAATTTTGATGTATTCATAAAATAAAATAAATTTTATATAATCGTATAATCATATTTATTTTTTATAATTATTTATATAATTAATTAAAAAATAAATATTTTTTTAATATGAAATTATATAATTAAATATATGTATAAAATTATTTTATAATTTTAATGTATCAAAATTAATGACATTATTTCCTTCCTTCCTTTTTCTTAGAAAAAGAAACTAACCTGCCAACCTTGCCACGTGTCAGAAACATAACCTGCCAACACAGGGAAGAGTACAATACAACATGTTACACAGTAACAGTACTAGTATCTGACACTTGTCTCCCACAAAATGAAATTACAATAATACCCTCAACACCATCTGAAAATTACACTTATACGCCACTTAGTACATTATGCTCCGTATCTTGTACGTTTTTGGATAAGGAAACAACGCAACACAACAAACACAAGCCAAGCACCAACCCTTTTAGCTTTAAGCTCGCTTTAACCTTCAAAAACCTCTCCAAATTTTTCACCTTTCTCTCTGTGTCGGTGTGCAGGATCAAAACACGCTTATATTATAATTCTCTGTTAGTACTGTGTCTCAAGTTTCCCTCTTTCACCTCTCAACAACCTCAAAACGTGTTCTTGTTGTGGTTTTGGTGTTCCAGAGCTTCGATCCTTTTCTGGGGTGTGTGAAAGTTTTCCAAAAATGAGAGGTTTTTTGTTGCAAGGTTGGAGCTTCATTACTTCATGATCAAGGGTTGTTGTAGTGGCTATTGGTTCCGTGATTTTGTGAGCTTTGTGCCGGAACTGGAGTGCATGTGGGGTCTCATTTGGATTCTATGTTCGTTGAGGGATTTGGGGAAGAGAATAGTGAGTTCGGATTGTGGTCTTGTGATTCGAAGTAGGGGTAGGTGGGGCAAATGTGGCTGAATTCTCTCTGAGGAAACAACAATTTTTTTCAGAAGCTTTGTGTTTTTCGTTCTATAGGGTCATCCTTTTTTGGAATTGGAAGCTTTTGTAGGTGTTCCCACTTGCCATATAAGAATGCAGCAAGATCAAAGAAAAAAGGTGGATTTTTTACAAGTTTTTATTACATATTTGAGTGAATGATGAACAATCAAGATAGCTTTTTATTGTTTTGATTAGTTGAATTATTTAGAGGATGATGAATTATTTGTTTGTGATTGTGTTTGATGTGAATTTTAAGTACTTTGGAGTATGTGGTTGAGGTTTAGGAACATGTTTCTATATATGCTGAGCTGGTTCAATGTAGGGGCCATGTTATCTCTTTTTTTCTGATATTGAGTTTAAGTACATACAACACGTGATGTAATTTTTCTGTCCCCAAAGTGTTTGTTACTGTAGTAGGATAACGGCATGTTTGGCAAATCTTATATTTCACCATCGTTATTTTTGTTAGAAATTACCATCTATATGTTGTGTTCATAGGAGGTTGTTCTTTCAACTTCAATCTATCTACCCCTTTTGCTTTTCTTTTTTTCTACGTCTTGTGTTATGCACTTATGTGCTGTACACGCTTGAGCTGCATTATCATCATCATCATCATCAATTCATCATACATGGTTGACTCTCCAAAAATCAGATTGTAGAATGAGTGAAATGAGAAGAACCGGTTGATTGTAGAAAGAAAAAGCTTTTGGCTTTTTGAAGTTAGAGATTGGTTTGTGATATATATTTAGTGGTTCTAATATTCTATATGCTAAAGTTTGTGCTTCTTTTATGTGTTGTTATGTTAATATAGTTAGTACATTGGAGTGAGGAGTTGTATTGAGACAATTTTTCTCTTTGTCTATTATTTACATTTTTATTAGTTTGTTTGAGTTATTCAATTCTATCATTCTATGCTTGACATGATCATGTTCCTGCATATGTAATCTATCCTCTTTTTCTGTCTATGATTATGTAATGCTGTGGAACTTGCTTTATGTAAATTTTAACAAACGTACAGATTTGTATTATGTCTATTAACTTTAATGGTGAGTCCTGAGATATCTCCAATATAAGTTTTCTGGATTGCTTACGAAAATTTGCAATCGCTTTGTTGCCGTAGCTTGATTGGAATCAATTTTGGATTTGCCTGATTTTGATTTGTGGAAGAACTTGATTATCTTTGCTACAGAGTTCAATGGAGATGGAGTTTTTCTCTGATTATGGGGATGCCAGCCGGTACAAAATTCAAGAAGTCATCGGGAAAGGAAGTTATGGTGTTGTATGTTCAGCTATTGACACTCATACCGGTGAAAAAGTTGCAATAAAAAAGATTCATGATATATTTGAGCATATATCCGATGCTGCACGCATTCTCCGGGAGATAAAGTTGCTTAGACTTCTTCGACATCCTGATATTGTTGAAATCAAACATGTCATGATGCCTCCTTCTAGGAGGGAATTTAAGGACATTTATGTTGTTTTCGAGCTCATGGAGTCGGATTTACATCAAGTCATTAAAGCCAATGATGACTTGACAAAGGAGCACTATCAATTTTTCCTTTACCAGTTACTTCGAGCATTGAAGTATATTCACACCGGTATATTTTAATATCTTTTAATATCTAATAGTTACTTCTTCATGATTGATCTTATCTAAATGCACATCGTGTTGTTAATGTATCATTGCTCAGGCACTTGTCTTAAGAAAGATGTTAGGAATGTGCAAAATATGGTTTCTATCTGTGGTTGATGATGCTTTGCTTTTTCTACAAGTTTCTGCCTGATGTCAAAATTGCTCATCTAACCCTTGTCTACTCCATGCAGCAAATGTCTATCATCGAGACTTGAAGCCAAAGAATATACTGGCCAATGCAAACTGTAAACTTAAAATCTGTGATTTTGGGTTAGCAAGAGTCGCTTTCACCGACACACCAACAACAGTATTTTGGACGGTATTGCACTTTCCACATGATCTCTGTTCACTTTCTACCTTTCTTTATACCTATACCTTGTTGGAGAAATTTTTTTCATTTTTCATATAAAAATTCCTGGGGAAGTATGGATGATATTTTCTGACTTAATTCACATCTATAGGATTACGTTGCGACAAGGTGGTATAGAGCACCGGAGCTTTGTGGATCATTTTACTCAAAGGTATGACTTTCTCAAAGATCCTTTTTGATTGTGTATAAGTCGGAGAGAAAGTACATATGTGTAGTCTTGTTTCGTTATGCCGGCATTCATACTCATTAGCTTTGTGTGTAGAAATTGCAATTGCTTATCAACCCATGATTCATGCTTTCTGTTGTCTTCTTTTCCATCATTAGCTAAATGTAAGCCCCGAGATCAATCTATTATTAATGGATAATCTACTAGCTCTATCTGTTTCTGTTAGTTTTCTATCGCATAATGAGCTAACATATTGCGGTGCAGTATACTCCGGCAATCGACATATGGAGTATAGGTTGCATCTTCGCAGAAGTATTATTAGGAAAGCCACTTTTCCCTGGAAAAAATGTTGTCCATCAGTTGGATCTGATGACCGATCTGCTTGGAACTCCTTCGCTGGATACTATATCCCGAGTAATTCTCCCTCCATAAAAGGACCTCTGAATTTCTAATTGTATTGCTTATTTGTTTCCACTAACAGTATTGTTCTGCTCGTGATTCTGTTGGATGTAGGTACGCAATGATAAGGCTAGGAGATACCTAACTAGTATGCGGAAGAAGCAGCCTGTGCCATTTGCACAGAAGTTTCCTAATGCAGATCCTTTAGCACTACGACTACTTGAAAGATTACTTGCCTTTGACCCGAAAGACAGGCCTACTGCTCAAGAGGTTTGTTATATTGTGCTCCATTTCTTTGTGTATGTTGAAAACGAATTTAGTTTGATAATCAACTGCTTCATGATTTTTTTTTGAAACTCTAGAAGTTACAAGAGTGATGTAGAGCATCCACATTCATAGAATTATGTTGACTTGCTTGCTTAAGATATTTAAAGTTTTTTGGTTTTTTCAGGCATTAGCTGATCCTTACTTCAAGGGATTAGCAAAGGTGGAGAGGGAACCATCCTGTCATCCTATCACGAAAATGGAGTTTGAATTTGAAAGGCGAAGAGTCACAAAGGAAGAAATCCGAGAGCTAATTTTTCGTGAGATTTTAGAGTACCATCCCCAACTTTTGAAAGACTACATAAATGGAACGGAGAGGGCTAATTTCCTTTATCCAAGGTTAGTTTGTTATGTTACCATTTTTCATTGGTAATTTGGTATTCATATTTGATACTTCCTTCTCGAATATTTTCTCGTTAACCTTCATTTGGTGTAATATATCCTACAGTGCTGTTGATCAATTCAAAAAGCAGTTTGCTCATCTTGAGGAAAATGGTGGCAAAAGTAGTCCAGTTATGCCACTTGAACGAAAACATGTATCGCTTCCAAGGTGATTTGTTAATGCAGAATCTCATTTGAGTTTTACTGCTTATTTGTTTGCAACAATTAATTGTCAACACAATGTTACTTTAGTTGAGCAGTATCTACTGTGATAAATTTTAAGATGACTAGATTAGATTCTTGTGCATATGCAACAGGAAACCAGTCTAGAGCATCTCATTCTAACTATGCAATTTAGCTCTAATTCAATCGAAACCGGATGCTGTTACATAGCAGTACATAGTGTCATAGTATTGTTTATACCTTATGGGACATTGCTATTTTTTCTATGTAGATGTTGATGCACTTTTCTAAGATTAAGTAAATACAAAATGACAACCATGGTGAGCGAGCAAGTTGTGACATGCGATAGTTGTGCATGTTCCCTGTCTGCCAATGTTTGTTTAAGAAGCTAGGTTTTATACATGGTATGGAGGGACAATATCATTCATAGGAGGACCTAAATTATCCCTCATTCTCTTAATGCCGTCTCATGATAACTGTTCTCATTCAATTCATAAGGATCATAATTTGATAGTTACTTGTTCATACTTAGGTGACTTCATTTGATTTTACCATTGATAGGTCAACGGTTGTTCATTCGAATATGGTAGCCCAAAAAGAGCAATCAAACAATGCTTTGAGCAAAAACCGGCAACCGGCCGAGGAATATAATAACAATCAAAGAATTCCACCAGGTATGTGATTGCTATCATCATAGTTTATAACTTTCTCCGTCCCTCTCACTATATATATATCCAGAGATACATTGATCCGAGGATATACCAAAAGTGACGGCGAAACCATCAGTAATATAATCACTATTCTCGACGTTTTTATCTTCAGCAAAACCCGGGAAAGTAGTTGGTCCCGTTGTCCCGTATGAGTATGGTAGTATCGTCAAGGACTCTTTCGATCCAAGGACATTCATCAGAGGTTCTTTTGTTCCTTCTCAAACCGTTCCTCCCACGTACTATTACCAAAGATCAACCACCGGACACCAAGACACCGAAAAGGGGGTGCCTTTGAAACCAAAACATGGCCCTCAGCAATGTGGAGTGAATGCGAAAATAGCACCAGACATAGCCATCAACATTGATACTAACCCTTTTTTCATGACAAGGGCAATAGGAGTGAACAAGATAGAACAAGATGATAATAATAATAACCATAGAATAGCCATTGACACGAACTTGCTTCAATCAAAAGCTCATCAATATGGCGGCATTGGTGCTGCGGCCGGTGCCACTGCTCATAGAAAGGTTGGACCTGTTCAGTATGGCATGACAAGGATGTTCTAAAAGAAAGGTTTGTGTTGTGAATATTGTGGCTCTGTGTGTAGAGAAAAGAAAAAGGTTTCTCGTTAATGTAGTAACTACAATATTTGGTGGTGTTTTCTCCTTTCTTGCTTCTTTCTTTCTGTGTAAAAAATGACATGAGTTAGTGCCTTCCCTAGAAAGCAAAGCTTTTTTCCTTCCCTAGAAATGATGTAAACTTTGGTTACAGCAATATGAATAAATTGGGATGTTTTCATCACTTCACACTGCATACTAAGCACATCTAATATGTTCTTTGGGAATATTAATGACTTAATTTGTTTCTTATGTGTATTTTTGAAGTATTATTATATAGAATTTAATTTTGATGCACTGTCAGTATAGTACCGTCTTATACGTGCATCTAATCACATAAGCACCGTCTTATACGTGCATCTAATCACATAACGCCATTAGTAAAAATAATTATCTTTCATATTGACGGTATGAATGGTCATTCAGGAGGACGGTTGTGATTGTACGATTGTATAAACATTTTATACTATCAGGATATTAAAATTAAACTTTTATTATTATATAGTAAAAATAGTGATTTTGAATGATTTTGGAAGTGTTAGTTTTTTCTTAGGAAAATAGACAGAATAAGCATGAGTGTGAAGTCAACACAGGAAAATTTATTCTTTTCATCATGGCATAAGGAAAAATCTTGAATAGACTTCCCTAGAATTGACATATTTTGTTTTTGTTGAGATATTTGGATCTTGTGGCTGATAAGAAAAGTCAGCTATCTACAAATGAGTTGAAAAATGGTACATTTATTCTAATAAAACTAAATAGAGATTGAATAACATTGTTAAAACAAAGTAGACGCCTAATAAAACCAATAAACCATGTATATTCCAAAACAAAATCTCTAATAATAAATGGATTTTAATTTACTATTATTATTTTTTAAAATGGCTCAAATTATACTAAATTTTCTCACTTACCTATAAATATATTTATCCTTGAAATTGGTTTGGTATATGCTTATGCAACACTATCTTTAATAATAATAATAATAAAAGAGAAAACTCTTAAAAACAGTAATTTTTAGTATTTTTTTCATTATTTGGTCAGTATAAATACTAAATTACCTTTAACAAACAAATTTTATTAATTCATATGTACAAATTTTAAAAAATATAGGTGTAAATTGTATTGATTTATGTGTACAAAACTTTGGTAAATATAAGTGTAAATTATATGTTTTTTCTGTGTAAAACATCTATAATAATAATAATAATAATAATAATATAAAAAAACGATGTTATTTTATTTAGAGTTGTTAAGTGCATACATTGCTGATATATCCCCTTTTTTCAGCAGAAAACAAATTAAAGAATGTCAAACAAATAAATAAAAAATAAAAGAAAAAATGAAAGAGAGTTATTTGAATGTGGATACATTTTGGCATTTACTTCATATGCAATGGAAGCACCATTGCTGCAAACTGCAGACAGCGGGACCTCACAGATTAAAGTCTGAGTGAGTTCATGTGCTCATCATTAATTAAGAGATTAATTAAACTGCTTCAAATTAAAATCCTCATTCCTACTTTCTTTATTTGTGCACTGAATTTTTATTATTAATATTAACTGCTATTATTGTAGTAGGTTTTGTTCTATTGATTAATTAATGTTACTTGTTTAACTTCTCTAATCTTGTTTTAAACATTTTTGTGGTGTTCTTCTTTATGCACAAACAGATTGTTCTTAGATTTAAATAAGGTCATTAATTCAATATCAATATGTTCCATATATATAAGATATGGTATCATATCATCATCATCGTTATTTTGTTTTCTTACGGTATCTCTCAACCCGACAGGTCAATAATTAATTCTCAGCAAATTTGAGTTTTATTTAAGAATTTATTACTGGCGAATGAATTACTACATGAACAGGATTCGGTTTAAATGAACTAGTAACTTAATTACTAAACTAACCTAAGTTGATTCATATTATCATCATTTAAATTGTGCTTAAACATGCATGTCAAATAATTATTATTTTTTCAAGAGTTTAATTTTATGTACTGTTACTAACAATGTAAAAAAATTTATAAGCATCTAAGTAAATTTATATATTTAAATTTTTTTAAGTAATGAATTTTGATATTGGTAACTTTTACACATGTAATAATATATAATTAAATAATTGTACTAAATTTTTAACCTTTCTTCTCTTTAAACAGTGTAATTGACCATTTTCTCCTTTTATTTATTATGTTATTATAATATGTGAAAATACATAAATGTATGGATGCATGTATAAACAATAATCTTTAATTAAAAAATAATGAACACCAACAGTGAAATGTAATATATAAATGTATGGATGTATAAATTATAACCTTTAATTAAAGCAAAAATTAGACATATATATTATTCCATTTTAAAAAATTTAAGAATAAAATTTTGGCCCCCCTATAGTTTAGGTCTAGCTTCGCCCTAGCCTTCTATGTAATAGTCAGAGGAAAAAAAAAGAAAAAAAAGGAAAAAAAAAAAAGAGTATTTCATGATGCTCCACTAGAGGCCTACCATGTGAAAGACTTTGATTTCCTTCATAAAGATGATTTTGGGCATCTTTAATTTCTTACAATGGTAAGTAAGAATGAATGATAGATAGATAGATATAAGCCATAAATCTTATTCAAACATAACCTTCATTACATCATATGATGCTACATTAATAAGATTTATACACTATTTTTAATAAAAGAAAACTAATATGTGAGTTTGAAATAGATGATGATGATAGCTATATGTTAAGAAAATAAAAAAATAAAAAACAAACAAACAAACACTGGTCCAATAAGTTAACATAGAGACAAACTCACTTGAATATCCACACATTTTTTATTTCAATAAGATTATTATTAGACACAAAGTAGATATATGTATGTATGTGATATTAATTGAATTATAAATGCATGGCTCTCTGATCAGAATAACATTTTTCGTACAAAGAATAATGGGAGGTACGGATCCTCATTAGCACCAAGGAAAGAAGAAAAGATCGAGTATTAGAATGGAAAAACAAAAATAATGTAAATATAAAATAGTTTTATTATTTCAAAATTACCTAAATATATAAATTTAACAAAATAATTATATAGCAGAAACTCTAAGAAGTCAGTAGTTTTTAATAATTTTAGCAATTATTTAGCCAGTATAAATATTAAGTTATCTTTAACAAATAAATTTTATTAATTTATATGTATAAATTGTATTGTCTCATGTGTATAAATTTCGATAAATATAAATATAAATTATATGTTATTTGTATACAAATATTTATAAATATAAATATAAATTATTATTAATTAAATATAGACTCAAAATAATAATATTTACTAGTCACATAATATTACGTAGTATTACTAATTATATAATTTTTTATAATATATATAAGAGTAAAATAACAAAAAAAATATTTAAAATTTACACTTTAATCAGATGAATCTCTAAAAAAATATATTAATAAAATTTTTTAAAATTAGTAACACTACTTTTAAATTACTTTCTAATCATTAGGATAAAAGATCTTAACTAAAACTACTTTATACATGTTTATTATTTTAAAAGACTTTATTAATATATTTTTTAAAACTAATCTATTTAAAATATAAATATTTTAAAATTTATTTATATTTTATTCTATATAAAATAAAAAAGAGGGTGATGGTGTAGTGTGTGAATGTGACAAGAAGAAAGGGATAGGAGTGGGAGTGAAGCACATGGAGTCCCATATGCCCAACACAAAAATGAAATTTGATATCTCTAAATGCAAAAAATATCAATCACCCAATCCATCCTCTGGTTTCCTTCTTGGAAACATCACCACCTCCCTCTTCTGCCTTCTCCACTACCACATGTTCTTCCATACATGACAGAAAATTAAATTGTTAAATTAAATTATAAATTTTATAAAATTAATTAATTCATTTAAAATTATAATATTAAAAAAATTTAAAATTTAAATTAAGATTTTAGCTATTATGATACATATATGCAATTTTAATTTTTTTAAAATATTTACATAAATTCATAAATATAAAATAAAAGGTTCATTAATGTTATTCATCAAAATATATTTGTATAAATTATTGGATCTATCTCACAAATTTTTTGTAACTAAATATATATAAAAAAGATTTTGCTAACTAGGATGTTAAAGATATATATAGTTAAGGTTATTTATTTTAAAAAGATTTTATAATCTCTCATATTTTTTGTACAACTTAATACTTTAGCATACTTATTAAATAGTGTAAATATTGTATCCCTCTGCAATCTGTATACAACAACAATCATGTTAAGTATATGTTAAAAATCGACTATTAAATTAATTATTCATATAAAATATATTAAAAATAAATTAAATATATATATTTATACAAAATATATAATAATTAATTTAATAATTTATTTATATATATATATATATATATTATTTTTTATATAAGAATTCTCCAACCTTTATTACACACTATTTTTATTAGGGCCACCACCATGCCACCATCACCCTATAGGAAGTATAAACAAACATCAATTATCTTTTCACTAATACATCTTAGTATATATTAGTGTTTTTTTCTTTTTTTTTTTTAAGAAAAGTCTAGGGGCCAGCAATTTTATTGTATTTTGGCCAGCATGTAACCATCAAAGAAAGGTGAGCCATTGGATGAAATCTCACACCATTAAATCATCATTGATGGCTACCAATCACAAATATTGCTGACCCTCAGCATTACTTTTTTTTAATTTGTATCTTAGTATTTAGTTTATTTATTTATTCATTAATATTTTTCCCCTATTTAATCAAATCTTTATATTATTAAAGCAAACCTACTCAGACCTTTTTATTGTAACAATTTCTCGTATTCCGCTTATATTTGTTATTTTCTGTAAATTTTTTAAATGCTTTTTATAATTGATTCTTAATCCTTTGAAGGAACGAAAGATAATGAGAAAAGAAAAACTTCATCATTTGAAAATATATAATCTTAACATTTTTTTTTATTTTTGTTGGGGTGTGTGTTTTAAAGCTAATATATATACACTTTCATATCATTATCCTATGTCTTTGGTTTAGCAACATTTTTTTTTTGTTTAAATTCCGTTTATTGTATTGATTATGTTTGATTTGTCACATGTATGTGTAACAGTTCTATCATCAATTAAGGCAATTGAATTGATATCAATATCATCCATTTAGTATGTCTGATTTGGTGCAATAATTACGTACGTGTCTTTTTAGATTATTTGATTTTAATTTTTCTTTTATTGTAAAAGGATTTTAATTTTGATCACAATAACAAAAAAATTTATTTATTCTTTTAATAAAAATAATACAAAAATATCTTTGTTCCTTTATAATTTTTTTAAAGATTTTTTTATTATATATTTTAATATAATATTTTTTAAAAATAAATAAAAACAAATAATTGATCGAAATATTCCAATTGTCATGTTTTTATTCATCCATATATTTTATTATATCAGTATGTATAAATTAATTAGCGTATCAAAGTTTGCACAATAATATAAATAACAATTAACAAGTACAATGCGCTATACGAATTTTTAAAATTTAATTTGTTTTACGTACTTACATAAATCCATTCAATTTATATTTATATATATAGTCTGTGTAAATAATTTTGAATTTTATACATATATGAAATTCATATATGATTTATATAAATAGCCACTATGTGTGAATCTATTCCATAAAAGCAAGTTGCATGTCTGACATATCTCATGCGAAAAATAATTATAGACTTAATGTAAATTCTAATTACAATCGTAATTACTAATTACCCATATTTTTATATAAATTTTCAGTAGAATAATGTTAGGCAATCTAATTTTTTCCAGCAAACTTTAATTAAACTTTTTAAATTATTTTGTTTATCTTAAGTTTTATATCAAAATATTGGTTTAATTATTCTGTTGGTCTTTATAGTTTCACAAAATTTTTAATTAGATCTCTATATTTTTTTTTCTTTTAATTAGATTTCTGCGCCAAATTTTTTCTCAATTAGGTTCCTCTTGATAGTAATTGGCTTCATTATATAGGAATTCAACTAAAAAAAATTGATACAAAAACTCAAATAAAAGAAAAGAAAAGCATAAAGATTAAATTGAAAAAAAATTTAGTGTAAGAATTGAATTAAAAAAAATATAATAATTCAATTAAAAATTTTAAAAAATTATAAAGACTAACAGAGTAATTAAATCTAAAATATTTTAACTATAAAATTTAAATTATATATTAAATTCTAAAGTTAGTTAATTTGAATTAATTAATGTTAATTTCCTATATTTATTTAAGTATTGTAGATATGATTTATGATTATAATTAATTTAAAAACTAAAAAGACACATGCACGTTAAAACATTGAATAATTTAAAGCAAATGAAAAAGGTTAATGAGATATTAGTATTGGGATTGATAAGAATAAAAGTTGATTAAGAAGCGGCTAATAATAATAGGGGGAGGGTTTTGTGGGGCTCAAGGGTGGGGTCAGTGGAAAGCATACACGTGGCATTCATGCGAAGATTCATATGAAAGAGAATGGAGAGGCACATGGGTGAGTCTTAGCTTCAAGGATTCCATGTGAGCACATGTGCTTTCTTCCCCTTCTTTTCTGTCTTCTCGGACTAGTGGGACCATTTTTTTAACTGCTTATTTATAATCAAATATTTTTATATATAAATATAATAGTTTAATTTTGATATATAGAAATTATGAAATATTTTACTAATAAATTATAGTTTAAATATTTTTTTATATTTATTTAAAGATGATGAGTTCGAATCTCATTTTTAACTTAAAAAAAGTATGAAATATTTTTTACACATATAAAATAATTTTTATTAATATAATATTATGTAATTAGATATATGTATAAAATAATTTTATATTAATAGTGTATCAATATTAAATACTAAAAATAATAATTAAAGTGTGTGTATATATTATTTTAAATATTTTAATTAATCGATTTTTATTTATACTTCTTAGATGAATATAAAAGAATTATACTATTTGAACTATAACATATTGACAAGATATTGACAAAAATATCTATATTGTTACTATAAAATTAAAAATATTATGTATATAAACCACTAAAATTTATTAGTATATATTTTATGGTAGAAATTCAGGTGCAATCGATTTCACGTGAAGTTAATATCTGAGAGTCATTAGATATTTGGCTAAATTTTTATCTAACGGTTCTCAAATATCAATTTCACGTGAAATCAACTTCATCTCCATCTGAGTTTTTATCATATTTTATATTTTTTACCATATTTTATATTTTAATACGTATGTTATGCCAATAACTAATTTTAGTCCACAATAATCTTAGTAGCTATACGAATCCTTGCAAGTACAATGGAGTAATCTGAATACATATATTCTCACTCCAACTAAATTATATAGCTCATACTTTATAGGAGTATCTTCATATTAAATAGAAATCGTTCAGATGTCGTCTTTGAAGATCAGGCACGTATTTAGGATAGAATTAGTGAATCTTTTCAGGTTTATCGCATGCACTCAATACTATATATAAGGAAGTAATACTTTGCTTTTAAAATATGACATTTTAATCTTAATTATTCTTATATCTTTTAAACACAAATTAACTTAAGCATTCAAGTCTTTTATAAATATCTCACATCAATCGATCAAAATCCAGTTTTAAAAAAATTAATATCTCCCTCGTAGAAGAGTTCGATCAGATAGATAACCCCTGACTGAACACTTTCAAATTAAATGCAGTAGTATATATCATGCATACATGTCTAAATATGATATGATTTAATTTATTGTTAAATATAATAATTAATTATCACTATTTAGCTTGTCCACAGCTGCTAAAGACAAACCACGTAAATATAAATACAATAAGGTAACATCACATAACTAAAAATGTAATAAACATTTGTAATATGTCTATGTTATAGTAATTACAGTGATTATTACTGTAGTTATAATATTTAAAAAAAATTATTAAAATTAAAATAATATTTTTATTATTTAATAATATTAAGTTCTTCCCAATTTCCATGGTTAGCCATTGAATTATATATATATATATATATATATATATATATATATATATATATATAATTTGTTTATTTATTTTATTTTTATGATATTCTTCAGTTGATAGACAATGCATGATTAATTTATGGTAGATTGAAATTTTATTTAAGGAGACTATTTTGATAAAGATGTTTAAAACGTTTTTTTAAGATTTTTTTTATTAATTAAAATTTAATATATATAATTGATTAAATTATATTATTTTTATTAAAATTAGATGAGACAAATTAATTTGACCGAAAAATCGGTAAACCAAACTTTAAATTGATCTAAATCAATATTTTTTTAATAGAAAATGACTACAATAACCTTATTATAGAAAATGACTAAAATATTCTTATTATATATATTTTTTTAATTTTAAAAACTCTAAATTCTAACCCTATAACAACACAGAGAAAAGAAAAAGATTAAAATTTAGAGTTTTCAATATATATATATATATATATATATATATATATATATATAATAAGAATATTTTAGTCATTCTTTATAATAAGAATATTGTCATTATTTTTTATAAAATAATATTTATTTAGACCGATTCAAAATGTAATTTATCGATTTGTTAGCCAAATCAATTTATCTGATCTAATTTTAATAAAAATAACATAATTTAATAAGTTATATGTATTAAATTTTAATTATTTAAAAATATATTTAAAAAAAGACGTTTTAAACATTTTTATACTAACTCACACCTTCTATTTAAAAAAAAATTATTACATACCCAAAATATGATTCAAAATTCGAACAGTTTATTGGAGCTGGGTAACAAGTATCATGGATTACTGGAAATAATGGAAAAAATTTCAGAGGGCAAATATAAAAAACCCCAGTGGCTAGTGGGACCATAGCTTCGTTGTCAATTTGTAATTGATTGAAAATTTTAATTATTATTTAATTCCCATTCTATCCCTCCTCTTCTAATTCCCTCTCTTCTCATAATAAACACACACACACTCTTTTACACTCACAAGAACAATGGGAGAAGGCGAAGACAACGCAGAAGAACCACAGATAATCTCGATCACCATGCCACCACCATTTCATCACCACGACAAGAAGCAGGCCGCATTGCATGTTTTACGGCGAGGCCGGAGGCGGCGGAGGGAAGAAGAAAAAGAAGAAGAAGAAGACGACCATGACGATGTGAAGAAAGAGGAAGAAGAAGAAGAGGAGAGAGAAGAGGTAGAGAAAAAGATTGAAGCATTGAAGAAGATAGTGCCAGGTGGCGAGTCAGTAGAAGGAGTTGAGAAGCTCTTCGATGAAACCGCCGGTTACATACTCTCTCTTCGCTGCCAACTCAACACTCTTAGGGCTCTTGCTGCTTTCTTTCACAATCTCCACCAAAACACCAATTAACCTTAACTTCGAGGTTAATTAATTCTCCTTAATCATCATCAATCAACGGCTCATTAGTTAGATTCTTAATTTTGTTTTTTTTTTTTGTTTCTGTACTTTGGTTGGGATCAAGGAAAATATTTCCCTTCTTCTTAATTAGATTTATTTATTTAACTTTGTACCTGTTTTTTTGGGGGCGGTAGTTATTATGTTATTTACTATTTAGTATAAACTCATGTGCGTTAAATTCACGTGAAATTGATAGTCGAGAGCTGTTACATGATAATTTAATCGAATTTGTCAAATTATTTAACGATTCTCAAATATTAGCTTCATATAAAGTTAACTGCATCTGAATTTTTACTTTCTATCGTATTATTCTATCAGAGAAAGTCTAAAAGGCTAGCACTTTTATTGAAATCTAGCCAACACTTAACTATTAAAAGAAAAATGATTAATCCTATACCATTAGATGTTATCTCACACTATTAAAAATATTAATAATAACTAATTAATGGCTAAACATCACAAATTCTACTAAGCCTTACCACTCTTCTTTTATCTAAATGCTATATAATATCTTGAGGAGAGAGGTCTTATGCTTAGTAAATGGCTATTACTCATCGTCAGGATCTGATTTGGTGTACGTACTCACCTTAAATTGATGAGAAATGTTAGATTTTTTTTCATTTATCTTTATCTTATATTTGGAGCTAATTATTTATTTTTTAAAATATTTTATTAAATTTATTTTGATGAAATAAAATGTGATTAATGGAAAGTAAGTGTAAGTCCATTTTAAGAAAAATGTGAATGTGTCATACATCTGGTTTCAGTTGATGATATCTGAGGTAAAGTTAGAATGAATGGGTGAAAGCTTATGACATGTGATGTTCCTTCTCATGTGTAAGTGGGCTTTAATATTGCAGGGTTTTCCACCTTCGTCCAGTGGGCCACTCTATTTTGTCCGAAAATCTGGATGGGAATCACATTATTATTATTATTATTATTATTATTATTATTATTATTATTATTATTATTACAAAAGTGAAAAATAGAACATACACATGTTGTCATTGGCCACTTTTTCTCTTCTTTTGATAAGGTTTTTTATTTTGAGGATTTTGAAAAAAGAATGTCATATACACCACTTTTAATATATTTTCTATTTTTTTATATCAAAGTGTAATTAATAAGAAATTAAAAAAAATTGTCATTTATATCATAATAAATATTTATTTAACAATGTATTACAAAGTAGTATGGATATATATATTTTTTTAGAATAGGGTTGTTTGACTTTTTAGTGTTTTAGCTATTAACTTACAATCGAAATACATTGCATTATAAATGTACGGAACAAAGATAGAGGATCCAAATTGTAGGGCTAAAGAATTCACATGGCTTATCTTATTATCCGAGGTGAATTTTCAAAAATGCAAGATAAAATTACATGGTTGGTGACTTATATTATTATAACATGCATGTGAAAAAAACTAGTATTAAAAGATAATTATCTCTTTTAAAAGATTTTGACTTAAAAAAATAGTCCATTTTATAAGGACATATCTTCAAATGTGAAATTAATAAATTAAATAGTTAAGTGCAAATTTCAATTTTTAGTATTGAGTTTGTAACATAATTCATTTGGAGAATTGGAGTTGCATTTCAATCTGCTGGAGCAACTTTTGTTAGGTATATTTTAAAACCCAAGTTAAAGTGCTTTTTAGTTATATTCTTCTTTTAAGTGACAAAAAAACTTTTTTTTTTCTAACTTTTTAGTTATATTCTTCTTTTTAGTTATTATTTTGCTATCATCATAGTTTATAACTTTCTCCGTCCCTCTCACTATATATATATCCAGAGATACATTGATCCGAGGATATACCAAAAGTGACGGCGAAACCATCAGTAATATAATCACTATTCTCGACGTTTTTATCTTCAGCAAAACCCGGGAAAGTAGTTGGTCCCGTTGTCCCGTATGAGTATGGTAGTATCGTCAAGGACTCTTTCGATCCAAGGACATTCATCAGAGGTTCTTTTGTTCCTTCTCAAACCGTTCCTCCCACGTACTATTACCAAAGATCAACCACCGGACACCAAGACACCGAAAAGGGGGTGCCTTTGAAACCAAAACATGGCCCTCAGCAATGTGGAGTGAATGCGAAAATAGCACCAGACATAGCCATCAACATTGATACTAACCCTTTTTTCATGACAAGGGCAATAGGAGTGAACAAGATAGAACAAGATGATAATAATAATAACCATAGAATAGCCATTGACACGAACTTGCTTCAATCAAAAGCTCATCAATATGGCGGCATTGGTGCTGCGGCCGGTGCCACTGCTCATAGAAAGGTTGGACCTGTTCAGTATGGCATGACAAGGATGTTCTAAAAGAAAGGTTTGTGTTGTGAATATTGTGGCTCTGTGTGTAGAGAAAAGAAAAAGGTTTCTCGTTAATGTAGTAACTACAATATTTGGTGGTGTTTTCTCCTTTCTTGCTTCTTTCTTTCTGTGTAAAAAATGACATGAGTTAGTGCCTTCCCTAGAAAGCAAAGCTTTTTTCCTTCCCTAGAAATGATGTAAACTTTGGTTACAGCAATATGAATAAATTGGGATGTTTTCATCACTTCACACTGCATACTAAGCACATCTAATATGTTCTTTGGGAATATTAATGACTTAATTTGTTTCTTATGTGTATTTTTGAAGTATTATTATATAGAATTTAATTTTGATGCACTGTCAGTATAGTACCGTCTTATACGTGCATCTAATCACATAAGCACCGTCTTATACGTGCATCTAATCACATAACGCCATTAGTAAAAATAATTATCTTTCATATTGACGGTATGAATGGTCATTCAGGAGGACGGTTGTGATTGTACGATTGTATAAACATTTTATACTATCAGGATATTAAAATTAAACTTTTATTATTATATAGTAAAAATAGTGATTTTGAATGATTTTGGAAGTGTTAGTTTTTTCTTAGGAAAATAGACAGAATAAGCATGAGTGTGAAGTCAACACAGGAAAATTTATTCTTTTCATCATGGCATAAGGAAAAATCTTGAATAGACTTCCCTAGAATTGACATATTTTGTTTTTGTTGAGATATTTGGATCTTGTGGCTGATAAGAAAAGTCAGCTATCTACAAATGAGTTGAAAAATGGTACATTTATTCTAATAAAACTAAATAGAGATTGAATAACATTGTTAAAACAAAGTAGACGCCTAATAAAACCAATAAACCATGTATATTCCAAAACAAAATCTCTAATAATAAATGGATTTTAATTTACTATTATTATTTTTTAAAATGGCTCAAATTATACTAAATTTTCTCACTTACCTATAAATATATTTATCCTTGAAATTGGTTTGGTATATGCTTATGCAACACTATCTTTAATAATAATAATAATAAAAGAGAAAACTCTTAAAAACAGTAATTTTTAGTATTTTTTTCATTATTTGGTCAGTATAAATACTAAATTACCTTTAACAAACAAATTTTATTAATTCATATGTACAAATTTTAAAAAATATAGGTGTAAATTGTATTGATTTATGTGTACAAAACTTTGGTAAATATAAGTGTAAATTATATGTTTTTTCTGTGTAAAACATCTATAATAATAATAATAATAATAATAATATAAAAAAACGATGTTATTTTATTTAGAGTTGTTAAGTGCATACATTGCTGATATATCCCCTTTTTTCAGCAGAAAACAAATTAAAGAATGTCAAACAAATAAATAAAAAATAAAAGAAAAAATGAAAGAGAGTTATTTGAATGTGGATACATTTTGGCATTTACTTCATATGCAATGGAAGCACCATTGCTGCAAACTGCAGACAGCGGGACCTCACAGATTAAAGTCTGAGTGAGTTCATGTGCTCATCATTAATTAAGAGATTAATTAAACTGCTTCAAATTAAAATCCTCATTCCTACTTTCTTTATTTGTGCACTGAATTTTTATTATTAATATTAACTGCTATTATTGTAGTAGGTTTTGTTCTATTGATTAATTAATGTTACTTGTTTAACTTCTCTAATCTTGTTTTAAACATTTTTGTGGTGTTCTTCTTTATGCACAAACAGATTGTTCTTAGATTTAAATAAGGTCATTAATTCAATATCAATATGTTCCATATATATAAGATATGGTATCATATCATCATCATCGTTATTTTGTTTTCTTACGGTATCTCTCAACCCGACAGGTCAATAATTAATTCTCAGCAAATTTGAGTTTTATTTAAGAATTTATTACTGGCGAATGAATTACTACATGAACAGGATTCGGTTTAAATGAACTAGTAACTTAATTACTAAACTAACCTAAGTTGATTCATATTATCATCATTTAAATTGTGCTTAAACATGCATGTCAAATAATTATTATTTTTTCAAGAGTTTAATTTTATGTACTGTTACTAACAATGTAAAAAAATTTATAAGCATCTAAGTAAATTTATATATTTAAATTTTTTTAAGTAATGAATTTTGATATTGGTAACTTTTACACATGTAATAATATATAATTAAATAATTGTACTAAATTTTTAACCTTTCTTCTCTTTAAACAGTGTAATTGACCATTTTCTCCTTTTATTTATTATGTTATTATAATATGTGAAAATACATAAATGTATGGATGCATGTATAAACAATAATCTTTAATTAAAAAATAATGAACACCAACAGTGAAATGTAATATATAAATGTATGGATGTATAAATTATAACCTTTAATTAAAGCAAAAATTAGACATATATATTATTCCATTTTAAAAAATTTAAGAATAAAATTTTGGCCCCCCTATAGTTTAGGTCTAGCTTCGCCCTAGCCTTCTATGTAATAGTCAGAGGAAAAAAAAAGAAAAAAAAGGAAAAAAAAAAAAGAGTATTTCATGATGCTCCACTAGAGGCCTACCATGTGAAAGACTTTGATTTCCTTCATAAAGATGATTTTGGGCATCTTTAATTTCTTACAATGGTAAGTAAGAATGAATGATAGATAGATAGATATAAGCCATAAATCTTATTCAAACATAACCTTCATTACATCATATGATGCTACATTAATAAGATTTATACACTATTTTTAATAAAAGAAAACTAATATGTGAGTTTGAAATAGATGATGATGATAGCTATATGTTAAGAAAATAAAAAAATAAAAAACAAACAAACAAACACTGGTCCAATAAGTTAACATAGAGACAAACTCACTTGAATATCCACACATTTTTTATTTCAATAAGATTATTATTAGACACAAAGTAGATATATGTATGTATGTGATATTAATTGAATTATAAATGCATGGCTCTCTGATCAGAATAACATTTTTCGTACAAAGAATAATGGGAGGTACGGATCCTCATTAGCACCAAGGAAAGAAGAAAAGATCGAGTATTAGAATGGAAAAACAAAAATAATGTAAATATAAAATAGTTTTATTATTTCAAAATTACCTAAATATATAAATTTAACAAAATAATTATATAGCAGAAACTCTAAGAAGTCAGTAGTTTTTAATAATTTTAGCAATTATTTAGCCAGTATAAATATTAAGTTATCTTTAACAAATAAATTTTATTAATTTATATGTATAAATTGTATTGTCTCATGTGTATAAATTTCGATAAATATAAATATAAATTATATGTTATTTGTATACAAATATTTATAAATATAAATATAAATTATTATTAATTAAATATAGACTCAAAATAATAATATTTACTAGTCACATAATATTACGTAGTATTACTAATTATATAATTTTTTATAATATATATAAGAGTAAAATAACAAAAAAAATATTTAAAATTTACACTTTAATCAGATGAATCTCTAAAAAAATATATTAATAAAATTTTTTAAAATTAGTAACACTACTTTTAAATTACTTTCTAATCATTAGGATAAAAGATCTTAACTAAAACTACTTTATACATGTTTATTATTTTAAAAGACTTTATTAATATATTTTTTAAAACTAATCTATTTAAAATATAAATATTTTAAAATTTATTTATATTTTATTCTATATAAAATAAAAAAGAGGGTGATGGTGTAGTGTGTGAATGTGACAAGAAGAAAGGGATAGGAGTGGGAGTGAAGCACATGGAGTCCCATATGCCCAACACAAAAATGAAATTTGATATCTCTAAATGCAAAAAATATCAATCACCCAATCCATCCTCTGGTTTCCTTCTTGGAAACATCACCACCTCCCTCTTCTGCCTTCTCCACTACCACATGTTCTTCCATACATGACAGAAAATTAAATTGTTAAATTAAATTATAAATTTTATAAAATTAATTAATTCATTTAAAATTATAATATTAAAAAAATTTAAAATTTAAATTAAGATTTTAGCTATTATGATACATATATGCAATTTTAATTTTTTTAAAATATTTACATAAATTCATAAATATAAAATAAAAGGTTCATTAATGTTATTCATCAAAATATATTTGTATAAATTATTGGATCTATCTCACAAATTTTTTGTAACTAAATATATATAAAAAAGATTTTGCTAACTAGGATGTTAAAGATATATATAGTTAAGGTTATTTATTTTAAAAAGATTTTATAATCTCTCATATTTTTTGTACAACTTAATACTTTAGCATACTTATTAAATAGTGTAAATATTGTATCCCTCTGCAATCTGTATACAACAACAATCATGTTAAGTATATGTTAAAAATCGACTATTAAATTAATTATTCATATAAAATATATTAAAAATAAATTAAATATATATATTTATACAAAATATATAATAATTAATTTAATAATTTATTTATATATATATATATATATATTATTTTTTATATAAGAATTCTCCAACCTTTATTACACACTATTTTTATTAGGGCCACCACCATGCCACCATCACCCTATAGGAAGTATAAACAAACATCAATTATCTTTTCACTAATACATCTTAGTATATATTAGTGTTTTTTTCTTTTTTTTTTTTAAGAAAAGTCTAGGGGCCAGCAATTTTATTGTATTTTGGCCAGCATGTAACCATCAAAGAAAGGTGAGCCATTGGATGAAATCTCACACCATTAAATCATCATTGATGGCTACCAATCACAAATATTGCTGACCCTCAGCATTACTTTTTTTTAATTTGTATCTTAGTATTTAGTTTATTTATTTATTCATTAATATTTTTCCCCTATTTAATCAAATCTTTATATTATTAAAGCAAACCTACTCAGACCTTTTTATTGTAACAATTTCTCGTATTCCGCTTATATTTGTTATTTTCTGTAAATTTTTTAAATGCTTTTTATAATTGATTCTTAATCCTTTGAAGGAACGAAAGATAATGAGAAAAGAAAAACTTCATCATTTGAAAATATATAATCTTAACATTTTTTTTTATTTTTGTTGGGGTGTGTGTTTTAAAGCTAATATATATACACTTTCATATCATTATCCTATGTCTTTGGTTTAGCAACATTTTTTTTTTGTTTAAATTCCGTTTATTGTATTGATTATGTTTGATTTGTCACATGTATGTGTAACAGTTCTATCATCAATTAAGGCAATTGAATTGATATCAATATCATCCATTTAGTATGTCTGATTTGGTGCAATAATTACGTACGTGTCTTTTTAGATTATTTGATTTTAATTTTTCTTTTATTGTAAAAGGATTTTAATTTTGATCACAATAACAAAAAAATTTATTTATTCTTTTAATAAAAATAATACAAAAATATCTTTGTTCCTTTATAATTTTTTTAAAGATTTTTTTATTATATATTTTAATATAATATTTTTTAAAAATAAATAAAAACAAATAATTGATCGAAATATTCCAATTGTCATGTTTTTATTCATCCATATATTTTATTATATCAGTATGTATAAATTAATTAGCGTATCAAAGTTTGCACAATAATATAAATAACAATTAACAAGTACAATGCGCTATACGAATTTTTAAAATTTAATTTGTTTTACGTACTTACATAAATCCATTCAATTTATATTTATATATATAGTCTGTGTAAATAATTTTGAATTTTATACATATATGAAATTCATATATGATTTATATAAATAGCCACTATGTGTGAATCTATTCCATAAAAGCAAGTTGCATGTCTGACATATCTCATGCGAAAAATAATTATAGACTTAATGTAAATTCTAATTACAATCGTAATTACTAATTACCCATATTTTTATATAAATTTTCAGTAGAATAATGTTAGGCAATCTAATTTTTTCCAGCAAACTTTAATTAAACTTTTTAAATTATTTTGTTTATCTTAAGTTTTATATCAAAATATTGGTTTAATTATTCTGTTGGTCTTTATAGTTTCACAAAATTTTTAATTAGATCTCTATATTTTTTTTTCTTTTAATTAGATTTCTGCGCCAAATTTTTTCTCAATTAGGTTCCTCTTGATAGTAATTGGCTTCATTATATAGGAATTCAACTAAAAAAAATTGATACAAAAACTCAAATAAAAGAAAAGAAAAGCATAAAGATTAAATTGAAAAAAAATTTAGTGTAAGAATTGAATTAAAAAAAATATAATAATTCAATTAAAAATTTTAAAAAATTATAAAGACTAACAGAGTAATTAAATCTAAAATATTTTAACTATAAAATTTAAATTATATATTAAATTCTAAAGTTAGTTAATTTGAATTAATTAATGTTAATTTCCTATATTTATTTAAGTATTGTAGATATGATTTATGATTATAATTAATTTAAAAACTAAAAAGACACATGCACGTTAAAACATTGAATAATTTAAAGCAAATGAAAAAGGTTAATGAGATATTAGTATTGGGATTGATAAGAATAAAAGTTGATTAAGAAGCGGCTAATAATAATAGGGGGAGGGTTTTGTGGGGCTCAAGGGTGGGGTCAGTGGAAAGCATACACGTGGCATTCATGCGAAGATTCATATGAAAGAGAATGGAGAGGCACATGGGTGAGTCTTAGCTTCAAGGATTCCATGTGAGCACATGTGCTTTCTTCCCCTTCTTTTCTGTCTTCTCGGACTAGTGGGACCATTTTTTTAACTGCTTATTTATAATCAAATATTTTTATATATAAATATAATAGTTTAATTTTGATATATAGAAATTATGAAATATTTTACTAATAAATTATAGTTTAAATATTTTTTTATATTTATTTAAAGATGATGAGTTCGAATCTCATTTTTAACTTAAAAAAAGTATGAAATATTTTTTACACATATAAAATAATTTTTATTAATATAATATTATGTAATTAGATATATGTATAAAATAATTTTATATTAATAGTGTATCAATATTAAATACTAAAAATAATAATTAAAGTGTGTGTATATATTATTTTAAATATTTTAATTAATCGATTTTTATTTATACTTCTTAGATGAATATAAAAGAATTATACTATTTGAACTATAACATATTGACAAGATATTGACAAAAATATCTATATTGTTACTATAAAATTAAAAATATTATGTATATAAACCACTAAAATTTATTAGTATATATTTTATGGTAGAAATTCAGGTGCAATCGATTTCACGTGAAGTTAATATCTGAGAGTCATTAGATATTTGGCTAAATTTTTATCTAACGGTTCTCAAATATCAATTTCACGTGAAATCAACTTCATCTCCATCTGAGTTTTTATCATATTTTATATTTTTTACCATATTTTATATTTTAATACGTATGTTATGCCAATAACTAATTTTAGTCCACAATAATCTTAGTAGCTATACGAATCCTTGCAAGTACAATGGAGTAATCTGAATACATATATTCTCACTCCAACTAAATTATATAGCTCATACTTTATAGGAGTATCTTCATATTAAATAGAAATCGTTCAGATGTCGTCTTTGAAGATCAGGCACGTATTTAGGATAGAATTAGTGAATCTTTTCAGGTTTATCGCATGCACTCAATACTATATATAAGGAAGTAATACTTTGCTTTTAAAATATGACATTTTAATCTTAATTATTCTTATATCTTTTAAACACAAATTAACTTAAGCATTCAAGTCTTTTATAAATATCTCACATCAATCGATCAAAATCCAGTTTTAAAAAAATTAATATCTCCCTCGTAGAAGAGTTCGATCAGATAGATAACCCCTGACTGAACACTTTCAAATTAAATGCAGTAGTATATATCATGCATACATGTCTAAATATGATATGATTTAATTTATTGTTAAATATAATAATTAATTATCACTATTTAGCTTGTCCACAGCTGCTAAAGACAAACCACGTAAATATAAATACAATAAGGTAACATCACATAACTAAAAATGTAATAAACATTTGTAATATGTCTATGTTATAGTAATTACAGTGATTATTACTGTAGTTATAATATTTAAAAAAAATTATTAAAATTAAAATAATATTTTTATTATTTAATAATATTAAGTTCTTCCCAATTTCCATGGTTAGCCATTGAATTATATATATATATATATATATATATATATATATATATATATATATATAATTTGTTTATTTATTTTATTTTTATGATATTCTTCAGTTGATAGACAATGCATGATTAATTTATGGTAGATTGAAATTTTATTTAAGGAGACTATTTTGATAAAGATGTTTAAAACGTTTTTTTAAGATTTTTTTTATTAATTAAAATTTAATATATATAATTGATTAAATTATATTATTTTTATTAAAATTAGATGAGACAAATTAATTTGACCGAAAAATCGGTAAACCAAACTTTAAATTGATCTAAATCAATATTTTTTTAATAGAAAATGACTACAATAACCTTATTATAGAAAATGACTAAAATATTCTTATTATATATATTTTTTTAATTTTAAAAACTCTAAATTCTAACCCTATAACAACACAGAGAAAAGAAAAAGATTAAAATTTAGAGTTTTCAATATATATATATATATATATATATATATATATATATATAATAAGAATATTTTAGTCATTCTTTATAATAAGAATATTGTCATTATTTTTTATAAAATAATATTTATTTAGACCGATTCAAAATGTAATTTATCGATTTGTTAGCCAAATCAATTTATCTGATCTAATTTTAATAAAAATAACATAATTTAATAAGTTATATGTATTAAATTTTAATTATTTAAAAATATATTTAAAAAAAGACGTTTTAAACATTTTTATACTAACTCACACCTTCTATTTAAAAAAAAATTATTACATACCCAAAATATGATTCAAAATTCGAACAGTTTATTGGAGCTGGGTAACAAGTATCATGGATTACTGGAAATAATGGAAAAAATTTCAGAGGGCAAATATAAAAAACCCCAGTGGCTAGTGGGACCATAGCTTCGTTGTCAATTTGTAATTGATTGAAAATTTTAATTATTATTTAATTCCCATTCTATCCCTCCTCTTCTAATTCCCTCTCTTCTCATAATAAACACACACACACTCTTTTACACTCACAAGAACAATGGGAGAAGGCGAAGACAACGCAGAAGAACCACAGATAATCTCGATCACCATGCCACCACCATTTCATCACCACGACAAGAAGCAGGCCGCATTGCATGTTTTACGGCGAGGCCGGAGGCGGCGGAGGGAAGAAGAAAAAGAAGAAGAAGAAGACGACCATGACGATGTGAAGAAAGAGGAAGAAGAAGAAGAGGAGAGAGAAGAGGTAGAGAAAAAGATTGAAGCATTGAAGAAGATAGTGCCAGGTGGCGAGTCAGTAGAAGGAGTTGAGAAGCTCTTCGATGAAACCGCCGGTTACATACTCTCTCTTCGCTGCCAACTCAACACTCTTAGGGCTCTTGCTGCTTTCTTTCACAATCTCCACCAAAACACCAATTAACCTTAACTTCGAGGTTAATTAATTCTCCTTAATCATCATCAATCAACGGCTCATTAGTTAGATTCTTAATTTTGTTTTTTTTTTTTGTTTCTGTACTTTGGTTGGGATCAAGGAAAATATTTCCCTTCTTCTTAATTAGATTTATTTATTTAACTTTGTACCTGTTTTTTTGGGGGCGGTAGTTATTATGTTATTTACTATTTAGTATAAACTCATGTGCGTTAAATTCACGTGAAATTGATAGTCGAGAGCTGTTACATGATAATTTAATCGAATTTGTCAAATTATTTAACGATTCTCAAATATTAGCTTCATATAAAGTTAACTGCATCTGAATTTTTACTTTCTATCGTATTATTCTATCAGAGAAAGTCTAAAAGGCTAGCACTTTTATTGAAATCTAGCCAACACTTAACTATTAAAAGAAAAATGATTAATCCTATACCATTAGATGTTATCTCACACTATTAAAAATATTAATAATAACTAATTAATGGCTAAACATCACAAATTCTACTAAGCCTTACCACTCTTCTTTTATCTAAATGCTATATAATATCTTGAGGAGAGAGGTCTTATGCTTAGTAAATGGCTATTACTCATCGTCAGGATCTGATTTGGTGTACGTACTCACCTTAAATTGATGAGAAATGTTAGATTTTTTTTCATTTATCTTTATCTTATATTTGGAGCTAATTATTTATTTTTTAAAATATTTTATTAAATTTATTTTGATGAAATAAAATGTGATTAATGGAAAGTAAGTGTAAGTCCATTTTAAGAAAAATGTGAATGTGTCATACATCTGGTTTCAGTTGATGATATCTGAGGTAAAGTTAGAATGAATGGGTGAAAGCTTATGACATGTGATGTTCCTTCTCATGTGTAAGTGGGCTTTAATATTGCAGGGTTTTCCACCTTCGTCCAGTGGGCCACTCTATTTTGTCCGAAAATCTGGATGGGAATCACATTATTATTATTATTATTATTATTATTATTATTATTATTATTATTATTATTACAAAAGTGAAAAATAGAACATACACATGTTGTCATTGGCCACTTTTTCTCTTCTTTTGATAAGGTTTTTTATTTTGAGGATTTTGAAAAAAGAATGTCATATACACCACTTTTAATATATTTTCTATTTTTTTATATCAAAGTGTAATTAATAAGAAATTAAAAAAAATTGTCATTTATATCATAATAAATATTTATTTAACAATGTATTACAAAGTAGTATGGATATATATATTTTTTTAGAATAGGGTTGTTTGACTTTTTAGTGTTTTAGCTATTAACTTACAATCGAAATACATTGCATTATAAATGTACGGAACAAAGATAGAGGATCCAAATTGTAGGGCTAAAGAATTCACATGGCTTATCTTATTATCCGAGGTGAATTTTCAAAAATGCAAGATAAAATTACATGGTTGGTGACTTATATTATTATAACATGCATGTGAAAAAAACTAGTATTAAAAGATAATTATCTCTTTTAAAAGATTTTGACTTAAAAAAATAGTCCATTTTATAAGGACATATCTTCAAATGTGAAATTAATAAATTAAATAGTTAAGTGCAAATTTCAATTTTTAGTATTGAGTTTGTAACATAATTCATTTGGAGAATTGGAGTTGCATTTCAATCTGCTGGAGCAACTTTTGTTAGGTATATTTTAAAACCCAAGTTAAAGTGCTTTTTAGTTATATTCTTCTTTTAAGTGACAAAAAAACTTTTTTTTTCTAACTTTTATTATTTTTTTTTTTATATTTTTATAATTATATTTTGTTTATATTTTATAAGCATTATATATACATGAGATTATATTCATATTCTCGAGTTTATCTTAGCAAAGGGAAAGTATTGGTTTCCCTATGATATTATATCTCAAATCTTTGATCAGACATTCATAGAGTTTTTTTTCTTCTAAACTTTCCACTATATTACAAGATCAACACAAAGACCAAAATGCTGAAAAAAACATGGTCAAATTATAATGCAAAATAACAAATAGTCAACATTATATACCTTTTATAAACAATAGTGAACAAGATAACAAATATAAAAATAAATAAATACCATTAAAATTGCTTCATAAATCATAATATGCATGTGTGCCTGACTTATAGAAATTATGTATATCATACAATTTAAAAGAAATTTTTGTAATATGTATCTGTTAAAAAAAAAAATTTAATTATAATAAATATTTTTTTTTTTTTTTTTTTTTTTTTTAAATATAGTTATGCTTTAGAAGCAATTTTTTTAAATATTATATTTTACAGATATGAATATATTTTATATACATATATAAAATAAATTTAATATTAAATATTTTTTATATTTTAATATTATTATATAGAATAATTTATATTCATATATTTTATATGACAAACATAACATTTATACTGCATTATATAACATTAAAATAATTATATATTGACATGATTCATTCAAAGTGATGTACATTATAACTATCTTCAATATTAATAACTTTATTATTTAGAAAAATATTTGAATGATTTAATGTAGTTTTTCTAAATAGACAAAAAGCATATTAATCAACCAGAATTATTCTTACATGCATAAAAAACTAATAGCTTAGAATGACTATTTTTTGTAATATGGATTGTCATAAGAAAACAGCTATCTACAATGTTAAAATGTCAATTCTATAAACAAATAATTG